>NW_008332149.1:4774555-4776792 GCF_000622305.1 Nannospalax galili | reverse complement strand
ATATATAAAGTAAAACCACTTGGCATTCAGAAAGGAACAGTGGCTGCGGTGGGCAGGGTGTTTCCGTATTGGCAGGGCAAGGCTGCCTCTCTCCATCTGCCCCGTGCGTAATGGGAACACATTCCAAAAGGACACCCGTCATTAGGAGGCACTGGGACTCTCCCTGCTGTTAGCAAGTGATTGGTTTATGAGGCCAGTGGGGGAAATCCATGCTGCCTAACCTGAAATCTGATCCAAGGTGCCTTATTACAATCAGATATTGCTGATTACGCAGTTTCTGAAATTTTAGCCAAGGAAAATAAACCTTTCAATGACAGAGAAACCATAAAAGAACGTGTATGCTTACGCACAGTTGCAGACACTTTATTCTTAGGAGAAAGACAAACTTTTTCTTTAAGGCAGACCATCAAACTTTTTCTTTCACCTTAAAGTGGCCATCCTGCAAAAATGTGGTTTGTAGTGGTCAAATGGCCTAAAGATATCCCCGCAGCCTGAGGCTCCTGGGGAGCAGGCAACTCACATCAAGGGCTTAGGTTGACCTTGGGTCTCCTGAGCCTGCCACAGGCTGGCAGACAGGAGGGGCTGAGTAGCGATGGGCTGATGAGACACATGTTTTTTTCTCCACTCTCCAGCTTTACTAACACTTCATGGCAATGCTAACAACTGGAAGTGAAAACAGTTGAAAAGAAATGCAAACACATGTTCGCACAAAGAACTGCTAGTCAGTGTTCAAAGTGGTCTTATTCCTAAGGGCCCAAACTGGACACAGCCCAAATGCCCATTGCCTGGAGAGCGAATATGCAAAATGTGGCCCATCCATCATTGGACTACTAAGCAGTAAGAAGGAACAACCATTCAGACCCATAATCCAGCTCTCAAGAAGTGGAAGCAGGAGGATCAGGAGTTCAAGGTCATCCTCAGCTACTTAGCAAGTTTGAGGCAAACCTGGGCTGCATGAGACCCTGTCTCAACACAAAAACCAACAAAAAAGGATCAATGGCTGATGGTAAGAGATGGATTCAACTGCAAGAGTAAAAAAGCCATTCAAAACTACTATGCAGCTGATTTACATGAAATTTCTAAAAGGCAGATCAGGGCTTCTTTGGGGCCAGGGATGAGAGCAGACCAACTGAGAAGAAAGGAAATTTTCAGGGTTGGAAATATTCTGTAACAGTGGAGATGATCACACAACTATTTAAACTGGTTAAAATGAAGCTGGGTGTGGTGGTGCATGCCTTTAAAATCCTAGCACTAAGATAGAAGTAGAGACAGGTGTATCTCTGTGAGTTAGTGGTCAGCCTGGTGTACATGGTGTGTTCTAGGCTAGCCATCTACATAGTGAGACCATGTCTCAAAAGAAGGGGGAAAGGGTGCTGGAGAGATGGCTCAGCAGTCAAGAGGACTGGTTGCTCTTAAAGAGATCTTGGGTTCAGTTCTCAGAATGCACATGGCAGAGTGTAACTCCAGGGGATCCAATGCCCTCTTCTGATCTCCTTGGGGCATTGTGCACAAGGGTGCATTTACATACATGCAGGCAAAGCACTCACACACATAAAACTAAATAAAATGCTTAGAAACAAGTAACTGGCTAAAACGTAGAGCTACGTCCTGGCAATGGGTGAACATTATGCTACAGAAGTTACACCTCACTGAACCCATGTTAACATTTTTCAGGGTGTTTTGGAGGCAGAGGCAAGCGGATCTCTGTGAGTTCAAGGCCAGCCTGGTCTACATGGTGAATTCCAGGCTAGCTGGGGCTACAGGGAGACCCTATCTTAAAAACACATAAAAAATTTTTTCCAGTATATTTTTTTTAGGCACAAAACCTTCACCTCAAATGTAAGACATTTTTTCCTGGCAGCCATTTCTCTTCTTGTGACTTGTAATTGTTTACAATCCCTATTGTAAATCATTTAGACAAGGCGCCAAACTTCTAGCCGGTCTAGCAGAAATCCTGTTGCATGTGCTTGATGTTTATAATTCAGACCTGTCAATCATTGATAGGCCTTACGGGAGTATGTAATGAGCTCCATGGTATTTTTAACTGACTGCATAAACTGCCAATGACTTTCTGACCTCCTTTTCCCTACCATGTTGGGCAGTAGAGGTCCAGTTGGCTCAGGGTGTCCCATGTGCTGACACCAAGAAAAGCCCACTTGTCCCCTCACTTCCTCTTGTTCACTTCCTGGTCGGGGCTGCTCTCCATCTCATCTACCCACAGCTACCTTACATTTTGA
>NW_008332149.1:4764184-4774510 GCF_000622305.1 Nannospalax galili | reverse complement strand
CTGTCCTGGAACTTACTATGTAGACCAGGCTGGCCTTGAACTCACAGAGTTGCTGGGACTACAGGCGTGCACCACCACGCCCGGCTAACACATTTTGATTTTTAAAAATTGTTTTACAGAGTGGCTCATGCCTTTAATCCCAGCACTAAGGAGGCAGAGGCTACATAGTGAGTTCCAGGACAGCTGGGGCTACAGGGAGCCCTGTCTCAAAAAAAGACCAAAGGGGGGAAAAAAATCACTTTATATTTATTTATTTACTTACTTACTTATTATGGGAGGGTGGGGTAGGGATGCATGGGCACTCATGGAGGTCAGAGGATAGCCACAGGAGTTGGTTCTCTCCTTCCACCCTGTGGTTTCTGGGATTGACTTCAGTCACACTGTAGTCTAGACAACAAGTGCCCTTACCTGTTGAGCCATCTCACTGGCCCCTCACATTTTAATCTTTCAGCTAAAGTTATTTCAGAGACCAAAAAAGACCTCCTCTGTTAAACTATTAATTTTATTATTTGAGACAGGCTTTAACTATGAAGGTCAGTCTGTCCTAGAAAGTATGTAGTGTAGGCTGGCCTTAAACTTGTGATCCTCCTGTTTCAGACTCCCAAATGCTAAGATTATAGGCATGTGTTAACACACCTGGATAAACATTATTATCATAAAAGTTTACAACCCAAAGCTGAGTGTGGAATCTCATGCATATAATCCTAGTACTGGGGGAGCCAGGCAGGAGGATCACTGTGAATTCTTTGTAGCCTAAGCTACAAAGCGAGACCCTATATCAAAACACCAAAATTTTTTTAAAAGTCCCTATCCTAAACAAAAGCACCAGCCAGGCATGGTAGTACCTTTAACTCCAGCACTCGGGAAGCAGAGGCAGGTGGATCTCTGTGAGATGGAGGCCAGCCTCTATCTACATAGCGAATTCCAGGCCTGCTGGGGCTACATAGTAAGACTCTGTCTCAAAACACCAACCAATCATCCAACCAACCATCCAACCAACCAACCAACCAACCAACCAAAACAAAACAATAACCAACCAAACAAAAAACCAAAATGAAAGCAACCACCATAGACTATGGGATTCTTACAGTTGAACACACAAAAAAACCATTGTGTTAGCCGAGCGTGGTGGCTCACGCCTTTTATCCCAGCACTCGGGAGGCAGAGGCAGGTGGACTGTGTTGAACTGAGCAAAAAAAACCAAAATATTTAACAAAAATAATTAAAAGCAGAAGCTGTTTATATGAGCTTATTTTAGATTAGAGCATCGGATTTCCTCAGTGTCCTTCAAAATGAACTGGTTCCTAAGGACAGAGACTGTAAGGAGCTGCTGTAAAGTGGAAGAGAGATGGTGTACAGGGCAGGCTGGGAGGGGAATGGCCAAGAGTGACCTCAAATAGCACGGAGGGGAAGAAAGCCACTGAAAAAGAACACACTTTTGCCACACTTGTGAGATGCCTGCCTGGGATGGTCAGTCTTACGGGTTAACCTGGTGATAGTCAGTACCCATAAATCCTAGGCTGGCCCTGAACTCAAGATGATGAGATTATTATGGTTATGCACCACCACATCTGGTTTATGAGGTGCCAGGGATCAAACCCAGGGCTTCATGTGCCAGGTGCTCTACCACATGAGCTACATCCCCAGTCCAGGACCCAGGTAATTACCCAAATGTTAATCCAGGTATCACCATGGGTGTACTCTGCTGTGGGATACAGTTAATATCCATAATTAGCTGACTTAAATATGAGACCATTCAGTGTGGCCTCGTCCAATTGTTGACAATGTTAAGGGCAAAACCTGAGCCAGGCCTGGTGACACAGGCCTGTGATACTAGCTTCTCAAGAGGCTAAGGCAGGAGGATAACAAGTGCAAGGTTCACTTGGGCAACAGAATGAGTTCAAAGCCAGCCTCGGCTACAGAGACTGTCTTGAAATGACAAATGTCCCACTCCCCCACCCCACCCCCCTGAAAAAGGGCTGGGAATACAGCTAGCTCAGTAGCAGGATGCTTGCCTAGTATGCATGTGGCCCCAGATTCAATCCACAGTACTGCAAAGAAAAAGAGAGAGACAGAGGGGGAGGAGGAGACAGAGAGGGGAGAAGGGGGGAAGGAAAAGGGAAACGGGGAGGGCAAGGATGAAAGGGGGGATGGGAGGGTTAGTATGTGGGACACAGGCCTGTAAGCCCAACACTCTGGAGACTGAGGCAGGAGGATTGGGAGTTCGAGCCTAACAGGGGCTACCAGGCAAAACCCTGTTTCAAAAAGAAAGAGACAGTCAGGTGTTGTGGCGCACGCCTGTAGTCCCAGCACTTGGGAGGCAGAGGCAGGCAGATCTCTGTGAGTTCAAGGCCATCCTGGTCTACATCGTGAGCCCCAAGCCAGCTGGGGCTACAGGGAAACGGTTTCAAAAAGACTGAAAAAAAAAAAAAAAAAAAAAAAAAAAAAAAGAGAAAGAGAGAGATAAGCAAAGAGGGGAGGAGGGGAGAGAGGAAAATAAAGAGAAAGGTTTCCCAAGAAGAAATTCTTCCTCAAGCCTGAAGCTGCTGCTGCCTCCAGCCCGCAGACCTACCCTACGGAGTTCCAAGTTAGCAACCCCACAGTCCTGTGGGCCACTTCCTGAACAAAAACCTCTAGCCAGTCCACACATATCTTATTGGCTCTGTTTCTCTGGTGAACCCAGACTACTGCACTATTTCTTAAACATCAGGATACAAACCAGAAAATGACAGGGAGGGTCAACTCAGGAAGAGAGAAACACAGACATGTAGGTTACTGAGTCTCAAAGAGGAAATCCAATTCTGTGCCCAAGGACAAACAACAGCTCAGCCCCACTACATACCTTTCTTCCGGCTTTTCTGGAATAGCCTATGACACGGCCCTCCTTGTCCATCACCTCAATCCCTCGAACACGCTCAAAACTTCGGCACGCAAAAACATTCATTCCACTGACTTGGGCTGTTGATAAAAAGCACATGCAGTGGGAGTTTCAGGCCAGCAAGAGAACATCTTCCAGGGGTCTGCCTGCCACCAGTTGCCCTCTCCCAACTCTCTTGATGTCACGTGCTATAAGCCACTCATCCAAGCTCTCTCCTAGGGATAGAGAAGTAGGACCATAACAGCTTGGATGCTGACTGCAGCTCAGCATCAGCATAAGCTCCCAAGCACCTTAGGTCCATCCTAGGTCCCTGATCTGATTTTCTAAGAATCCCCATGATCCTTGAAATACACTCAATTTTAAGACTGAACAAATGCCTGTAACATCTTACCCGATTTCAACATCTTTCTGCCAATTCTTCAAACCTCTTTGAGTCTCCCAGATTAAATGTGAAACATGAACTAACAGGCTGGAGAGCTCAAAGTATTCAGTCACTGTCTGAAGCTTTGCTCTCAGGTTGGATCCCTGCACTGCCACTTGCTTACAGTGTGGCCCTGAGCAAGTTACTTAACCTCCCTGTACCTCAAGTCTCTTCAAGTTTAAAAAGGAATATTTTCTGCCCACAAGTTGTCCAGACTATGCAAAATGACCCATGGGGAAAGTTTGTTTTCATTCTTTGACAATTAAGGTAGCCACAGAGAAAGTGTCACTTCTTAAACCAGATACAATGTAGGCAAGGGGGACCCAGCAGGCCACAAATAGTGCATCATGGGTGACAATGTGGTCAAGGGACTCAGGGGCTCTGGAGACGAAGGAAAGCTCAATGACCACAAAGAACAGTCTAGCTATATGCTCCCAGCCCTTCCTGCTCACCGAGAAAGACGACTGGCAAGGCTTTTTTGAGCCAAAAGTTTTCCAGGGGATACTTCATTTGGACCATATGAGGGATTAACTAGAAAATAAGAAGGAGAAAAAAAAAAAATCATTGCATAAGACTCAAGACCCAGCTGCCCTAGCCCAACAACAGAGCTAGTGCAACCCAGCTGCCTCTACAGGCCAGCTGGTGGCCAGCATTCTCGTGCACTGTCCATATTAATTCTTGCAACAGTGAGGTGTTCCCCTGCCCATCCCAGGAATAGTGGGGCTTAAAGAGGTTATATAATCCCTTTGTCCAGTCTCAGAGCTGGGAGGAGTTGGAGCCAGGCTGGAAACTCAGGCTTGTCTACTTCTAAAGTCTAATTATTAATTAATATTTGGAAGCCAGGTGTGGTGGTGTACGTCTTCAATCCCAGCACTTGGGAGGCAGAGGCAGGCAGATCTCTGTGAGTTCAAGGCCAGTCTTGCCTACATAGTGAGTTCCAGGCCAGCTGGGACTACAGGAAGACCTTGTGTCAAAAAGACCAAAAATAAATAAAAAATTAGTATTTGGAAACAGGATCTTGCTATATAAACCAGGCTGGCCTTGAACTCAAGACCTTCTTCCTCAATCTCCTGAGTGCTGGGATCACAGGCCTGTGCCACTGGGTGTGGCCCTAAGGTCTACATTCTTTAACATGGCAGCAGTCTTGACATCCAAAGTAAGTTACAACCTGTATATTAGGTTTATGCAGCATGAACTAATTTCTCAAAAACAGTATTAAGTACAGTCATCCTTCCATATCTGTTGGGGATTGGTGCCGGGACCTCCCCGCAACACCAAACTCCATGGATGTTCAAAACTCTTATATGGGGGGCTGGAAAGATGGCTCAGTGGTTAAGAACACTGGCTGCTCTTGCAGAAGACCTGGGCTCAATTCCTAGCACCCACATGGTGGCTAACAACTGTCTGTGACTCCAGGTCTAGAGGTCCGATGTAGTCTTCTGACCTCCGAGGGCATTTCAGACATGAGTGCGCTTACACACATGCAGGCAATACACTCAAACACATAAAATAAAAGTTAATAAAATATTTTATAAACCTCTTATATGACGGGCGTGGTGGTGCATGCCTTTAATCCCAGCGCTCGGGAGGCAGAGGCAGGCGGATCTCTGTGAGTTCAAGGCCCAAGGCCAACCTGGTCTACATAGTGAGTTCCAGGACAGCTGGCCTGTCTCAAAAAGACCAAAAAAAAAAACCCCAAAAAAACAAAACAAAACAAAAACCTCTTATATGTATTTGCAAAAAACTCAGACCTATCTTTCCCTATCCACTAAATCGCCTCTAGATTAGTTATCATACCCAATGCAATGCAAATGGTACAGAAGTAGCTGCTACATTGTATTGTTTAGGGAAGGATAAGAAAAAAACACCTGTAGATATTTAGTACGGATGTGATTTTTTTCTGAGTATTTTTGGTCCACAGTTGGTTCCCTGGATGCAGAATCCATGTATGTGCCCAGAAACTTAGACTAGTAATGTGATTACTCTGAAGTGACAGGATTATAGTAGCATCTTTTCTATTTATACTTTCTAAAGGTTCTGAGGTACAAACCATGGACTGTATTCCTTGGCTGGGGCATCAAAAGAGCTACCTTTTGGTAAGAAAATAGATTCAACTGCCAACTTGACACAGCCTCCAGTCATCTGAGGGACCCTCAACTGAAGGATTACCCAGATCAAATTAGCCTGTAGCTATGTCTGTGGGGCAGTCTTGATTGATGATTGATGTAGGAGGGCCTAGCCCACTATGGGAAGCAACATCCCTAGGCAGATGGGCCTGGGCTGTGTAAAAAAAGCTACGTGAACGTGAGCCTCAGGAGAGAGTCAGCTAGCAAGCAGCATCTACCATGGCTCCTGGTGTACTTCTTTGGCTGTGAGTGAGTACCCTGGTCAGAGGTAAAGCTGTACAGAGTAGCAACCAGTCCTGCCTTCTGATTCCTGCCTTGAGTTCCTGCTCTGACTTCCCTCAATGATGGAATGCAACATGGAAGTACAGGATGAAATAAACCCATTCCTCCCCTAAGTTGCTTTTGGTCAGAGTGTTTTTATCACAGCAACAGAGATGAAATTAGAGCACAGGTTATAAAAACACCTACTCCAAAGAAGACTGAGGAAGCGAACACTCCTACTCCCAACAACGCTTTTTCAATTGATCCCAGTCTCTGAGGAAGAAATGAAAGGACGGTGTTATCTGGTGTCATGGTTTTACTCTGCAAGGATAATCCTTTTAAAAACCCTATCATATCCCCTGGGGTTCACAATACTCACATAACTGGCATTCCCATTGGTGATGGTGAAGGCTGTGTTGTAACCGTACAAGCAAACCTAAAGAATGAGAGATGAGCTGATCACTTTCTGGTTTCAAGATTAACAGAATCCAGAAATCATGAAATTCAAAAAACTGCTACCTGAGGTAAAACCATGGAGTTCATCCCCTTGGCTGGCATCATTGACATAATCACCTTTAAGAAGAAAACAGAATAGAGTGAAGAGGGCCTGGGGGGAGGCAGAGCTTGTAGAAGCAATCCAGCACTGAGGCCCCTAGAGCTGGACAGGAGAGGCAGAGGCACAAACCCATGCTTGGTGAGCACCTACCTGACCCTGGATCAGTGGCTCCCAGGTATCTGAGAACTTTACCAATGCCATCTTAACCACTGAGCCATCTCTCCATACCCTTGATTTATTTATTTTTATTTTTATGTGTACGAGTGTTGTGCTTGCATGTAAGTGCACCCATATGTGCAATGCCTGTAGAGGCCAGGAGTGGGCACTAGATCCTCTGAAACTAGAATTTCAGATTGTTGTTGGCCATCATGTGGGTACTGAGAACAGAACCTGGTCTTCTGCAAGAGCAGCCAGTGCTCTTAACTTCTGATTCATCTCTCTATCCCAACCTTTTCATTTTATGCATCGATTATCTCAGGCATTTGTTAAAGTAACAGAAAGCTATTAATACAGAAAGTAATAAACAATTCCACAGGGCTGGTGACACTGGCTTTTGAAAGAAGTCTGAGGCCTGGACTGAGTTAAGTAGGGTGAGGTATGGGTATAGAAAAGGCAGACAAGGGTCACAGGAGGGTCCATATCCACCTATTAGGGATCCAGAGCTGGGGGACACAGCTGAGGTCAGGAGACAGATGGACCTTTACCCAGTTTCCTGATGTAAGTGGTGTGCTTACTCACCACGGGTGCTGTCACAGGCAGGAAAGCTGGGGAGGAGAGCAGAGCAAAGCATCAATGATCATGGCTGTCCAGGCTGAGGAGACCTGAAGCAGCATCACCCACTAGGAACCTTCTCCAGCCTCCTGGAGGACCCAGACCTCTGGAACATTTTTTACTCGTCTTTCTTTTCCTAATAAAAATAACAACTATGTGCAGGGCTCGGTCATAGACTCCAAGTTCAGATCCCTAGCACCCACATAAAAAGCCATATGCAGTAGCTCAAGTCTATAATCTGAGCATTGGGGAGGTGGGCACAGGTAGACCCCTGGAGCTCACTGGCTAGCCAAGCCTAGTCAAATCAATGCGTTCCAGGTCCGGTGAGAGACCTCATCTCAAAAAGAAAAAAAGGGAGAGGGTAGAGACCAACAAAGGAAGCCCTGGATGTCCATCTCCGGCCTCCATATGCCCAGGTGTGCATGCGTACCTGCACACACACACACACACACGCACACACCATACAAACACGTAAGATAATAATTACACATGTACTGCAGAAAATTAGGATCACATAGTACAGAAAGACCTAGCCAGAAGGCAACTAGCCAGACTTCCCAGGCCTCATAACTGTTAACTTGTTCACCTTTCCAGATGAAAAACAAAATGATTTTTGAGACAGAATGAGAACGACTTTGCACTCCTTGATCGTCCTGCCTCTACCTCCAAAGCGCTTGGTACTACCACACCCTATTTTGTGTGATGCAGGGAATCAAACCCTAGGCTTTGTGCATGCTAAGGAAGCACTCTTATCAACTGAGCTACATCCCCAAACCTTCAAGTACTGTGAGGGATCTGTGTGCATGTGAATGTGTGTGAGCATATATTAGTGTGAAGGATGTGTGTGCATGTGAAGGTGTGTGAGCATACATTAGCAGTCAGAGGACAAATTCAGTGTTTTCCTCAATCGCTCTTCACCTTGTTTTTTGAGACAGGGTCCCTCACTCTACCTGGGGCTCACCGAGTCAGCTAGACTGGCTGATGTGAGCCCCAGGGGTCCTCCTGTCTCCACCTCCTGAGTGCTGGAATTACAGGTATGCACACCATGCCCAGCTTTTTACAGGGATGCTGAGGAGTCAAACCCAAGTCTTCATACCGGTACGGCAAGCACTTTACCAACTGAGCTATCTCCCTAACTCCTCTTGAGTACTTTTAAAGCTGTGACTTCTAGAATTTCTGTCAGCAATTTCTATAAAGGAAAAAGATTAAAACAGGCAGTTTTCTGTTATAAACTATGTCTTTCCCACCTACTTCTACACAAGAGAACAAGCTTACCTGCAGGTCGGAACAGAGTAGGGATCAGCTTGCTGCTGTCAGGGTGCACAGTTGACTTCAAAGGAGCAGAAACAAAGGTTAGCTGGATACTTGGTTTTATTATATTAAGAGGCTAGCAATTAAAAAGAGGTAGGAACTTACAAGACTCCTATTCCATGCATCTTTAATCTAAAAAGAGGGAAAAAATAAAGCATCAGCTTTGAAACTGGTTCAACAGCAAAAAGAGTCCCCTGGCCAGTCCTACTTCCTGATGTCACATTTAAACTGCCATGCAGATGGGTCAGGCCAGAGCTATATTTTACCATGGGAATAGACTAGTAAGTCAAAATGAACGTACCAAACAGATTAAAGAGCTTCACAAAGAAACCGCCCAGAATATTAGGCAGTCCCAAAACCATGGTGAGGATTGCCACCAAACTCAACCCTCTGACGAGTCCAGAATAGCCCCTTAGTTAGCTAGAGCAATGCAGACAGCAGCAGGAAGAAATGGTCCTGTGCCATCAGCCCCACCACTTGTCACAGAGTCAAACTGTTAGTCCAGAGCCTTCAACAAATTCTTAAAAAAAAAGGTATAACTAGTGAGCTTTCCACCTGCTGTTTCAAGGGACTAGTTTAGGAACTTCAGAAATCCCCCTATGCAGCAAGATGGGTAATAAATACTTGGTTTGAACCCATGGGCAGGGATACAACCCTGCCTAGAACGGAAAATGACTCTGATTTCAGAGAACTGCTCAATTCTAGAGTTTGCCTCTGGGCTCCAGAAATCAGCTATGTATGAAGCATCCCCACTGGTGCCCCCTGTGCAGGGGATCACTGTTCTAGCTAGGTTATGAGATAGAATCCTAACTACACTTTAACAAAAAATTTAAAAATTAAGGCCGGGCGTGATGGCACACGCCTTTAATCCCAGCACTTGGGAGGCAGAGACAGGCGGATCTTTGTGAGTTTGAGGCCAGCCTGATCTACATAGTGAGTTCCAGGACAGCTGGGGCTACAGGGAGACCATCTCAAAAAGACCAAAAAAAATAAATAAAAATAAAATTAAAAAACAACAACAACAACAAAAAAAAACTAACCAAGTTCTGTAAAATGCACCTCCTAGGCAATATGTCCAATGACCAGACCAATAGCTGAACGCTACCTGTTTCACTCCATGTAAGGCGAAACCCTCTGAAGGCAACTCCAGCCTTGAATCATACACATCTGTGCATACCTGAGCTCATGAGACATACCCTTCGGTTGTCCAGGTAGTGTTTGGATGCATCTTCAGTGGTGAACAACAGTTGTCTCGATTTTTCTATGCTTCCCTGTAATCAGATACCAAGGAATCAAGCAACAATCTCAACACACTGGATTTATGTACATCTTTGAAACCACAACCCAGTTACCAGCACACACTGCATTTCAGCTGTGCATCTAACTTCAAGGCAAACTGCCGCTGAATTTTGATAAGGATGGTCCTGTGTGTCACTGAGAATTAGACCTCCTGGCTTAGACAACTCCAGGAGCCTCCCCACTGGAGCCATCATCACCCTGGTTTTTGGATGTTAATTTCCTCCAGGGTTACACAAATAGGAGTCCTGGTAGTCCCTGACCTCTCACCCACATCTGTGGCTAGTCAGTTCAATCTTGCTTCTTTTCTTTCTTTTTTAAAAAATATTTATTATTTTTATTTTATGTGTATGAGTGCATTGCTTGCATATATGTAAGTGTTCCCGTGTCATGCAATGCCTGCAAAGGTCAGAAGAGGGCATTGGATTCCCTGAAATTGGAGTTAGCGATGGTTGTTAACCACCACGTGGGTGCTGGAAATGGAACCTGGGTCTTCTGCAGGAGCAGTCATTATTCTTAACCGCTGAGCCATCTCTCTAGCCCCTCATTCCTTTTCTTAATTTGAGAAAAATACACAAAATGTAAACAATGAGTATGTGATGATGCCCTTCCCCAGAATTAGCAACTGTGAAACATTTAATTATACTTGTTTCTAATTTCATTTTACTTTTCAAAACAAACCATTACCCCCCCCTTCCCATCCTAT
>NW_008332149.1:4763128-4763918 GCF_000622305.1 Nannospalax galili | reverse complement strand
TGCAGAGGTCAGAAGAGGGCATTGGATCCCCTGGAACTGGAGTTACAGAGGTTTATTAGCTACCATGTAGGTGCTGGGGTTTGAACCTGGGTCCACTGTAAGAGTAGCCAGTGCTTTAACTGCTGAGCCATCTCTCCCAGCCCCCTCATCTTGTTCATTCTTATGGAATATTTTTGGTCTTAGTAATAATCTTTCTCTGCAGAAGACTACAGTTACTATAGGGATACAGCCACAGCATCACACAAATGGAATAGTCTCAAAGCGTTACTACTGCAATAAACGCTAGATAAAGTCTGTACACCTTTTCTGAGTCAACTTCCTGTATTCACACTCTGCATCTCTTTTCGCACAACCCCACTCTTCCTCAGCTTTGCCACCCCTCCTTTCCTCTCTCTTCAGATAGGAGCTCAGGTGTTCCTACCCTCTTGCCTTCCTTTGCTGTGTCAGTTTCTCTATTATATTTCTTTAGTTCTGTGTTGTGCCGTGTGCCACTTACTGCAGTTTGTAATTTTATGTGTAGTTTGGGATTGACTCAATAGTGAATCATCAGAGATTAGTAGTACACAGCACACAGTCGATAAATATTGACTAAGGCAACAAATAATTGATTGTACCCTCATCCTAAGGATATTTTCCCCCCAATGAAAATCATTTTAAGAAAGATGAAAATAGACACTACCTAGAACGTATGCAAACATAGTTGTTTCTTTCTTTTGTATTTTGAAAACGATGAGGTTGATACAATTTTATCAATAACCATAGCAGTGGTCATGATGAGTTGAAACTTCTT
>NW_008332149.1:4752295-4762267 GCF_000622305.1 Nannospalax galili | reverse complement strand
ACACACACACACACACACACACACAGTGTCCCTTCAACTGCTTTCAAAAGGGGCACACAATCTTCAAGTTTCAAAATGAAGCATGAAATTCATAATTTCTTAAAACAAGACCATACTTACAATGGAAATAAACAGATTTACAGGATCTAATAAATCCATCCACTGAAGAAATCTTCGAAAAAAAGACTGAAGGGGGGGAGCACCAAAGAGTAGGTTAAAACAAACATACAGACATACGTTGGGAGCTGAACTGGGGAGGCAGGCCCTGTTGGTGGTTCACCTTTTACCAGAATTCTCTCCTCTAACCACATGGCATAAAGATTCCCTTGAGGATTAAACTCAGTCTTCAGGATTCAAATGTGTCTACACTGATATCCCTGCATAGCCTCAAAAGCCTGGGAGCCTTCCCTGGCTTTCCTTGTTGCTCTAAGGATTAACTTAGTGAGGAGACACTCTAGCAACCGCTCAGCCAGGGGCCAAGGCTCGGCTCACAGATGGAGAAAGGTGTGGTCTGCCCTAACAAACCACCCATTTTCCTCCATCCAGCTTTAAGGCCTGGCTCTTCAAAGACCAGCTGAGCCCCTGCTGCACTCTCTCCACAAACAAGGGAGGCCCTACCTAGGTCAAGGTCAATCCGGTCAGCTCCACCGGGGTATGGAGCATATGAAATGGGGTCACGCTGAAGGTACAAGATACACGCTGTGCTTTACAGTCTTTGTAACTAAAAAAGGGTGGAAAAGATGTTTTTTAGATTACGTGTTGAAATGCTATTTGGCATTGGCTGGACTAAGTCTATCGTTTCAAGATTAACGTCAGTGTGTCTTAAAATCTTTTGAACGTGGCTACTAGACACATTGAAATTGCCGCTGTGGCTCCAAGATTTCTAAGCACAGTGACTTCCGGAGCACTGGTGGCTGAGGCTATCATAGGAGGAGGCGTGGAGGACCCGTTCCACCCCTCAGTACCGCCCAGCGAGGGCAGAACTCAGCAGTGGGGACCACCACATGACGGTGACCTTCTCCAGCCCAGCCCGGGGCCTAAGGGATGCGCGGCATCCGCCGCCCTGGCATTGGCAAATCTGGGCTTCCCCCGTGGTCCCCTCGGGGAGCCTGATGGGGGGGCGCGGGATGCTCGCTCCAAGGGCATCTCGGGTGGAAAGGCAGGGATGCGCAGGGCAGCCACGTGGCCCGGCCTCCCCGCGCCCGGTGCACGCCCTCCTGCCCCCAGCGCCCCCAGCGCGCCTCCCGGGCGTACTTGGCGTTCCGAGATCCCGAAGCGCAGATTGGGCTCCATGCGGGTGGCCGTGCCGGGGGTGGCCGCAGGCCGGCGCTTCCTCCTCCTCTACCCGGAACTTACTTGGTGGCCATGACGGACCCGCTGGCCGAGGAGGAGGAGCCTGGCGGCTCGCCCCGCCCACCCGCGCTCCCGAGTCCCAAGTCCCCGCCCCCGGGTCGGTGCTTGGGCTGTTCCGGCTCTGCCTAAGGCCATGACCTTCCTGCACTGCTCTGATCCATAGCTTCCGGGTCCAGAGGGGTCGCCTGTGGAACCCGCACATCACAGTACTACTGGGAAGACCCTGCACCCTGAGCTTCAGCCGTCTTAATGATGCACATCATCTGAAGCATTTGGGTGCTCATTACCACTACTAAATACTTCACAGCCTGGGTTGGTCATTTACGTGATATGTAATGACCTTTCCTTGTCTTGCACAAACCCCTAAAATTAGTACAATTACTATTCCAACTTAACAGATGAGAAAATAGAGCGGCTGATACTGACTTGACCAACCCATGCTGGGCCCTTAGGAAGTATTTAGTAGTGGTAATGAGCACCCAAATGCTTCAGATGACTGCTGTTGTGCTGTCACCTGGCTCACTTTGCTATAACCTTCAGTAGTTCTCCAGGAAGCACTTCCTAGACCCCTCAGCTGGGCAAGGTGGGCCCTTCTCAGTATGCTCATTATGCCCAGAAGTACATGTGTGGCACCAAAGTATTCAGCGCACTGCCTTGTCCGGTTGACTGCCCCCTCCAGTTAGTCACAAACCCAGCTGGCCCTGTCTGCCTCCTGAGAACCAGAGTGAGCCTCTAAACGCAGGTTACTGTCCCTCTTCGTTTTGCAGGGAAATGAGGGGAGGTTGAGATAAGGTCTCATGATGTAGCTCAGGCTAGCCTCGAATCGATGATCCCCCCCTACCACACACACACACCTAGAGGAATGAACTGCCATACCCAGCTTGTCACTCTTCAAAATCTTCCAGACGGTTCCCTATCACACACAGAATCCAGTGCTTAGTTAGTTGGGGAAGCTCCATGACCCCTACTGTCCCAGTCCACTTTCTTTCCAGTCCTTCCACCCCAAACTCTCTCTTGCCTCTGGGCCTTTGCGCTTGTCATACCTCCTGCCTGGAAGACCCTTACTCCTCTTTTCTACATACCTTCTCTCATCTCACTTAAAAACCCCTAGATACAGTTGACTCCATTTAACAGATGAGAAAATAAATCCAGACATCACCTCTCCATAAGGACTTCACCGATAACCCTACTCAGAACTCTGCTCCAGCCCCTGAAGCCACCTTATTTCCCTTCCCAACACTCAGGGTATTTCTACCATTTACTGGGCTTCCCCTCTAAAATCGAGTGCATAAAACTGTAAGTTTAGGGTCTGGAGAGGTGGCTCAGAGGTTAAGAACACTTGTAGTTCTTTGCAAGGGACTGGAGTTCAGTTCCCAGGACCGAACATCCGGTCCCTCAGGACTGCCTGTAACTCCAGTTCCAGATCGGACAGTCTCTCCTGGCATCCTTGGACACCTGCACACCCCTGCACACATACATACATTCAGGCAGGTGTAAAATAAAAGACAGGAGTTTGGCTTTTCTTCACTCCTATGCCTCCAAAGGTGTACCTGGCACGTTGGCACTCCAGGATCTACCAAAACAATGAATGAAAGTTTCTCTAAGTCTTGCCTGCTAAATGAGTTCGCAGAGTGGAGCCAGCATCCTACTCACCTGTGTGGCTCCAGAGGCAAATGCCCAATAAGTATGTTAAGAGAAGGAATAGCGCCTCAGAATAAACTGAGTAGTGGTAATGAGCGCCCATTTGATAATGGTAACAAAATTTGTGGCTAAGAAATGGCTTAGCAGTTAAGAGTACTGGCTGCTCTTGCAGAGGACCAGGGCTCATTTCCCAGCTCCCACATGGAGGCTAACTGTACAGTTCTAGGGGCTCCAATGCCATCCTGTGGTCTTTGTGGACACTGCACAAATGTGGTACACTTACATGCAGGCAAGACACTCATATACATTGTGCTGGATAGCTTTAGTTGTCGGTACCCGTGGGTAGAGGGGCCTCATTGGACTGGCCTGTGGCCATGCCTGTGGGGTATTTTCTTGATTTTTGAGTGATGTCGGAGGGCCCAACCCACTGTAGGCGGTGCTACCCCTGGGCAGGTGGTCCTGCATTGTATAAGAAAGCAGGCTGAGCACAGGCCAGGGGAGCAAGCCAGTAAGCAGCATTACTCCAGGGCCTGTGCTCCAGCTCCTGCCTCCAGGTTCCTGCCCTGAGTTCTTACCTTGAGCTCCCTGATGAACTGTGACCCAGGAGATGTAAGCCAAATAAACCCTTTCTTCCCCAAGTTGGTATTGGTCACAGTACTTTGTCACAGCAACTGAAGGATAACTAAGACACACGTAAAATAAAAATGCAGAGCTGGAGAGATGGCCCAGCAGTTAAGAGCACTGGCTGCTCTTGTAGAGGACCCAGGTTCGGTACCCAGTACCTACATGGCAATTAACTCCAGTTCCAGGGGATCCAATGGGCTCTTCTGACCTGCTCAGGAATTGCATGACATGGGTGCACTTAAATACGTGCAGGCAATACACTCATACACATAAAAATGAAATAAAAATATTAAAAATGCAAACATTTTATTTAGGGGTTTTGTTTTGTCTTTTTGAGACAGGGTCTCCCTGTAGCACCAGCTAGCCTGGAACTCACTATATACACTAGGATGGCCTTGAACTCATAAATATCCACCTGCCCCTGCTTCCTGAGTGCTGGGATTAAGGGCGTGCGCCATCATGCCTGGCAAAAATGCAAACATTTAAAAATTTATTTATGCTAAATTTAAATACAGCATAAAAATAAATGAATTTATTTTTACACCCAGCACTTTGAAGAAAATGATTATGGTGTTTTAAAAATTCAATCCCTGGGTTAAACACATCTCCTTCATAATTACGCCTTATCAGTATCTCAGAATACACAGAGTTACTAAGTCAGTAATGAATACAGTGAGTAAAATAATATGTAAACTCTCAGGGACAGGGACCATGCATGACTGTTTCAGTCACTTTACCACCATGTTTTTAATGACATGATTCACATGTATTTCCATCACACATACATTCAAGAGTTAACTTAGACTACTGATGCTAACATGTCAAAGCATGACTCTTGTCACACTAAGGGGAAGTTCAGTTTCATACACAGAAATTCAAGAAGAAATTTCAGGACCTGGATCAGAAGCTTTCAGAGACTGTGACTTCAGAGGAGAAGGTTCAAGGCAGGCTAAGAAGAAGAGTGTTTACCTCTGAGAACATGATCTGAAAAATAGGACCAGATATTCTGTGGGAACTTGCTCCCAAGTAAGGAGGCCTATGAACTCAGCTAGCCACCTTGAGAAGACTTAGCCAGTGTTATAAACTATGGAAAGTGGTATTTATAAGGATAAGCATGATTAGGTTTTGCCTCTATAAATAATCTTCCAAATGCTGAAAGGGTTCCAGCTGTGGCTCTTTTCTAGCACGAGAAGCTGCAGGTGAACACTGGACACGGGATGAGCTACTGATGAACCTTCTCAAAGTACTCTTTGGAAGCCGCAGGACTTGGCTTAATCTGGAAATTTAAAACAAAACATTAAAGTGGATGAGAGTGGCTTTATGACAGTAGACTCAACAGTGAGCTGAAAGCTCCCAGTTTTTAACTCAACTTTACCTTTCAAAGATTGGCCTGTCTTGTCCAAAACATTTGGCTGGAAGTTAACTAGCAGGCCCCCATCCCATCACCCACCCACACTCAGGAAGCACCCCTGTAGGCTCCCTTGGTAGACTATCCTGGAAGTAGAGAAGACCACAGATGACCTTCAGTGAGTAAAATAATATGTAAACTCTATCAGGGACAGGGACCATGCATGACTGTTTCAGTCACTTTACCTTAAATACGTGCAGGAAATACACTCATACACATAAAAATGAAATAAAAATATTAAAAATGCAAACATTTTATTTAGGGGTTTTGTTTTGTCTTTTTGAGACAGGGTCTCCCTGTAGCACCAGCTAGCCTGGAACTCACTATATACACTAGGATGGCCTTGAACTCATCAATATCCACCTGCCCCTGCTTCCTGAGTGCTGGGATTAAGGGCGTGCGCCATCATGCCTGGCAAAAATGCAAACATTTAAAAATTTATTTATGCTAAATTTAAATACAGCATAAAAATAAATGAATTTATTTTTACACCCAGCACTTTGAAGAAAATGATTATGGTGTTTTAAAAATTCAATCCCTGGGTTAAACACATCTCCTTCATAATTACGCCTTATCAGTATCTCAGAATACACAGAGTTACTAAGTCAGTAATGAATACAGTGAGTAAAATAATATGTAAACTCTCAGGGACAGGGACCATGCATGACTGTTTCAGTCACTTTACCACCATGTTTTTAATGACATGATTCACATGTATTTCCATCACACATACATTCGAGAGTTAGCTTAGACTACTGATGCTAACATGTCAAACTATGACTCCTGTCACACTAAGGGGAAGTTCAGTTTCATACACAGAAATGCAGTGAGGACTTTGAGGAAAATAACGTACCGTAGGAGAATCAGGAGTCCAGTTGGCTGGGCAGACTTCTCCATGGGTCTCCACAAACTGGAATGCCTTCACCAAACGGAGGGTTTCTTCCACGCTGCGGCCCACTGGGAGGTCGTTGACACTTAGATGCTTGATGACACCATTGGGGTCAATTATGAAGAGACCTCTGCACAGAATTTCTCATTAGCACCTCAACAGTACCAAAGCCAACAGCCCTCTCTAACTCCAGCCTCAGGAGATCCCATACCCTCTCTAGCCTCTGAGGGCAACTATACCCTTGTGTACATACCTCCATACAGAAACACATGGATAAACATAATAAAGAATAAATCTTTAGACTCTTAAGTAATGACAGGACTGAAGCAGGCCACCACAGAAAGCATACAATATGGGCACATTGCAAATTTCAAAACTGTGCCCCAAATGTCATAGGTATCTAAAAGGACTGAACTAGAGAGACTAAAGACCTTTACTCATTGATGATTTGGCAAGCAGGAAGTCAAGCTCCCCAGTCTCTCCTTCGCTCCTGTTCTCGTGTATCAAAATGACAGCGGAGGCCTCTCTTCCCATGTCTCCCAGGGAGCCTGCAGCTGAACATGGGACTGCAGAATCCCACAGAATTAGAGAGCATAGAAAACACAGGCTGCCAACAGCTGCCCAGAGCTGTGCCCCCAATTGTCTCACCAGGCTAATCCTCCACATCCTGCGAAGATTCACCCTTATTTTAGTTATGGGAAAAGCAGGTCTCAGAGAGTAAGTGTTCCTTAGGAGCCAACAACCTTGTTTTTATAAGACAAGGTCTGGGACCTGGAGCTTGCTGATTAGACTAGACTGGGTGACCAGTGAGTGTGGGGTGCTTCTTGTTTCTGCCTCATAGCACTGGATTACAAGTGCACACCACCGAGTCCAGTTTTTATTGTGAATGCTGGAGATCGAATGCAGGTCCTCATGCTTTACCCAGCAAGCACTTTACTGACTAAGCCATCTCCCGAGCCTGTGCTAAGTTTCATAAGATGCTACATTCTTTTTTTAATATTATTATTTTATGTGTATGTGTGTATTGCCTGCATGTAGGTAAGTGCACCCGTGTCGTGCAATGCCTGCGGAGGTAAGAGGAGGCTGTCGGATCCCCTGGGACTGGAGTTACAGACAGTTGTTAGCTGCCATGTGGATGCAGAGAATTGAACCCGGGTCTTGTGCAAGAACAGTCATGTTCTTAACTGCTGAGCCATCTCTCCAGCCCCGAGATTTTACATTCTTTATGTTTCCCTAAAAGTATCCCAGGATGAAGTTTTGCTCATTAGCTTGAGCACTATTTTGATTTAATAGCTAAAATACTAAATAACTAACCATACTCAGTGATACATATTTTAAAATATGGATATCATTATACACAACACAAAACTGTACAAAATTTGAAATATTCTGGTACTTCCTCTTCTTTAAAGAACTAGTAGTGGAGCCTGAGAGGGTGGGTTCCGACCTCCAGACAGCCATTGGTGGTGTAGCAGCTCTGATCAACAGACCGCCAGAGCTCCGAGTTCTGGCCTCCCTCTGGCCTCTCTCTGACAGGGGGGCTGAGAACGCAGGCAACTGCCTGAGAGCCCCTGATCCTGCCTCCACGTGGTGGTGAGCTTCACCTAATTGTGCCATACCTACCCCCCTACCTGGGATGTTGTGAGGCCCCCCACCAAGGCCCCAGGGCAGATCTGGCTTTGGTGTAGGCAAAGGCTGAGATCCTAGAAGACAACCTGAGAGGGTGGACTGACTGCCAGAGAGCACCCAGATCCTGCCTCCACATGGTGAAGGAAGCCTGAGTGTACCTGACTGGAACCTGAATTGGGCTTCTGTGGGTAGCCCTGAATAGCTGATCTGAAGCCATCAGTTCCCTTCAAATTAAACCTGAGAGAATCTGAACCCTGTACCAACCAGCTTTACATGACCAATAAAGAAAGCATCTAGGCACCCCGATAATACAAACAGAAGCATACTTCAACTTAATTCTCATATCAGAATCATAAATGACAAAAGAAATTCACATGCCAAAATCACAACGAAATAATAATAAAATGGAAAGCCAAAACTCTACATCCCCACCAAACTCCACCAATCCTGAGGAAGAGCTCTACAAGGAGAACCCCCTAGAGATAACCCAGGACACAGAATTTAAAAGAACAATCATAAACATCATCAAGGGATTCAACGAATTTAAAGAACACATGAACAAACAAATCAAAGAACTAAAAGAAGATAGGGATAAACTTCTGAATGAATTCACAAAAGAGACAGAAACACTGAAGAAAACTCGGGCAGAAATGAAGAAGGAAGTGCAAAACTCAATAAGTCAGCTTGAAACAACAGGGGAAAGCCTGACCTCTAGAATGAATGAAATGGGAAACAGAATATCAACACTGGAGGTACAGAGAACAGAGACAGAAACAACTATATCCCAGGGGCAACAAAAGAAAATAAATAAAGGTATAATCAAGGAAACACAAAATTACACAGAGAACACAAACAGCAATCAAAATGATGGCAACCAATACCATCTTTCAATAATAACTTTAAATATCAATGGACTGAACTCCCCAGTCAAAAGACACAGCCTAAATGAATGGATTAAGAAATAAATGCTGGCCAGGCAAGGTGGTGCACGCTTTTAATCCCAGCACTCAGGAGGCAGAGGCAGGCGGATCTCTGTGAGTTCAAGGCCAGCCTGGTCTACATAGTGAGTTCTAGGACAGCTGGGGCTACAGGGAGACCCTGTCTCAAAAAGACCAATAAGAAACAAAATCCATCTCTTTGCTGTCTGCAAGAAACCCATCTCACCTTCAACGACAGGCACTACCTTAAGGTAAAAGGATGGAAAAGAATATTCCAAGCAAATGCCACTAAGAAACAAGCAGGGGTTGCAATACTAATATCTGACAAAATAGTCTTCAAAGTAAAACTAATCAGAAGAGATAAGGCGGGTCACTTCATTCTGATCAAAGGAACAGTTAACTAAGAAAATATTACAATCCTTAACATATATGCACCAAATTCTGGTGCACCCAAATTCCTAAAAACAACGCTACAGGACTTTAAGACACAGATTAACCCCAGCTCAGTAACAGTAGGGGACTTCAATACCCCACTGTCTCCATTAGACAGGGCAACTGGACAAAATAATAAACAGAGAGACCTCTGAATTAAATGATATCATACATCTTTCGGATATTAGAAAAAAAATCCTTAAATTGATATGGAAGCACAAAAGACACCGGATAGCTAAAGCAACACTGAGCAAAAAGAAGAACAATGCTGGGGGCATTACTATACCAGATCTCAAAGTATACTACAGAGCCATAGTCATAAAAACAGCATGGTACTGGTCTAAAAATAGACACATAGATCAATGGAACATCATTGAAGATACATGCAATTTCAGCCACCTTATATTTGACAAAGGTGCCAAGAACACACAGTGGAGGAAAGACAGCATCTTCAGCAAATGGTGCTGGCAAAACCAGATCCCCACCTGTAGAAGAATGAAACTAGATCCTTATCTTTCACCTTGCACAAAAGTCAACTTGAAATGGATCAAAGACCTCAAAGTGAAACTGGAAACCCTGAAACTATTAGAAGAAAATATTGGCAGTAACTTACAGGATATAGGTGTAGAAAAGGATTTTCTAAATCAGACAGAAGTTGCTCAGGAACGAAGGTCAGCAATCAACAAGTGGGACCTCATTAAACTAAAAAGCTCTGTACAGCAAAAGAAATAATCAAAAAAGTGAAGAAAAAACCCACAGAATGGGAAAAAATCTTCACCAGTGACACATCTGACAGGGGTTTAACATCCAGAATATATAAAGAACTCAAAAAGCAAAGAATGGAGAAATCTAATGACCCAATTAAAAGATGGGCTAAAGATCTAAACAGAGAATTCTCAAAGGAAGAAATAAAGATGGTTATGAAACATCCATCTCAAAAAGTGTTCAACATCGTTAGTAATTAGGGAAATGCAAATTAAAACCACCCTAGGGTATCACCTTACCCCAATCAGACTGACTGGAATCAAGAGAACAAATGATACCAAATGCTGGCGAGG
>NW_008332149.1:4751022-4752054 GCF_000622305.1 Nannospalax galili | reverse complement strand
TAAACATCTCCAAAAGTGTTCAGCATCATTAGTAATTAGAGAAATGCAAATTAAAACCATCCTAAGGTATCACCTTACCCCAATCACACTGACTAGGATCAAGAGAACAAATGATACCAAATACTGGAGAGGATGTAGAGAAAGTGGAACGCTCATTCACTGCTGGTGGGATTGCAAATTCGTGCAGCCTCTATGGAAAACAGTGTGGAGAACTCTTGAAAAACTAAGAATGAACCTGCCACATGACCTGGTTATATCACTCTTTGGTATATACCCAAAGGTCTCATCCCATTGTAGAGACACTTGTATGATCATGTTTGTTGCTGGTCTTTTCACAATAGCTAAGAGATGGAAGCAACCTAAGTGCCCCTCAACTGATGAGTGGTTAACAAAAATGTGGTATATTTACACAATGGAGCTCTATTCATCAGTAAATAAAGATGAAATAATGAAATTTGCAGGTAAATGGATGGATCTAGAAACTATTATACTAAGTGAAGTAACACAGACTCAGAAAAACAAATGATGTATGTACTCCCTTATATGTAGATCTAGCACCAAATCCTTTTAAATTCTAGGTCCTTTTAAAAAGATGATGCTATACAGCAGTCCAAATGAAATAACTACCATCATCACGACTTCAGCTGAGCCTGATCGTTAAACATCATCACAATTGGGCTTGTTGATGGTTGTGCTCAATCATTAAAGGAGGGCCAAGCAGGGTCATTGGACCCTCACCAAATTATCCAGCCACTCTTCCCAGCCAACTGTATGTAATTTGACCCTAATCACACATGGCCTCTTGAATTTGGGGAGGGCTAAAGTATACAATCTGGGGAAGGCTAGGAAGAGAAGACATGACCCAGGCTGAGTAAAGTCTTT
This sequence comes from Nannospalax galili, assembly GCF_000622305.1. NCBI lineage: Eukaryota > Metazoa > Chordata > Mammalia > Rodentia > Spalacidae > Nannospalax > Nannospalax galili. The sequence goes on along the minus strand of NW_008332149.1, from coordinate 4,751,172 downwards.
CCAGTGTGCATACCTTCAGGTCATACATACACCTCAGCAACCCTTCAGTTATCTCAGTAAGTAAGCTCAATAAATTCATTGGTTCCCTAGTAAAACTTTAATCAAACACTGGCTTGACACTAGAACCTTAAAAGGGAATAAGCATTGCTT
>NW_008332149.1:4749994-4750881 GCF_000622305.1 Nannospalax galili | reverse complement strand
GAAAAAAAAAGAAAAAAATCTAAGCAAGTGATGAAGGTCTGTGTAGGTTTGTTATGATATATAAAGGATGAGACAAAAATAATATATACATAATCTTAAAATTTCTATGGTCATTTAGTCAACTAGTTTAAGGAACAAAATATTTATCTAGTCAACGTTTATCTGAGACTATCTGTTTTTTTACCCAAGCCTTATCTACATAGCACATGATAATTAAAAGTACACACTAGCCAGGCGTGGTGGTGCACGCCTTTAATTCCAGCACTCCAAAGGCAGAGGCAGGCGGATCTCTGAGTTCAAGGCCAGCCTGGTCTACATAGTGAGTTCCAGGACAGTTGGGGCTACAGGGAGACCCTGTCTCAAAAAGACCGAAAAAAAAAAAAAAAAAAAGTACAGACTGGTGGAACTAATCTTATTGGATGTTCAACAGCCATAGTTTGAGGCCTATACTAATGTGGTCAGAGGGACTTAAAAGGACAGTTTTGCCCTTTGCCCTTCAAGGTCGACTAAGTTCCAGGGGTCTAAGGAACATCTCTCAAAATGTCCTGTATCTGTGGTGAGTCACCTGTCCTCTTGTTCAGGAACGACATGAAGACCCCACGAGATGGACTTGAACCAGTGTCCAGTCTACAAAAAGAAGGGTCAACTCAGAGGAAACATCTCATTCATGCTTCCAAGTGAAGCCAGATATGGTTGAGCAGGACCTTTGACTTATCTTCACATAGATGGACCTGGTAAAAGAAAGGAGACAGGGGCTTCTTCCCAAGCCCATGTGACCCCTGAGGAACAGCTCCTCAAACGACCTTAAGTATAAAAATAAATTGATTTATTTGGGCCAAATGTATGGTCTTAAACACCCAAAAGGAAAGTATAACCAAAGAGTAAAG
>NW_008332149.1:4700471-4749842 GCF_000622305.1 Nannospalax galili | reverse complement strand
TAACCCACTATTCTAAAATGATGGATAAATTTGTTTTCTCCCCCTATCTAGAAGCCTTTGAGAGGGAACTGACACTGATTCTAGCCACACCAATAGCTATCAAAGTGCCTGAAAACAAATCCTGAATCCATCACTCCTGAGTCCAGCCTTGGCAGACAAAAGAAAAATGAGGAGGAATCCAATAGAGGGACCTGTCGTCAAGAAATCCCAATGGACTCCGATATGAACATCTGAAATTTGCCCTGTTCTTTTTTTTTGGTTTCCTGTCTAGAACTTGTAATGCTAACTACTCTTACCTTTACTTCTTCACATCCCCTATTCTCCAGTCAAGGACTTTCTTTTCCCCCTAGAGATAAGAGTTATGTAATTTAGGAGTCTTTTAGATAGACCCACTGAAGGGGTACTCCAATTGCCTCACCCTGCACCCCTGTTCAGCATGGAAGAAGCCATCCCTATTCCCTATTGGCAATTTGGGTAACCCCTTCAGAGGATGGTGTGATAAGAACAGGAGGTAGGAACTGGCTAGGTGGTTAGGGTAAAAAGACCCCAGAGAAATGTAGCCAGTTTCTCAGTTAAAAGTCAAAATGTTCTTGGGCCTATTAGCAACATACTCTGTTCCAAAGGCCAAAAATGTCAAAAGTATTTGGGAGCTTGTATCTAATCCTTAAAAGATTTTAGGGTTACCTCTTCAGAGGGGGGAATGTTGGAGGGGAGGGAGTGGGCATGGGTTTGATCAAAACACCTTATATGCATGTATGAAATTCTCAATAAAGTTTTTGTAAAATTAAAAAAAAAAGTCCCCTAAGAAGTAGGATGACACTAAAATAGGGAAAACCAGCAAGTCCACTGGGGAACCTGACCTCTTACCTGAGTGCAATGCCAGAACCTTCCAACAGCACCCCGTAGTCCCGGGCTATTTGCTTAGTTAGATCTGACAATAGTGTGATGTTCATGTGGCCCAAACCGCCATCCTAATAAAAAGGTGAATGTGACTGGTTATCTGGGGCAATCTCACAGCCTGAACCATGTAACAATGTTTGAAACCAATAACAATGGTGGTAAGTAATAGTAACAGCACATAAATGAATTCTTTGTCAACTTCCTCCTTACAACAAGCCTAAAGTAAATACAATTATCTCAGTTATTTTATTATTTTTAAAAATAACTTATTGGCCGGGCGTGGTGGTACATGCCTTTAATCCCAGCACTTGGGAGGCAGAGGCAGGCGATCTCTGTTAGTTCAAGGCCAGCCTGGTCTACATAGTGATTTCCAGGACAGCTGGGGCTAAAGGGAGACCCTGTCTCAAAAAGACAAAAAAAAAAAAAAATTAACTTATTATCACCATGTGTCGGTGCATGGGGGGAAGGGTACATGTCTGGAGGTCAGAGGACAACTGTATAGGGTTGGTTCTCTCCTTCCACCTTTATAAGGGGTCTGGTGATCAAACTCAGGCTGTGCAAGTGCTTTACCCACTGAGCCACAGTGCCAGCTCATCTCTGTCACTTTAAAGATGAAGAAACTGAAGCTCAAAAAGGCTAAGTATCTTTCTCTAGGCCACAGCTACAAAGAGGCTGAGAAAAGATTTAAACCCAGAGGATAGATCTTTTTGAGACAGGATCTCATATATCCCAGGTTCGCCTCCAACTCACTATGCAGCCAAAGATGATACTGAATTCCTAATCTTGCCTCTACCTCTGGAATGCTGGATAACAGGCTATGCCACCACACCAGTTTATATGATACTGGGGACTGAACCCATGGCTTCCTGCATGCCTTGTTAGAGCTAGCTGAGCTACATCCCCTGCCTACTTTTTCCAATTCTTAAGCAGCTTTTGAGTTGAATACTAATTTCTTTTCTTTTTCTTTTTTCTTGCTTTTTTTTGAGACAGGGTCTCCCTGTAGCCCCAGCTGGCCTGGAACTGACTATGTAGATCAGGCTGGCCTTGAACTCATAGAGATCCATCTGCCTCTGCCTCCCAAGTGCTGGGACTAAAGGCATGCACCACCATACCCGGCAGAATACTAATTTCTTAAATATTAAAATGAGACATCACAGAGAGCAGTGCAACAAGCACGAGGGTTCAAAGGTCAGGCCCAAGAGGAGGCAGTGAGACTCTAGCCATGTCCCCTGTTATTGCTTGAAACTTGGAAAATAAACATGGAATAGGCAGGGCAATAAATGTACCTACAATGTACAATGTAGGGAGCTGCTGCCAGCATTTGCAGACTGCCAGTAGGTGACCTAGGAACAGCCTCCTTCAAGGGGGTGTGGCTCAGTTGGTACAGCAGTTCCCTATCATGCAGGAAGTCCTGGGTTTGATTTTTGTATTTTTTTGAGACGGGATCTCCCTATAGCCCCAGCTGGCCTGAAGCTCACTATGTAAATCAGGCTGGCCTTGATCTTACACAGATCTGCCTGTCTCTGCCTCCTAAGTGCTAGGATTAAAGGTGCGTACCATCATGCCTAGTGAAGCCCTGGGCTAGATCCCTAGCACAGCAAAAGCCAGGCTCTGATCTTAGCACTTGGAAGCTGGAGGCTGGATGATCAAAGTGCAAATGGGTATATACATTAAGTTCAAGACCAGTGTGGGATTCATGAGACCCTGTCTTAAAAAAAGGGGACGGGGGGCAGGGCTAGAGAGATGACAGCAGTTAAAAGCACTTCCTGCTCTTTCAGAGGACCTAGGACCAGTTCCCAGCATCTACTTGTCAGCTCACATCTGTGTTAACTCCAGTTCCAGGGATCTGATGCCCTCTTCTGGTTTCCACAAGCACTGCATGTACATGATGCACTTACATACATGCAGACAAAATACTCATACACATAAAATAAAAATAAATCAGCTAGGCGTGGTGGCATATGCCTTTAATCCCAGCACTTGGCAGATCTCTGTGAGTTTGAGGCCAGCCTGGTCTCCATAGCAAATCCAGGCCAGCTGTGGCTACAGGGAGACCCTGTCTCAAAAAGACCCCCCCCCAGCAAAAAGACCAAATAAATAAATAGAATAAAAATAAAACTTTTTCCCAAGCCCATGTGACCCCTGAGGAACAGCTCCTCAAATGACCTTAAGAGTAAAAATAAATCAGTTTATCTGGTCCAACTGTATGGCCTTAAACACCCAAAAGGAAAATATAACCAAAGATTAAATGGGCCAACATAATTTCATAGGAGTCCATAGCTAAAGGCTACATAAGAAGCAACAATGCCAGGCAAGCGATACCTTCTTTTGAGTTGTTGGCCAGAGTGGCCAAAGGGATTCCCAGATAGCAACCCAGCAGAGAACTGGAAAAATGAACAGCAGACCCCAATCTTATCCAAAGGAATATAGACAACTGATTACCACTAGATGAAGAACAGCTGACCTTCCTAAAACAAAGACCTCTAGATAGGCTGACTAGATTCACCAGATGGACAAGTAGAGGGGAATGGCTGGGGCTGCTGACAACATAGCAGAGAGTAGCAGGGCGGAGGGAAGCTATGGAGGGTGCTAGTAGGGGGAGGGAAGCTATGGAGGGTGCTACCTGGGAAGTGGGTGTAAGCATAAAAATTTGCTTCATGTTAATTAGTAAATGTGAAAAATATTATCATTGAAATCTACCTGATGACTTTATATCTATGCTCAGATGCCAAGGAGCTCAGAAAGTAATTGACTGTGACTAATAATAATCAGATATATATAGATTTGAAATGCATGTGCATCTTAGTGTCAATTGTATTAAAAATGAATTTTTCTGTATGAAACTGTGTATTTTAATAATGAATTGGAGATATTTTTTAAAGTTTAGAACCTCATTTAATTTTAGGTCTTATAGGATTTATACTGAGTACAATATTGTATAACTGTATTAATTCAACTATAAACCTAAAAATTTACAGCCAATTTTGAAGAGATGCATCTTAATTCTGGAAATTATTATTGAATATGTCATTGCTATTGTAATGAAATGCTTCTTCTAATTATATGGTTATTAAATAAATAAATAAAATAAATAAATAAATCTTAAAAACAAACAAACAAAAAAACTCATTTCAGACTGGCCATGCCCTGGTAACTTCTAGGCTGGCCTTGTCTGAGACCAACTGTATTCTTAGTGCAGGGGGCAGGGAAGTTGGGGATGAGGAGATACTGGTCAAGGGGTAAAAGCTAAGACAGTAGGAATAAGCTCCCACCTTCTACTGTAAAATAGGTACCTACAGTTATTAACATATTATAGATGTTAAATTAGCTAAAAGAGGATTTCTGAAAGTCATCTGCAGAAAGAAAGGATGATTTGAGGAGACAGAGCACTGAACAGCCTGATTTGATTACACAACGTATACATTATCAAAACATCAGGGTGCATCCCATAAACATATACAATGTTTTTATTGTATGGTATATATTATTTGTGAATTAAAAATAAAACAAGCTCTGTGTGGTGGTACATGCCTTTAATCCCAGTACTTGGGAGGCAGAGGCAGGTGTACCTCTTTGAGTTCCAGGCAACCTTAGTCTAAAAAGAGAGTTCCAGGCCATCCAGGGTTACACAGTGACACTCCATTTCAAAAATAAATTACACCTTTAGGCATTCAGGAGGAAGAGGCAGGTGGATCTCTGTGAGATCAAGGCCAGCCTTTGGTCTACACAGCAAGTTCCAGGCCTGCTGGAGCTACAGGAAGACCCTGCCTCAAAAAATTAATTAATAGAATTAAAAACAATTAGAAAATAAAACATGACTGTGTGTTCAAGGCAAGGTGGTGACCTACCTTCCTTGGAGTATTGATCCAGGCAAGGTGGGTAAAGTGGGAATCCACTGAAACACCAACCACATCACAGTTCACATCATGAAATTCATTGGCTTTATCGCTGAAAGCAACGATTTCTGTAGGACACACAAAGGTACTTGGGAAAAAAAGAAAGTTTCATTAGATAATGTAAAAAACAAGAATTTAAGACATAAATAGTAAGTAGTCTGAAAACCAGATCAATTTGCTTAGGGGTGAAGAAAGGTAAAGTGGTCAGTGGACTCCAATGTTACACCAAGAAACAAACCACTACCTCACTTCACTTCCTACTGCACAGGCTGGTCAAAAAGTCCTGGATGGGGGGCGGGGCAGTTGAAGAGTTAATTCTAAGAAAAACCATCCTCATATCAAATAGCTTTATAAAAAACTCTTACCTTACTTTTCTCATTTTCCCCAGACACTTTTAGATTGGCTTAGAGAGCCATTACTCAAAAACACAAAACAAAAGAACCACTTTAAATTAAAGCTGATAGCGCAGCTCAGTGTTTGCCTGGCGTTCACAAGGCCCTAGGTTTGATTCTCAGCACCACCAGAAAAACAAACAGAACCATATGAAAACTCCTCCATTAAAAAAGAAGGTTGCCTGGCCTGGTGGCGCACGCCTTTATTGCCAGCACTTGGAGGCAGAGGCAGGCAGATCTCTGTGAGTTCAAGGCGCCAGCCTTGTCTACATAGCGAGTTCCAGGACAGCTGGGGCTACAGGGAGACACTGACTCAAAAAGACCGGGAAAAAAAAAAAGGCCATTCTCTCCCTAAGTTCATTGAATTAGCTACAGATGGCCAAGGTCACCAGGCAAGCAACCAGCAAGAATCCTCCCTGTCCCCGAAAGTCTAACTAAAAAGGAATTTCAGTGTGGTTAGGAGTCAGCACTGGCATGAACGCATCACAGAATCACTTACAAATCCAAAGGGTAGAAGAAAAGCACCAAGTATTTCCCTTTAAAGTCATCGAGGCTCAGCTCTTTGAACTCTCCGTTGACAACGGCTGTGCCTTTAAAATAGGGTGCATGCTGCGTGACAGCAGGAGTATGGGATGAGGAACCTAAAAAAAGCACACACCTGTATGTAGTTCGTCATTCCCCACACATAAAGCACTTCAGGATTTTATTTAAACTCCTTTCATTCATAAATACACTATTATGATAATTGGTAATGCAAAGTGTTTAGTGGTGCAGCTCAAGAAGCTTCACTTCAATTTCAGGTACAGCAACTTTCTAAACTTCACACAAGTTCAATTCAGTGGTAGGGAGAAAAATATGTGCACCTGTAATGTGTGTGTTTGTGCGTGCATGCATATGTGTACATGTGCATATTTGTGTACATGAATATGGAGGCTGGAGGACAACCTCCGGTGTTGTTCCTCAGGAGCCGTCTACTTTTCATTTTCTGAGACAGCCTCTCACTGAACCTGAAGCTCACCAAGTAGACCTAAGCTGCCGGACCACTGAGCCCCAAGTGCTGGCATTATAAGCGCATACCACCATGTCTGGCTTTTTTATGTGGGAGATGGAACTCAGGTCTTTGTGCTAGCTTACTGACTTAGCTATTACCCCAGTCCTAGAGAAAAAAAAAATTGTTTTTTTGAGACAGGGTCTCCCTGTAGTCCCAGCTGGCCTAGAACTCACTATATAGACCAGGCTGGCTCGAGATCTCAGAGACATCCACTTGTCTCTGCCTCCGAGTGTGAGGAAATTTTTAAAAAAACAAAAAACAGGCACAAAAACAGGAGGTCCATGAGGTAACGAGATTACAGAAGGCAGGCAGACTTGGAACTGGGGGTCTAAATTTGGCTCAGATCTTGGCAAGTCTGGATGAGACAGGCAAAAGGCACAGACAAGCAGCAGCAAAGGGCAGAGCATGCATGTCACAGGGAACTGCCCATGGCATAGTGTGACTCGGGCCACATAATCTAAGGGAACAAAGGAAAGAACAGACACAAAGCAAAGATAAAGGCCAGGCAGATGGGTTTGCTCTTCATGGGAGAAAGAACAGAGTTAGGGAGATTCTGTCACAGGAAGACAGCTGCTTTCAGGAAGATTAGGCTGCCAGGAGGGTAAGACTGATGTAAGGCGGTGATTGCTGTTATCTTGGTGAGAGGCACTGAGGTGTGGTAGAGAGAACAGCAAGCGCAGACTCAGGACAAGTGTCAAGGCTGGGAGGTTATAGGGGGCAGGTGTACTGCTTGCCTGGGATGCACAAGGCTCCCAGTTCCATCCCCAGCACACCCACCCCAAACCTGAAGACTGTTGTCTATCTGGGAATGAGAGACAAACGGAACCCAGTGTCAGACAACCTTGGACTGTCACAGACAGAAACTGGAGAAGCAGTTGGAGGTGGGTGGGATTTGGGAGCAGCAGAGCAAAGTTTGAAGCTACTTGAAATGTTTTCATAACTGTGAAAACTTTTAGAATATTACACTCATAAAGACTAAGTCTAACCTCTAAATTGTTGCACATTAAAAACGAGTTTTTAACACATTCAAAGGCAAGACAAATCATCAAAGGAGCCATTTCCAAAAACCACTGGTCACCTGAGGCTGAAGAATGGAATGGAAGACATAAGACACAGCCGGGCTTCACTCCCAAGTGGCCAGATGGAGCAGGGAAGAGAGGTTTGGTTTGGTTTATTCAAAGTAGCCAGAACCCACATCCTTCATACACTGTATATCTGAAAAGAATTTGAACCTTTTCCTCCCAAAAATAAGACTAGATGAGACTAGCTCATCTGTCAGGGTAGGTCTGGGCAATGCCATGTTTTTGTGTATTCATTTTATCCAACTGTCTTTTTATTTTTCAGTTAGCTTTTTTTTTTTTGTGGTCTTTTTGAGACCGGAGTCTCCTTGTAGCCCCAGCTGTCCTGGAACTATGTAGACCAGGCTGGCCTCAAACTCACAAAGATCCGCCTACTTCTGCCTCCCAAGTGCTGGGATTAAAGGTGTGCACCACCACGTTCAGCTGAGTTAGAATTCTTTAGATAGCTAAAATTGTCCTTTGTTAAATAAACTGTATGTATATTTCCTCCTGGGTTATGACTTTATTCAATTTCCTTTTTCTCTTTTTTTGCCACAAAACTTTGGCTGGCCTCTAACTTGTGGCAATCCTCTTGTACCTGCCTCCCAGTGCTGAGGTTACAGGCAAGCACCACACCTGGCCCTTTTGTCTTCCCCCCACCACCACCACCTTTTTTTTTTGTTTATGTGAAACAGAGTGTCCCTATGTAACCCAGGCTGGCCTTGAATTTATGGTGTTACTCTAAACCCCCTGCCCCAGCATCCCAAATCCTGGGATCACAAGTGTGCACCACCATGCCTGGCTCTCTCCATTCATTTTTTTATTCCTGCTCTTCCTGAAGAGCATATCCTCAAAATTTTGATGCTGCTATTTACCCACTGCTCCCAGGCAATTCCTTGTGGATCTGGCCACCTCTATACATTTCCTTGTTGCATTTTTAAAATATTTTATTATTGGGTTTTTTTTTTTTTTTGGTCTTTTTTGAGACAGGGTCTCCCTGTAGCTCCAGCTGTCCTGGAACTCACTATGTAGATCAGGCTGGCCTTGAGCCTTGAACGCACAAGAGATCCACCTGCCTCTGCCTCCAGAGGCATGTGCCACCAGGCCCAGCTATATATTTTATTATTTTTATTTTATGTGTTTAAGTCTATCGCCTGCATGTGTTTAAGTACACCTGTGTTGTGCAGCACCCAAGGAGGTCAGAAGAGGGTGTCAGATCACCTGGAACTGGAGTTACAGACAGCTGTTAGCTGCCATGTGGGTACTGGGAATTGAAACCTGGGTCCTTTGCAAGAGCAGTCTGTGCTCTTACCGCTGAGCCAACTCTCCAGTTCCTCCTTATTCTATTTTTAAAAGCTTTTAGGGAGAGTCTCCCTTTACCTGGGTCCAACCAGAATAAGCAACACTTACTGGTGCTAAAGGCAAATTTTGCTTGAGTAGAGCCAGACCATAGTATGTTTGTCAAGCCGGTTCTTCTAGAAGCAACAGACCCCAGGGCTCCAGGGGCAGAAAAACCCCGGGAAATGGCACTAACATGCCGAGCAACCTGGAAAGAAAAATGGTATTAGATTTTCTGGAGGGATGACCGAATTCTGGCCCTGCTGTGGTCACCCAGTGTGTCAATGGTGGGAGCCTCAGCAGTCTCTTGTCACTGTGAAGCAAATACCAAATCCAAATAAGCTCATGGATTGAGTCTACCTGGTTTTTTGGTTTTTGTTTTTTGAGGCGGGGTCTCCCTGTAGCCCCAGCTGGCCTGAAACTCACTATGTGGACCAGGGTGGCCTTGATCTCACAGAGATCCATCTGCCTCTGCCTCCAGAATGCTGGGATTAAAGGCGTGCGGCACCACACTAGCCTTGAGTCTGCGTGTTCTTAACCTTCCATTTTGTTCCTTGTCCTTAAAGACTGCACGGTCAAAGGAACTGTTAACAAATTCAAGAATAAAAAGCTGCAAGCAGAGGGCTAGCGGAAAAAAAATCAGGAAAGCTAGACCAGATTCTGGATACTAACTTAAATCCTTTTCCCGGGACTATTTGCTGTACATGCTATGTCAAGGTTTTAATGAGAAAAGACAAGGCCATTCCAACCCCACAAACAAGCAAATAAGTAGTGCAAAGTTCATGGTCTGGGAGAGTTTGGAACCGGCTCAAGGGAAGTGTTTGCTCAACTTTAATATCCAACATGACACGGGGAGGAGGAAAGGATGCCCTGGGGTCCCACAGTGACAAAGGAGGGGGGGATGGGTGGCAAGAGGGCACTAGGCTGCGGCCGCCCAGGGAAAAGCAGGTGAGGGGCAGCAGAGCCGGGCGGGGAGTGGGAGGAGAAAACGGCTCCGGTTCCTTTGACACTAATTCACGCGCAGTTTAGAGAGTGCCCCAGCCGCGCCGGGATGTAGCATCACTCTTCCCACCGTAAAGGAAAGCAAACTGAGGTCAGGAAGCACCACGTCACTCGCCCAAGGTCACTGGCGGTGGCGGACGCCGGCCTCCACGCCAGACCCGGGTGCTTCAGCGGAGACCCCGCCTGGGAAGCGCAGGACTCCGGGGCACGGCGAGCAGGGAAGGGGAAGGAGGTGCTGCGCAGGCGTGCGGGGCAGGGCCCGGAGCCGAAGACACCCTCCCGGGAGGGCCCAAGACGACGCGATCCCGTCTGGGAAGCCGGTCCCGGAGCCTCCGCAACACTGCGCCTGCCCAAGCAGGCAGCCACTCACCGAGGCCTGGAGTAGCCTTCCCGCAGCAGCCGCCATCTTCGCGCACGCGAAAGCCACCGCCAGGGCCCAGAAGCGAGGAGCGGGAGGGGCGGGGCAAGTGGTGGGCGGGACTTGCGAGGAGGTGTGGCTTAAGTCGGGGGCTCCTGTCGAGGGGTGGGGCCTACAGGAAAGGGCGGGGTTTCAGTGGCGGGGAGGGTGTGGCTTCCTCCGAGGGGCGGGGTCTCGTTGGCGGAGTAGGGCTTATGGGAAGGGGCCTTTAATTGGGGGCGGGGCCGTGGCGGGAGGGGTGTTGCTTAGGGGAGAAGGCGGTACCTCAGTGCGGGGATTGGGCGTGGAGAGATTTACTGTGAAGTCAGAGTAGGTGAACGCTTGTCTTCGCTCTTGTGATACTAACCTAAAAAGATCCAATCCACGCTAGGAGATGCTTATTTCCCTATTGATTTTGTTTTTGTTTGCTTTGCATAGTGTTAACTTTCTGTAAAGGAATCCAGTTCCCTTTTCAGGCCTCTGCATGAAATGGAATTAATTATTAGTTCAGTTTTAGTTCATTAATAAGCTAAGTGGCTTGGAGACATCAAAGTTTTAAGGGTTTGAAAACTTTGGTATTGTGTGTGGGCTTCCATTTTGGCTTCTTGCCCCCAAATTAGGAGAACTGAGACAAATTTAAAACTAATGTATCAGTCGATGAATACCAAGTGTCTAATAGAGAATTTGGGTTTTGAAACAGCACATCAAACTCATAAAATTCATATGATGGCCTCACAGTAAATGCTATCTCTAGGCTGGTATCTTCCAAGCATGGTGGTGTTGCTAATTGAGTTCCTCAGATCTGCATGTCGCTCTTGTTTACTATTTTCTTTAAGCTAGCTCACTTTATAAAAACATAATGAACTTATTTGAAAAGAAATGCTACCTTATATAAGAAAACTTTATAATAGAAAGGAATTTAAAATAAATAATGAGGGGCTGGAGAGATGGCTCAGGGGTTAAGAGCATTGGCTGCTCTTGCAGAGGACCCAGATAAAGTTCCCAGCGCCCATATGGTGGTTAACAACCATTCTTAACTCCAGTTCCAGGGGATTGGACACCTTCTTCTGGCCTCTGTAGGCATTGCATGACAGGACTCGGGTGCACTTATATACATGCACGCAAAACACTCATACACACAAAACAGAAAAATAAGGCCGGGTGTGGTGGTGTACGCTTTTAATGCCAGCACTGAGGAGGCAGAGGCAGGCGGATCTCTCTGAAATTGAGGCCAACCTGATCTTCAAATTAATAAAGATACTTTTTTTATAAAAAGGCTGAGAAATTTCACTATACGAATATTTCTAAAATTATCTGTATTTAAAAAGTGCCATAATTGAAAATAACGTGACAAATGAGAGACTAGACAAAATATTTTGAACACACATGAAATGGGTACTGGACAGATGGCTCAGCGAAGATGCTTATATTTTTCTCATGAGGCCCCAACTTCAGATCTCAGTTCCTATGTCATATGGCTCACAAATGACTGTCACACCAGCTGCAATGAATCCAACATTCATTTATGTCCTCTGTAGGCAACTACACTCATGTGGCATATACTCACACAGATACACCACACACTTACACATGCACACGCACATGCGTGCACATAAGAATAAGACCCAGGTATGGTGGTGGGCCTTTAATCCTGTACTTGGGAGACAAAGGTAAGAGAATCTCTGTGAGATCCAAGCCAGCCTGCTCTCCATAGTGAGTTCCAGGCCAGCTGTGGCTAAAGGGAGACCCTGTCTCAAAAAGATCAAGAAAAACAAAATAAAGTAAAAAATTAAAAAATTAATTAAAATTACTGCAAAATTCTAGCTGCATCTAGTTGTCTGCCCAAAGTCTGAGCAGCCAGTGTTTGCCCGGGGAAGGGTAGGGGGTCTGGAAGCAACCTCAGGCCCAGTCACTGGCCATTGCGTGAGACCAACCTCTTCACTCTGTTCTCATCTTCTCCATCACACTGAGGGCTTTAAGTGCTTCATTGCTGTAGCTCAAGTCAAGAAAATGTGTGGGGCAAGGGAAAGCCAAGCCATATCTGTCTCTTTTCCCATGGGCCTTTGCTGCTTGCTCCTGTTTCCCCTGACCACTTTGGAGAGCCCCTGCCTCTCAGTATGTACAAGTACTGTGGAATCCCCACCCACATAGGGAGTTTGGTTCACAACTGCAGTTTCATGCAATGTGAAACAGTCAGTCCAGTCCAAAGCAAGAGAGCAAAGTGGAGTGCTCCATAGCCTCACTCCCTCCTCCTGCTTGCAACACTGAAGTATAGATGCGTCAGCCAGCTCCATCTCCTTGCAGGCCTGTGTAGGTTTAACAGTAGCATCACTTTTCCCTGGCTTCTAACTCAGTCTCTTGCTGCTGTCTTGCAGTTCAGAGTGTGCTCCCATCATCCTCCTAACCCCAGGCCTCTTTATCTTCTAGAATGTTCCCTTTCCTACTCAAGTCCTAGGTAGAACCTTCTAGTGTTGTCTACAACCTGCATATATTAACCACTGTGATTGTGTGCATGTGCGTGTGCATGTGTGTGCCCATGCATTTGGAGGCCAAAGGTTGACATCGGGTATCTTCCTCAATTGCTCTCCACCATATTGTGTGTGTGTGTGTGTGTGTGTGTGTGTGTGTGTGTGTGCGTGTGAACATGAAAGCCAGAGGTTGGTGTCAGGTGTCTTTTATTTTTTTGAGACAGGGTCTCTCATCGAACCTGAGATTGCTGTTGCAGCTGGACTAACTGGCCAGGAGCCAACAGTCTCCCCCAAAAACAAAATTAAGTAAGACTTAAAACCCTCGATTATTTTCTTTCTATAAGTTGCCAAAAATATGACCTCAAATTCTGTGTGTGTGCAAAAAATCAAAAAAAATTTTTCCCCACTATCGAGGGCTATAGACAAAGCTTCTATGCCTGGCTTTTTATGAAGGTGCTGAAGGTCTGAACCCAGATCCTCATGCTGACACAGCAAACACTTTATTCACTGTCCCTCAGTTTATTTTTTAATTTTTTTTTTCTGGTCTTTTTGAAACAGGGTCTCCCTGTAGCCCTAGCTGGCCTGGATTCACTATGGAGACCAGGCTGGCCTCAAACTCACAGAGATCCGCCTGCCTCTGCCTCCCAAGTGCTGGGATTAAAGGTGTGCACCACCACGCCCAGGCCTATTTTTTAATTTTTAAAAAAGTTTTATGTGTATGAGTGTTATGCCTGCATGTACGTGTACCCATGCTGTGCAATGCCCAAGAGGTCATCCCCTAGAACTGGATTTATAGACAGTTGTTAGCTGCCATGTGGTCCTGGGATTCAAACCTAGGTCTTCTTCAAGAACAGCCAGTGCTCTTAACTGCTGAGCCATCTCTCCAGCACCCCCACCACCCCCAATTTATTTTTTGAGACAGACTTTCTTATATTGGCTAGACTTGGTGGCTAGCAAGTTCCCAGGATTCTCCTGTCTCTGTTTCCCAGTAATGGGATTATAGGTGTACTGTTTTTTATGTGAATGTTGGGAATCTCGACTCAGGTCCTTGTACTTGCCTGGCAAGCACTTTACAGCCTGAGCTAATTCCCCAGCCCATACCACTGGGATTTTAATCAGCTGGTAAACAGGTATTGAACAGGTCACACAGGCCCTACTCCTGAGAAGCTCTATGTGTATCCAGGGTATACTGACAGAGTCATAAAAAGAAGTAAAGCACAAGATCCACCCATTTCAGGGGCACAAGAGGGGAATAATGGTTAAGTGTCATCCGCCTCAATGCAACACTAGCTCTGCCATTTAGGAGCAGGTGGCCTTGGGCAAATTACTTGACTCTGTTGTATTCCAATCTGTGAAGTAGTGATGCTGTTCGAAAAATAGATGAGTTAATATTTTAAAGGCATTTAGCCCAGTCAGGAAGCACATGGTGTTTCCTATATTAAGTGAAAGATGGGGACTGGGGAGATAGCTCAGTTGGTAAAGTGCCTGCCACATAAGCATGAGGGCCTGAGTGCCATCCCTGCACCCAGGTAAAAGACTAGGCGTGGTGGTGTGTTTGTAATCCTAGCACTGGGGAGATGGAGAGAGGAGGATTCTTGAGGCTTGCTCACCAGCATGCCTACCTAAATTGGTAAGCCCCAGATCTCAGTGAAAGGATCTACCTCAAAAAAGTTCTATTCCCTGAACCCATGGATTGTTTTGTTTTATTTTTTAATGTGTATGAGTGTTTTGCCTACATATATGTAAGTGCACCCATACATACAATACCTATGGAGGCCAGAAAGCAGCCAGCACTCTTAGCTACTAAGCCATCTCTCCAGTTCCCTATTGTTTTTTGTTTTTGTTTTTTTGAGGCAGGGTCTCCCTGTCCTGGAACTCACCATGTAGACCAGGCTAGCCTTGAACTCACAGAGATCCACCTGCCTTTGCCTCCCAAGTGCTGGGATTAAAGGCGTGTGTCACCATGCCTGGCCTGTTGTTTGGTTTTTAAAGGCCAGGTTTGGGAGCACATTATCATTCCAGTCCAATGTATGAATCCCAGGCCAGTTAGAGACCCTGTCTCAAAAATCAAGTGTAGGGGCTGGGGAGATGGTTCAGTGGGTAAAGTGCTTGCCCTACAAGCACGAGGACCCAAGTTTGTCTACACAATACCCACATAAAAGCCAGGCATGGGAGTACACATCTGGAACCCCAGCACCAGCTGACACAAGGGGATTCTAGGGGCTCACCAGCCAGCAGTCTAGCTGAAGAAATGAGCTCCAGATTCAGTGAGAGACCCTGTCTCAAAAAAGAAAGGGTAAAGAATGGATTGAGGGAGACACCCCAATGTCAACCTCCAGACTCTGCAAATGAGAGAGAGAGAGAGAGAGAGAGAGAGAGAGAGCGCCAAGATGGATGGTTCTTGAAGAACAGCACCCAAGGTTGACTTCTGGTCTCTACTTGCATGTGCATATGAATCTGCAACACACACACACACACACACACACACACACACACACACACAAAGAAATCTAAGTGAAGTCCTATAAGAATTTAGAGAGCGCCTGGTGTGATGGTACACACCTTCAATCCTAGCACTCAGAAGGCAGAAGCAGACAGATCCTGTGAGATCAAGGCCAGACTGGTTGACATAGTGTGTTTCAGGATATCTGGGGCTATAGGGAGACCGTGTCTCAAAAACAATTAGAGAGAGTCCAAGAAGGCTTCCATAAAGAAATCCATTCATTCTCTTTGTGGACTGAGTACAGGAAAGCAAAGGGAGGATGGCAGGAGAAGTCATCAGTGGCCTTGGTCCCTCTGCTTTGTTATTATCAACCACACTTGAGGTTGAAGGCAGAAATCTAACTGCAGAGACTGGTACTCAGCATGATGTTTACCATGTCCTACAGTATTAACTGGAGCGGACAATGACAGAAAGATGACAGAGGTGCACCGGCCATCTAGCACCCTTCAAAGAAACGTGTGAATCCCCCACTCACAGGCCTGGCCCGGATGCCTTCCCCTTGTTGTTTGGTCCTCTGCTCTTTGAGCAGTTCTAGTGGGTTCTGCACCTGCAGTTGACTGTGCTGGAGATTCACCTGCTGTTGTTCACTCTGCTGTCAGCCCTCTCGTCTTAGGTTTACTTTCCTGTTGAACTGGTTCCCACTCAGTGACAATGGCCTGAAATGTCTCTAGACATTGCCAAATACTCCCTTGGTAGGGGAGACAAAACCACCCTCAGTTGAAAACTATTACTGTAATGAGAGGCACAGGCTCTGGAACCAGTACATGGGATCAAATTCTTTTTTTTTTTTTTTTAATGTGTATGAGTGTTATGCCTGCATGTATGTAAGTGCACCCATGTCGTACAATGCCTGAGGAGGACAGAAGAGGCTGTCAGATCCCCTAGAACTGGAGTTAGGGCAGTTGTTAGCTGCCATGTGAGTGCTGGGATTCAAACCCAGGTCTTCTGCAAGAACAGTGTTCTTAACCACTAAGCCATCTCTCCAGTCCCCAGGGATCAAATTCTTAAGCTGACCCTTTGGTTCTGGAGGGCAGCACCATGTCTTAGGCATCATGTAATCCCTTGTGGCTAGTTACTTCAGCACCTTAGTTTCCACATGTGTAAAATGACAGTTGTAAGGGCCTCTACCTCAGAGCGTGAGGAGGTGATGCATACCAACTGTTTGGGCGATGCTAGAGTTTGTATGAACATCTCCCAAATGTCTGTGTATTAAAGGCTTAGTCCCTAGAGTGGTCCTACTGGGAGGTGCTCTGGGCTTTAGCAGGAAGGGCCTTGGGTGACTGGGAGCATATACCTGAGGGATTCTGAAACTCCAGCCCTTTCCTCTTCTGCCTTTTGCTTTCCTGGATATGAGGTGGGTAGTTTGCTCAGCATGCTAACCCAGCAGAGCACAAAGCAGTGAGCCATCTCAGCATTGGGCTGGAACCTCTGAAACTGGGTCAACAGAAACCTTTCCTCTTTATAAGTCACTTATCTTGGGTTTTATCTAGCGTGATGGAAAGTTAACTAGGCACACAGTGTGTGTGTTTAATAAATGTTTCTTGCCTCAAGCAGACATACTATTATCCAAACAACTGGCACAATCTTTGGTTACATGCTGTTTTTCTTAAAATTATGAGAAAACTTTTTTTTTTTTTTCTGGAGCTGAGGACTGAACCCAGGGCTCTACCACTAAGCTAAATCCCCAACCTCTGAGAAAACTTTTATTCAAGAGTGAGGGATGAGGCATTTGGGAAAACAGGCTCAGACTAGAGTCTCTTGGCAGCTGGAAGGATGTGAAGACATGGCAGGGCAGTGGCAAGGCCACCCAGCTGCTCACTGCCGCTGAGCCTGGTCTCTGCTCCATGCTACTGCTGGACTGTGCTCTTCCTGGGGAACCTTGACATTGTTCTCCTTTAAAGATAACTTTAAAGAATAATGACAGCCCAGTAGCAAAACAGATATCAAGTCTCCACCTACTTGGAACAGACTTCATGAACAGAAAAAACATCTTGACCCTTTCTTTTTTTAAATTTTATTTATTATTTTGATTTTATGTGTATGTGTGTATTTCCTGCATGTAGGTAAGTGCACCTGTGTCATGCAGTGCCCGAGGAGGACAGAAGAGGATGTCAGATCCTCTGGAAATGGAGTTACAGATAGTTGATAGTTGTTAGCTGCCATGTGGGTGCTGGGATTCAAACCTGGGTCTTCTGCAAGAACAATCAGTGTTCTTAACTGCTGAGCCATCTCTCCAGCCCTGACCCTTTCTTTTTGCATGTAGGTAAGTGCACCTGTGTCATGCAGTGCCCGAGGAGGACAGAAGAGGATGTCAGATCCTCTGGAAATGGAGTTACAGATAGTTGATAGTTGTTAGCTGCCATGTGGGTGCTGGGATTCAAACCTGGGTCTTCTGCAAGAACAATCAGTGTTCTTAACTGCTGAGCCATCTCTCCAGCCCTGACCCTTTCTTTTTCTCTTTAAGGGGGAAGTAAGAAAGAAAAAGTCTTTCTTGCACTTGAAATGACTGTTTACATAGGATAGCCAAGAAAAACATTAAAATAATTTGACAACTTGCTGGTAAGGAAAACATCCAAAAATCAAGGGTGTTAATGATAAATAATACAATTTTTAAATTTTTATTTTATTATTTTTTCATGTGTATGAGTGTAATGCCTGCATGTAGGTAAGTGCGCCCATGTCATGAAGTGCCTGTGGAGGTCAAAAGTCCCCAGAACTGGAATCATGGACAGTTAGCCACCATGCGGGTGCTGAGAATCGAACCTGGCTCCTCTGCAAGAACAGCCAGTTCTCTTAACCAAGGAGCCATCTCTCCAGCCTTCATGTTGACCCTATCTAAGTCTGATGTAGATTTCGGTTTCCTATTTGTTGGAAAGCAGTTTGGGATGATTTTAAAAAATATCCTCAGGGGCTGGAGAGATGGCTCAGTGGTTAAGAACCCTGGTTGTCTTTGAAGAAGACCCAGTTTTGAATCCCAGCACCCACATGACAGCTAACAACTGTCCTAAATCCAGTTCCAGGGGATCTGACAGCCTCTTCTGACCTCCATGGGCATTGCACAACACAGGTACACTTACTTGCAGGCAATACACATATACACATAAAATAAAAATAATAAAATATTTTAAAAATCCTCTTTATCAGATGAAAAAAGCTGACTTCCACTGAGCTAACAATTTACACCCAACATTTTAAATATTTTCTGTTTAATATAATGGTTTAGTTTTTAAACTTTATTTATTTATTTATTTATTTATTTTTTGTCTTTTTGAAATAGCATCTCCCTGTAGCCCCAGCTGGCCTGGAACTCGCTATGTAAACCAGGCTGGCCTTGAACTCCCAGAGATACCTCTGCCTGCCAAGTGCTGGGACTACAGGCATGTGCCCACCCAGCCTAGATTTTTGGTGTTTTTTTTTCCCCCCACCCCTCCCAGCCTAGTTTTTAAACTTTAAATGCATTATTTTATAACTATGGTTTTGCTTTTTCCTCTCAATATAAACCAAGCTGGATAATTTGTAATTGAGGGGTGGCAGTAGAGGAGTTGAAGCCAGGGCCTTGCACATGCTAGGCAAATGTCTATCACTAAACTACATCTCCAGTTCTCGTAATTTTTACCTCCAGAAACAGCAGTCATCTAAGAGTCATTCTTTATACCAGCATTTTAGATGTGCTTAACAAAGTATCACTATTTGCCACATACCCACCCCCTTCAGAGGCCCAAAACACACCTGGGTTTGACCATTACGGATGCAGTTTCTTTTTAAAATATTTATTATTTTTATTTTATGTGTATGAGTATATTTCTTGCATATATGTAAGTGTACCTGTGTCGTGTAATGCCCTCAAAGGTCAGAAGAAGGCATTGGATTCCTCTGGACTTGGAGTTATGAATGTTTGTTAGCCGCCATGTGGATGCTGAGAATCGAACCCAGATTCTCTGCAAGAGCAGCCAGTGCTTTTAACTGCTGAGCCATTTCTCCAGCCCCTTTCCATCTCATTTTTTGAGATTGTCCCCACCGGCCTGGGGCTTATTGATTTTGGCTAGACTGGATGGCTAGCAAGCCCAAGCTCTCCATCTGCCTGTCTCCACCTCCCCAGCATTACAAACATGTACCACCACACCCAGCTTTTTGTGTGGGTTCTATGGATGGAATTCAGATCCTCAAGCTTATATAATAAGTACTTTACTGACTGAGCCATCTCCCCAGCCCAGAAGATCACCAACATTAGCTTTTAGAGGAGTGAGCGGTTACAATCCTCTCAGATGCCTAGAGATCTTGGTAGACCTGCCTTTATTGTCTACACATTAATGTTGGAGCAGTTGGACTTTTCTGTTGCCTGGCCTTGGTCCTAACCTACTGTGAACTTCTTGCAGGCAGAGCTATGAGCCCTCATCTCCGTGGCATCCCTGGCTGGGCTAATGCCTGGCTCAAAGCAATTGCTCTGGCAAAGCTGGTCTGATGAATGAATAAATAGGCCAGAATGATGACCAAAGGGCTCTCTGCACACATTCTGGGAAACAACAGCATCTATAGCATTTTGTAACTGTCACAACAAGGACACAGACTGGTCTTCTAAGATAAAACAATGCACCGGCCTTGTCCTTATTAACAAATAGAAATTCAGTCTTCTGGGTTTGGGAGGACGGGATGGGGGGAGGGGCACCAGTTGAGAGTTAGGCAAACGAGAGTCTGCTCCTTTTATGATAATTAGGAAAATACCTCCCTGGAGCCATAAGCAGCTGGTAGCTGGGGCTGCAATTAGAGATGTGGAGCGTCACTCTGGCTTTTGCTGAGTTCTTCCTCTTGCCATGCTGAAAAGCATTCAGCTCTCTGGGTCAGGAGGAGATGAAGTTTCAGAGTTGAGCCTTGGATCTCAGCAAAGGGCTCTCTTTCCATTCATATCCCTAACCTCTGCCCACAGGACTGTATGCTGCTACAAGCAAACCTCCTGAGAGGCAGGGAGTAGGAGAATGGGGGTCAGTAGTCCTCAGTTCAAACCACCAGGGATTTTTCATCATTCAGAATCTGAGTATCAGCAGGGCGTAATAGCACATGCTTTATTTTTATTTTTATTTTTTTTGAGACAGGGTCTCCCTGTAGCCCCAGCTGGCCTGGATTTGCTATGGAGACTAGGCTACCCTTGAATTCACAGAGGTCCACCTGCCTCTGCCTCCCGAGTTCTGGGATTAAAGGCGTGTGCTACCACACCTGGCACATTATTAAAATTTTTAAATTTTTATTTATTTTTATGTGTATAATGTTTTGCTTGCATGTATGTATGTTCATCAAGTGTGTGCAGTGTCCTCAGAGGCCAGAAGAGGCGGCTGGATTCCCTGGAAGTGGAGTTATGGATGGTTGTTAGCTGCCCTGTGAGTGCTGGGAGCAGCCAGTGTTCTTAAATACTGAGTCATTCCTCTAGCCCTATTTTTTTTTTTTTTTTTTTTTTTTGGTGTTTTTTGAGACAGGGTCTCTGTATAGCCCCAGCTTGCCCAGAACTCACTATGTAGACGAGGCTGGCCTGAACTCTCAGAGATCCGCCTGCCTCTGCCTCCCAAGTGCTGGGATTAAAGGCGTGCACCATCACACCCTGGTCCTCTGCAAAAGCAGGAAGTACTCTTAACTGCAACCTCAAGCCTAATTCACTTTTTAAAAAAAATATTTTATTTTCAATTTATGTGTATGAGTGTATTGCCTGCATGTATGTGAGTGCACCCATGTCATGCAATGCTGCAAAGGTCAGAAGAGGGCTTCAGATTCCCCTGGAACTGGAGTTAAGGACGGGTTGTAACTGCTGTGTGGGTGCTGGGAATTGAACCTGGGTCCTCTGCAAGAGCAGTGGTCCCAACTGATGAGCCATCTCTCCAGCCCTCACTTTTTTTTTATAAAAAATATATTTTATTCATTGTTTTTATTTTATGTGTATGCACGCATTGCCTGCATGTAGGCAAGTGCACCCGTGTCATGCAATGCCCTCAGTGGTCAGAAGAGACTGTCGGATCCCCTGGGACTGGAGTTACAGACAGTTGTTAGCTGCCATGTAGGTGCTAGGATTTGAACCTGGGGCTTCTGCAAGAACAACCAGTGTTCTTAGCCATTAAGCCATCTCTCCAGCTCCCTAATTTGCTTTTTTAAAATCTTTTTTTAATCTCTTTTTTTTCTGTCTTTTTATTTCAAGTAAGAAAAAAAGGAAAGCAAAATACATTCTCAAGTTTCGGGGGCTTTAAAAAGTGAAAGGAGCCGGGCATGGTGGCGCATGCCTTTAATCCCAGCACTTGGGAGGCAGAGGCAGGCAGATCTCTGTGAGTTCAAGGCCAGCCTGGTCTACATAGTGAGTTCCAGGACAGCTGGAGCTACAGGGAGACCCTGTCTCAAAAAGACCAAAAAAAAAAAAAGAGACAGGGTCTCATGTGGCTCAGCTGGCTTCGAACTCACTATGAGCTAAGAATGACCTTCAACTTCATTTTTTTTTTTTTTGAGACAGGGTCTCCCTGTGGCCCCAGCTGGCCTGGAACTCACTATGTAGACCAGGCTGGACTTGATCTCACGAAGATCCACCTGCCTCTGCCTCCCAAGTGCTGAGACTACAGGCACATACTACCAAGCCTAGTAGAAAGTGAATTGTCTAAGAATAAGGATATGTTTTATGTAATAACATTACAATATTCAAAATTTTAACCTCGATACACTATTTTTAAATTTTATTTAAATTATGTTAAAAAGTAAATTATTAAATCTACCATCTACCCATCTCCCATTCTCTCCCTTGTCCCCCTGACCACTAATTTCATGTACTCTTTTTTTTTTTTTTTTTTTTAATCTTTCTGAGACAGGGTCTCCTTGTAACCTCAACTAGCCTAGAACTCATTATGCAGACCAGACTGGCCTTTATCTCACAGAAGTCTGCCTCCCCTTCCTCCAGAGTGCTGGGAGTAAAGGCATATGCCACCACACCCAGCTGATGTAGTCTTTTTGTTGTTGTTGTTGACTCTTTGACAGGGTCTCCCTAGTCAAGGCCTACCTGGAAGTCATGATGTAAACCAGAGTGGCCTCAATCTCTCAGAGATCTGCCTGCTTCTACCTCCTGAGTGCTAGAATTAAAGGCATGTGCCACCACACCCAGCTGATACAGGGTTTTTAAAAAAAACTCACTGAGTCCACTTTGTGCTGCCAGTACGTTCATGGGTGGAGGTCCATCTAATGGAGCATGGGTAGCCTCTCAGGGACCACATCCCTAAAGAAAATGGACTCTCTCCCAACAGCCATCAGCATCTCCTCATCATCCTGCCAGCATCTCCTCAGCTAGGGATGGGTCTTTGTGACTCCCTCCTCCATCCATACTTGGACTTTGTCTGGCTTAATCTTGTGCATGTCTTGTGCATGCAATCACAGCTGCTGTGAGTTCATGCATGCAACAGCCCTGTCATGTCTAGAAAACATGATTTTACTGCAGTCATCCATATCTCTGGCTCTTACAATCTTTCCAACCTCTCTTCCTCAATGGGAGGTTGGGGTGTGAGATAGAGGTCCCATTTGGAGCCGAGCTCTCTTATTCTTTCCATGTTAACTGGTTCTGGGTCTCTATGTTAATCACCATCTACTGCAAAAAGAAGCTTCTTTGATGAGGGCTGAGAGATGCACTAGTTTGTAGCTATAAAGGTAAGAACTTAGGGGGCAGTTTATTACTATATTCTTTTAGCAAAACTACTGGTGTTTGTACATGCATACACACACACGCATGCACATACACACATGCACACATACACATACACAGAGGAGAGGTGTTGCATGTATTCCATGCTGGCTTAAACTCACTATGTAGCTGGGCTGACTCTGAACTTCAGATCCTCCTGCCTCCAGCTCCTAAGTGCTGGGATTATAGGCATGTACTATGATACCCAGTTTATTTCTATATATTCTTTTTAAAAATGTGTGTGTGGGGGCCGGGCGTGGTGACACCCACCTTTAATCCCAGCACTCGGATCTCTGTGAGTTCAAGGCCAGCCTGGTCTACATAGTGAGTTCCAGGACAGCTGGGGCTACAGAGAGACCTGTCTCAAAAAGGACCAAAAAAAAGTATGTGTGAATGTATGCACATGTGTGTACGGGTGTGCATGCCTGTGCAAATGCCAGAGGCCAGAAAAGGACATTGCTTGTCCTCCTCTATCCCTCTCCTACTGGACACCCCAGTTATTATGTGGGCGATTGCAATCTGAACTATAGTCCTCTGGTCTTCAGGACTGCGTTCATGATTTTGCATGCAGCAAGTACTCTCAATCCTGAGCTGTCTCTCCAGCAGTCTTGTATTAATTACTTTGGTTGCTGTGATAGAACACCATGACCAGAAGTAACTTATGGAAGAGTTTGTTTTGGTTTGCAGTTCCAGAGAGAGAGAGAGAGAGAGAGAGAGAGAGAGAGAGCGTGATGGGGGGGTGGGACACGGCAGCAGGTAGCCAGAGGAGGACGCCAAGAGACAGAAACTTCAGCCTCTAGAAAGGCTCCACCTCCGGAAGGTTTCATGACCTTCCTGCCACCACACGAGAACCAAGTGTTCAGATACTTGAGCCTGTGGGGGACATTTCTCACACAAAGCACTGCACTTGGCATACATTCTCATAGCTGAATCTTTGCATACATTCTCCTCTGTTTCTTTCTTTACATTTTCTTTTATTTTCTGTTTGGGGTGTGCATGGGGGTGGTGTCCATGTACATGTATGTGGAGGTCAAAGGTTGACAATGGGTATCTTCCTTGATTATTCTCTTTTTTCTTTTCCAGCCCTGAAATTTTTTTTCTTTGTATTTTTGAGATAGGGTCTCCTGTAGCCCCAGCTGACCTGGAACTCACTATGCAGATCAGGCTGGCTTTGGACTCACAGAGATCCACCTGCCTCTGCCTCCCAAGTGCTGGGATTAAAGGTATGTGCTACCATGCCTGGCTCTTTTCATTTTTTTAAAAAAAAATTTATTATTTTTATTTTATGTGTATGAGTGTATTGCCTGCATGTATGTGAGTGCACCCATGTCGTGCAATGCTGCGGAGGTCAGAAGAGGGCTTTGGATTCCCCTGGAACCAGAGTTAAGGACGCATTGTAGCCACCATGTGGGTGCTGGGAATTGAATCTGGGTCCTTTGCAAGAGCAGTCAGTGCCCTTAACTGCTGAGCCATCTCTCCAGCCCCATCTTTTTCTTTTCTTTTTAAAAATATTTTATTATTTTTATTTTATGTATGTGAGTGTATTTGCTGCATGTGTGTAAGTGCACCTGTGTCATACAATGCCCATACAGGTCAGAAGAGGGCATTGGATCTCCTGGAATTAGAGTTACAGATGGTTAGCTGCCATGTGCTGGGAACTGAACCCAGGTCCTTTGCAAGAGCAGCCAGTGCTCTTAACTCCTGAGCCATCCCTCCAGCCCCATGGTCACTCTCCATTTCATTTACTGAGGCAGACTCTATCACTGAACTTGGAGTTTACCAGTTCCATCCAGTTTAATGAGCCAGCTTGCCCCAGGGATCCCCTGTGTGACTGCTGACTGCAGTTACAGACAGCTGCCTGGCTTTTATGTGGGTTCTGGGGATTGAAACTCCCCCTTTATCCACTGAGCCGTCTCCCCAGCCTTATCTGTTTCTCTAGGGTATATTTCTAGACAGGGAACTTCTATAAATAAAGATAGGTTTTATGATTTTTGACAAATATTACCAAATTGCCTTCTAGAAAGCCTGTGCTAATTTACTCTCTGTCCCAATGAATAAAGTGGCAGTTTCACTGGGTGCCAACTGCTTCTGAACACTAGAATCTCCTCATAGCACTCTGTACTGTCAAACTGATCTGTCTTCTATTCCATTTTCTTTTCAAACTTTTTTATTTATTAATTTTATTTTATGTGTATGAGTGTATTGTCTGCATATATGTAAGGGCACCCATGTTGTATAATGCCTGAAGAGGTCAGATGAAGGTGTGAGATCCCCTGGAACTGGAGTTATGGATAGTTAGCTGCCCTGTGAGTGCTGGGAATTGAACCTGGGTCCTCTGCAAGAGCAGCCAGTGCTCTTAATCACTGAGACATCTCTCCAGCCCCTATTCCACTTTCTTAGTTGTGAACTGACTGGTCCTAAGAGCCCAGAAGTTGTTTAAAGGAAGGGTATGCATGACTAAGTCATCATTGAGGTCTATAATTCCTACAGTTTTTCAATAAAGGTCAAAAGAATGAAGTTACAAATGATTGAATAATAACAGTTCATGTAACCACCAGATTCTGCACTAACATGCTGGGCTCCACTTTTTCTTAATTTATTTTATTTATCATTATGAGTGTGTGATGTGTATGTGTGTGAATAGGGATTCCTGGGTGCAACAGAGCATGTGTGGTCAGAGGACAACCTTTGGGAATCAGTTCTTTCCTTCTACTGTAGTATCGAACTCAGAACTCAGATGGTCAGCCCTGTGCAGGAAATACTTTCACCCTCTGTGCTCTCTCTCCAGCCCCTTGGGCTACAGTTTTAATTTGAGGCTGATAACACAAAGTACTATAGATTGGTAACTAATAAACACAATCTTCCCCCATAGTTCTTGAGGCTAGTGTAATTGAGATTTAATGAGGACCTTCTGGGTTACAGACAGCTGACTTACTGTATCTTTATGAAAAGTTGGGGGAAGGGTGTAGAGGAAGGAGAGGGAGAGAGAGAACTCTAGGCTCCTTTAGAAGGGCGCTGATCTCATTCATTAGGCTCCTCCCTTATAGCCAAGTCATTACCCAAAGACTCCCTCCAGATGCCATCACACAAGGGCTTAGGATGTCCATATATGAATGGGGTGGGGATAAAATAATATACAGTGGTGGTGCACGCCTTTAATCCCATTACTCGGGAGGCAGAGGCAGGCGGATCTCTGTGAGTTCGAGGCCAGCCTGGTCTCCATTAGCGAATCCAGGCCAGCTGCGGCTACAGGGAGACCTTGTCTCAAAAAGACCAAAAAAAAACCACAACAAAACAAAACAAAACAAAACAAAACAAAAAACCAGTCCAAAAATGTTACTAGCGTTGGGGGCCCAGAATCCAAACAAATCTATTAGCAAATAGATTAGGGGAGGACACAGGTTTGTACCAGGGCTCATTCCAAGGAGCATTCGGAAGCTGCACAATATTCATGTTCCATTCCTGTGGACCCAGCTTTGCTCTCACCTGAAGTACCCACCCACTGTAGACAATGTCCTTGGGCTTCTCGGCCTTCCTCTCCTCCTTGACCTAGAATTTCTCTGCGCTACTGGTCTGTTTACACACACCTCTGAGTCCCCAGAGTGGGCACATACCATTTTCTCTATCTTTCCATGCTGCTAAGACATCAGACAGGCCGTCATCTTAAGGTAAAGGCTTAGGGATGATGGACAGGAACCACGATGGGGACAAGGCAAATGTAAAGCAGGATGTGAGCTACAGTCTCCAGAGTTCTATCACCTTCCCAGTTCCTTTGAAGTCCCTTAGGGACTATATCTCTTTGTAGTACTCCTCCTCCCCACCATGCAGGATGGAGGACTCTGCTGGGAGGACACCATGCTGAGCACCCTTGATCTTCCCTCATTTCCTCCAAGCCAGCCTTCCCCTCTGACTTTTCCCAGTTAGAGAAAAAGCTTCAGAACCCAGCCTTCCCCAGAAGACCTGCTATGTAGAGTATTACACAGCCTCCTTTTGTTGTGGTAGTGATAGTGGCAGGGTGGAACCCGAGGCCTCATGCACACAATGATAGCCACACCCCACCCCTTACAGCACAATTAATTCTTTATTTCTTTTGTTGTTGTTGTTTTATGTTTTTGGGGGGTTTCTTTTTGTTTTTTGGGGGGGTCTTTTTGAGACAGGGTCTCCCTGTAGCCCCAGCTGTCCTGGAACTCACTATGTAGACTAGGCTGGCCTTGAACTCACAGAGATCTGCCTGCCTCTGCCTCCTGAGTGCTGGGACTAAAGGTGTGAACTACCACACCTGGCCCAATTCTTTATTTCAAAACTTTGAAATTGGCTTGAGCTTCAAATAACTAAAAGCCCTTTAAATTTTCTTCTCTAAACAAAGGACCCTTCCTCACTCTCAGATGAGCTTTTCCCTCACACCTACTGGGGTCCAGTTGGGCTAAATAACTGATCCCTTTTGGCCACCAGTATTTCAGAACTATTGCTGCCTAGGCACAGAGCAGGCAACAGAAACACAAAACTTTAAAGCTTTCAGATTTTTTGTGGTCTCTGTCTTGGGGTCTCTTTGCTCTGTAAATCATTTAGTGAGGGTCCTAGATCTTGTTCAAGGCTGTACTCCAGGCCCTAGCACAGTATGCTAGGGTCAGTGTGAGAGAGGCTGAGTAGAGGTGAGATGAGATCGACCAAACATGTAGGTGGTATCCAGCTTTTGCCTCATTGTTGGTCCCTCCCAAATGGAAAAGGGACACATCTCAGTGAGAAGGGAGGATGAGAGAGATGGAGGGGAGGTCACAAGGCAGTAGGGTGGTAAAGGCTGAAGTCTGGAATTGAGGGGGGGTGTTGGAGGGACAGGGTCTTCTGTAGCCAGGGCTGGCTTCCAACTAATTATGTAGGAAAACCTTGAACTTGTGTTTCTCCTGCCTCTATCTCTGGAATGTTGGCCTTACAGGCATGTGCTACCATGCTGTTTAATGCAGTTCTGGGGATTATACTAGGGTTTCAATGCATGCTAGGCAAACACTACAGAGCTGCACCCACAGCCCCTTATTTGGAATTTCTTACTAGGGAGCACTTACAATGGCTTAACTTTCCTTCCAAGGAGTCCCACCCTGTCCTTGGTGTCACAGCTATAGAAAGCAGACTAGACTATGCTTTTAACCGCTGAGTCATCTCTTCAGTACCAATTTACAAAAAAAAAAAAAAAAATTTTTTTTATTAAACTAGGCATGGTGGTGCATACCTTTAATCCTGTACTTGAGAGGCAGAGGCAGGTAGATTCTCTGTGCGGTCCAGGCAACTTGGTATACATAACAAGTTCCTGATATAGCGAGACCCTGTCTCAAAACCAACCAACCAACAAATAAGCAAAAAAAGCCACTAAATCATTTTCATCACCCCCAAATGAAATTCCCACACCTGTTAGTCCCATTTCCACTAACCCCCAGTGTCTTAGCTTTCTTCTCTGTTGCATGATAAAACCCTGACCAAAAGCAACTTGGAGAGGAAAGGGTTTTACATCTTGCAGCTCACAGTGCGTTCTGGAGGGAAGCTGTAACAGAGACCATGGAGGAAAGCTGCTCACTGGCTTGCTCCCCCGGACTTACTCAGCTGCTTTTCTTTTCTTTTTTCTTTTCTTTGCCTCTTTGAGACAGGGTCTCCCTGTAGCCCCAGCTGACCTGAACTCACTATGGAGACCAGGCTGGCCTTGAACTCACAGTGATCCACCTGCCTCTGCCTCCCGAGTGCTAGGACTAAAGGCCTGTGCAACCACGCCTGGCCTCAGCTGCTTTTCTTATACGGCTCAGGCCCACTTGCCCAGGGATGGCCCTACCTACTGGCCTGGGCCCTCCTACATCAATTAAGAAAATTGCCTCATGACCTGCCCACAGTTTAGTTTGATGGAGTTAGTTTGAGGCTCCTTCTCCCCAGGTGACACTAGTTTGTGTCAAGTTGACAAAAACTCACCAGCACACTTAGTCTCTGACAGTCGCCAATCTTCTGTCTATATGGAGTTTTTGGATATGTAAATGGAATCATGCAATTCTTTTATTTTGTGTCTAGCTTCTTTCACTTAACAAATGTTCCTGAGGTTCGTCTACCTTGTGGCCTGTAGAGGGTTTCATGTGTTTGGAGTGACACATTTTCCGTATGGGTATGAGGTACTTTGTTTAGCCATTCGTTCACTAGTGCTAACTTTGGTGGTTTCACCATTTTGGCTATTGTTAATAGAGATGGTATTGACATTGATGTACAAGTTTTTGTATGGATATGTATTGAATTCTCTTAGGTAGCATGCTGGTTAGTTTTGACTATCAACTTGATTTAACATAGAATCACCTGAGATTACCTGGATCAGGCTGTCCTGTGAGGAAGTCATGATTGGTAATAGGTGTAGGTGGACCCAGCCCACTGTAGGCATCACCATTCCTTAGGCTGGGCCTGAACTGTATAAGAATAAAGAATGCTAAAGCTGAGCATAAGCAGCAAGCAGGCAGCATGGGGGCAATTGCTTCTGTCTGCTAGACTGTGGATGTGATGTGATTAGCTACTTTAAGTTCCCGCCTTGACTTCCCCTTGACGATAGACCTGGAGTTGTAAGATGAACATACCCTTTCCTATCTATGCTGCTGTTGGTCAGAGTGCTTAATCACATCAACAGAAATGAAACAAGATCAGGTAGATATCTAAGAGTAGAGTTGCTGGCCAATGGCAATTCTGTTTGGTGGTTTTTTTGTTTGTTTGTTTTTTGTCTTTTTGAGACAGGGTCTCCCTGTAGCCCCAGCTGTCCTGGAACTCACTATGTAGACCAGGCTGGCCTTGAACTCACAGAGATCGGCCTGCCTCTGCCTCCCGAGTGCTGGGATTAAAGGCGTGTGCCACCATACCTGGCTCTGTTTGGTGTTTTTAGGAACTCAGTTTTCTTTCCTTTTTTATTTTTTGGAAAGAAGACTTAAAAAATCAGTAGTGATGGTGTTATTCTATACCTTGAATGTACTAGAATTTATATACCTGTATGCAGATGTCTATACTCATCTAAATTCACTCAAAAAGAGTGAATTTCATTTACTACTATTAATTAATTAACACAGTCTTCCTATATAGCCCTGGTCAGCTTAGAACCTGTTATGTAGACGAGGCTGGCCTCAAACTTACAGCAATCCTCCTGCCTCTGCCTTCAAAGTGCTGGGATTATAGACTTGAGTCACCATACTTGGCCTTATGGTATGTAACTTAAAAGACTGATGACAAAAAAGAAAGTTTTGGCCGGGTGTGGTGGCGCACGCCTTTAATCCCAGCACTCGGGAGGCAGAGGCAGGCGGATCTCCGTGAGTTCAAGGCCAGCCTGGTCTACATAGTGAGTTCCAGGACAGCTGGGATTATAGGGAGACCCTGTCTCAAAAAGACCAAAAAAAAAAAAAAAGTTTCATTAACTCTTCCCTCCCAAAAAACAATATTTCCTACAGAAAAAGATGGGAGGTAGTCACACTCATTTGCAAATGTCTAGTGAAATGATTATAGTCCAGCCATCTGTAGAATGAATATCCTGCCTACATGAAAAGAATGAGGCAGCCCAAAGTGTTCCATATGGATCACTCTCCAAGATGTATTGTGACGTGAAAAGATGCAGAGCAAAACCAGAATAGTGCTTCCATTTATATATATATATAAAATGAATGTATGCATATGTATTTGTGAATACACAGAACATGTCTGGGCTGATAAAAGATGTCTGGCTGCCTGTGGAGAAGGTATCCGGGCCACAGGGAAGATGGGTGGTAGCTAGACCTGCCTGTGTGTAGGCCCTTTGTGCCTTTGAGGTTTGTACCCAGTGATTCTATTGCCTATTCAACAATGCTATGGTTGGGTACGGTGGTGCAACTGCAACCCAGCACTCAGGGGGTAAGGCAGGGGGATCATGTTTGCAGAAAGTATGAGGTATACAATGAGATCCTGTCTCAAAAACACCACCATCACCCCAAACCCCAAACCCCAACCCCAACAACACACTGGGCTGGTGAGA
This sequence comes from Nannospalax galili, assembly GCF_000622305.1. Classification (NCBI taxonomy): domain Eukaryota; kingdom Metazoa; phylum Chordata; class Mammalia; order Rodentia; family Spalacidae; genus Nannospalax; species Nannospalax galili. The sequence continues at coordinate 4,719,139 of NW_008332149.1, read as the reverse complement.
TGGCTCTGTGGGTAAAGGTGCTTGCTGCCAAGCCTAATGACCTGAGTTCTGTCCCCGGATCCCATATGGTGGAAGGAGAGCACTGACTCCTGAAAATTGTTCTCTGACCTCCACATGACCCCCCAAAAATGTTTAAAGATTTTTGAAAATAGATGCTTTAAAACAATAAACACAAAACCAACAAAACCAGTGCTGTGATCAGAATGTCTGTGTCCTTCCAAAAATTCATGTGTTGGTATTAAAAGGCAGGGCCTTTCGGGGAGGTGACTAGGTAATGAGGGTAGAGTCCTCTTGAGTGAGATTAGTACACAGCAAGGAGGCCACACCTATGGAAGAGGGAACACTCACTGCACACACTAGATCTGCTGGCACCTTGATCTTGGACTTCCCAGTCTCTAGAACTATGAGCATACATTTCTATGGTTCATTCACCCAGCTTAAGTGCGTTTTGTTACAGCACCCTCCATGTAAGTCCTAAGGCAAACCATAAACAGAATCTCTCCATCCTCCCTAACACAGAGAGCAGGTTCAGCCTGAAGAGGTTCCTGGAGCACAGCAGGGTTGTAAAGCTTGAGCTATGAGCAGCACTTTCTACGGCCCAAGAAGCACTTCAGGAGCATATTCCCTCTGTGATAAGTGGAAACTGGCCTCGCATGCTCGCTGACCCATTTATGCCACACCATGCAAGTGCCTGAAGTTTTCTACTGCCATGAGGGAGCTGGCTGCAGCTCCCAAAGTTCATGCTAGATGGCAACCTCTCTCCACAGAGGAAACTTCCTCCAAGGAAGAAGCTCTCTAGTCACATCTGCCTGCTCCTGTAGGCAGTTAGCCTATACCTTAACTTTGAGATGTCACTCCAGGAGGAAACTCAAGCCAACTGGGCAAATAGGCTACAGTCTATTCTACATAACTGTAAAAAAGATCAGTCTATGTAAAGCATCACATTTTTTAATACTCCAAGTATTTTTATTTAGCATGTAACTAGCCGAGGGTTCAGTGAGGGAAGTAGCTCCTTTCTAAGTAAATTAAATGTTCATGTATCTGTGATGGCTTGCCTTAGACCAGTAAAAGCTCTATTCTAAGGTTTCCAAGATAATTAGGCCCAGAGTCTGGCAGAAAAGAATGTTTATGTTATTGAAGTATAGGATTGCCCTTTGAGCCTGCCTCACCTATGAGTCAGCTGGTTCTAAGGGCTTAGCTTAAGGTTCCATTCTGTTCAGCCTGCCTCTTGCTTCTCTTTAAGAAGTAGTTTTTGGCCAGGTATGGTAAAATCTTAGCATGTGGGAGGCAGAAGAAGGAGAATTACAAGGTGAAGGACAGCCTGGTCTTGAGCGTGAGTCCAGGCTAGCCAGTGCTCCACTGTGAGATCCTGTCTCAAAGAAGAGGAGGAAGAGAAAGGAAGAAAAATAGGAGGAGGAGGAGGAGGAGGAGGAGGTGAGACTAACCTGGGTTTCAAGAGACCCCATCTGAAAACATACAAAACAAAAAGGTAGATTGAGGAAGAAGAAGAAGAAAGAAAAATAGGAGGAGGAGGAGGAGGAGGAGGAAGATAGGGCCTGTTGAATGGCTCAGCTGGTAAAGGCACTTGCTGCCAAGCCTGATGACTTGAGTTCAAACCCTGAAACCCATATGGTAGTTGGAGAGACCTGACTCCTGAAAGCTATCTTCTGACCTCCACATCTTGTGTCATGCATGCAAGAACGCAGGAACATACACACACACACACAGACACACAAATGTAAAAACAAACAAAACAGGCAGCACAGTTCTTTTGCTTTTTCTGCTAAGATCACACCCACATTTCCATCCTAGGCTTTTATGCAAAATAGTTGAACCTGGCTTTGGTCAAACCAGTGCCTGTTGGATGCTGACCATAAAAAGGTCATCTTCTGAGATACGCTGGTTATAAAAAGAGCACAGCTGATAGCTTAGATTCTTTCCTTATCTACATTAACAGAAAATCATTGGCTTTTAAGTAAATTACTAGAGGAAAGAGCATTTTCTTCCTCACTTCTGAATGCAGAATTAATTTTTATGCTTCTACTGTGTAATTTCCTTGTCAATTTATTGATTGTTCAGCACTGAACAAAATAAAAAATTTTCAACTTTTTATTTATTTATTTATTTATTTATTTATTTATCTATTTATTTATTTGAGACAGGGTCTCTCTGTAGCCCCAGCTAGGCTGGAACTTGCTATGTAGACCAGGCTAGGATTAAAGGCGTGAGTCACCAAGTCTGACTGCAATGAAATTATTGAAGCAAAAGGAATCTACACTTCAGGACGAAGAGAGAGTGAGGCTTTCCAGAATGGCAGATTTCTGTTTACAAGATCTCTGACCCAGAGGCTTTATCCACAGGAAATACCGGTGCCCACGGAAGAGTAAGATTCCTGGTTTCTTTTGCATCTTTGGCTGAGTGAAGGCCGAGTGCAGTTCTGTCAGGTGTCTTTCCCATGCCCTGAATCCTCACAGGAGCCTCATTTGGAACTTCGTTTATGTTCTTAGCTGACTGTCAATGATTCCATAATTAGCTATTGATGCTTAATAGGTGACTTTTCCTCAAAACGAACCACTTTTTCAAGGGGACTATGAATTGTTATTGCAGCTAATTGAAAAGATCGGAGCTATCACAGTGGAATTATGAAGGGAATAGAAAACTCCTTAAGTCTTAACCATTCAACCACCTGCTTTGCCTTCTTACAGGTTTACTCTGTTGACAAAACAACATTCAGAACTAAGTTGCATGGGGCATGGTAGTGCATGCCAGCACTTGGATCTCTATGAGATTGAAGCTAGCCTGGTCTACATAGTGAGTTCCAGGTCAGCTGGGGTTACAGGGAGACCAGATCTCAAAAAAACCAAAAAAAAAAAAAGAGCCAGGCGTGGTAGTACACGCCTTTAGTCCCAGCACTTGGGAGGCTGATGCAGGCACATTTCTTGAGTTCAAGTGAGGCCAACTTGATCTATAGCAAGTTTCAGGCCAGCTGGGACTGCAGGGAGCTCTGTCTCAAAAAACAAAACAAAACAAAACCAAAAACAAAACAAAACAAAAAATAACCCGCCCCCCCAAAACAAATCCAAAACAAAATAGAACTAAGTTGTTCTGGCCAAACTTTGCCAGCCAGAGATCAAGTGCACAGACTCTATTCAGCCTGCCAGGTTCAAATCCTGTCCTTTACTTAATAGTGTGTGACCCCAGGCAAATCATAAAACAGTTCTTTATCTACAAAATAGAGCTATGTTCCCTATCTCATCCGGATGTTGTGTTCAAGTTGATAATCCCTGTCAAATAGCTAGCACAGGCCTGGTCCCCACTGGGTTTGAGTAAATGCTATCATTGTTCCTTTCTTGCATTGGAATGTCCTAATTTCCTCACAGAGGCACAGATAACTTGACCTACAACCATTTATTTTGTAGGCAGGATGCATCACCCTGTAGTGGACAGAGAACTGGACAGGCTAACACCTACTTGCTGTGTCTACTGGGACTCACTTATTCCTTCTGGATCACACATCTGTAAAATGGAGACAGGCAGTGTTTTACCAGAGTGTTTCTAGAGGTCAGAGAGATAGAGGTCCTGCTGACGTGGGCAGGGTGTCAGACAGTAGAGAGTGGTGGGGATTACAGCTAACAGCACAGCTTCAGCCTCGAAAGAGTGACAGAACACTGGAGTTTGTTGAAAACAACAGAATTTCAGGATTTGCTCTAGACCTATGTCTGCATTTTAACCAGAATTTGTGTCATTAAACGATCCCTAGGATTGGCACACAGGAGGTTGGACTAGGTGCCATAAGAAAGTATTCAAATATAGGTTTTTGTTTTGTTTTGAAATGTCAACCAAGCCAGGTGTGGTAGCTGTAATCCCAGCATTTGGGAGGTAGGGGCAGGAGGATGAGGAATTCCAGGCCAGCCTGGGTTTGGTGAGACTCTGTTTAAAAAACCGAAAGAAAAAAAAAAAAGTCAATGAAATAAACCAACATTGGGCTGCATCAAGCTCTTAACAAATGGCCACTGTGGTCAGCCGGCTCCGTGCTGCTGCTCACTTTGAGTCCCTCTTCTTGTCTTTTGAGAGCCTGAGCGACCCTTTTGTCGGAAGTCAGGGCTCTGGACGTGTGAGACTGTAGCAATTGAAGCCTGTGTTGCTTAGAACAGTTCTTCCTGGGGAGTCAGGAGCCTAAGTTGCCTGTTCCCCTCTCAACAGGCAAACTTACTGGCTCTACTTGCAGACAAATGAGGCTCAGAGGGATCCACTAACCCAAATCCAGTCACTAGAAGTGATGGTTGGCAGGTCTACCCACCAGGAAAGACGACAACCCCGGGCTGTCATTGTCAACACTAGTCCAGTGGTCCGGGTCTGCAAACTATTAAATCTCTCATACCCTCCAATGCATAGTGACTGTTCTCCGTTTCTCTCGGCACCTCCCTGCTACTTCCTGGCAGCTCTGGGGACAGAAGGTTTTTCCTTCTTTTGGACACAGAAGGCCCAGAGCTGGCTTCAGAACGGATATCCGGCCCGCAGGACCCAGAGGAGGCAAAGGCTTCATTGTTCCCCGGGGCCAGCCCGCCCTGCCCCCAGCCCGTAGAACATTCGGGTAGATCCCAGGTGACCCGAGAGCCCATTTCCCAGGAGTTGGGCCTTGGGGGAGGCAGTAGGGCCCAGATGTGTAGTCTGCTGCTCTGGAAGTGGAAGGCGCCAAGTGCTGCAAAATAAACACGCCTGGAACTTGAACGCTTTTCCACGCGGGCTCGGCGATGGCCGGACTGCTACTCATTAACGCTTCCGCAGCGGCTCGGTCTGTGTCCACACAACAGGACCCCGATCAGTTTGCAGGAACAGGGATGGGGAGGTGCGGGCCCGGGCAGAGCGGCTCCGCACGCTGGGATCCCGGGAGTCCCAGGCGCCCGCGTCGAGGTCCGCCTCGCCCTGCCGCCGCCAGAGGGCGCTCGGGCTGCGCGGCCAGGGACGCAGGTCCCGGCGGCTCGCGAATCCTTTCCCGCCCTCCGGGGAGACAAAGTGCACCTTTGTCAGCGACCTGGTGCGTGTGCGCGTCGGACGGCGGGCAGTGCGGGACCCCGGTCTGGGATCACTCGCGGGTCAGGCGTGACCGAGGAGACGGTCCTGCCACCGTAGCGTCCCGCCGCCGGAGCGTGTGCACTCCACTTTCCCGGCTCTCCGCCCCGGGAGTGGGGGTTCTGGCTCAGCTCGGTCGCCTTTAACTCGCCCGCCCCTGGGGCAGGGCCAGGCCGTCTCGGCTGGGCGCCATCCGGGCCGGTGTGCCGCTCCACACTAGCGCTCAGGGGCGCTCCGCCCCGTCGGGCCGCAGGACTACAAGTCCCAGCAGCCCCCGCGCCGCGAGCGCGAGTCGGGAGGCGCCTCTGGGTCGGCGCCTGCGCAGTGGGGTGGCCCGAGCCTGGAGTACCACACCCCCGGGAGGGACGGAGGGGAGGCTGAAGCATCCGAGGCATTAAAGCATCCGAGGGAGCCGGAGGGGAGGAGAATGGAGTGAAGAGAGTTGAGGGAGGGGGGAGGGGGGACACAGAGGGAGGAAGAAGCGGCGGCGGCAGCTCCTCCATGCAGAGGGGGAAACTCCGAGGACTCGGAGCAGGAATAATGCGGTAGCAAGGCGGGCTGCTGGCTCCCGGCTCCGGCAGTAGCGGCGGCGGCAGCCCGACCAGCAGCAGCGGCAGCACCCCAGGCTCTGACAGCCCCGCCGGCCGGCTCTCTTGCTGACCGCCGGCTGTCAATGGAGCTGGAAAACATCGTGGCCAACACGGTCTTGCTGAAAGCCCGGGAAGGTGAGCTCGGTCGGGCGGGTGCGGTACGTGCCTGGCGCCTTCGCCGCGGGCCGGGTTGCGGGTATCGGGTGGGCTGCGCGCGTGCAGGATGCCCGCAGTGAGTTGGTCGCGAGCTCCCTGCAAGTGTTTGGGCTTCTGCCCTTGGGCTCCGGGGATTAGGACTTGGGCAGAGACTGTTGCAGGGATTAGTTAAGATGCTAAAATACCCTTTAGTTTTCAGCCGGAACCCTAGAGATCGTGCGATCTCCCCAGCTGTTGAAAGGTCACTTGGAATTGCATTTTCAGGAAAGAGGGGCAAGAAAACGTGCCAGTAAAATAGCTTTCGAGTTGGCCCGGGATGGTTCCGTGAGTGTGAAGTGTGTGTGTGTGTGTGTGTGTGTGTGTGTGTGTGTGTGTGTCGGAGGGGGGTGGTGGAATTAGCGAAGCCAAGTCTGCCTGCGCAGGCTGAGTTGATATACACTATTGGTGAAAACCATCCTCTGGGAATGTTTCTTAGGGAAATCCCATCGTGTGGAAGGAAGCCTTTTAAAGGCAAAGTAAGATGTTGAGGAATTAGCCTGTTCATAGAATAATGAAAGGATGGCTTTACAAATCACTGAGAAAATAATCCAGAATTTTCAGGGTGGGTTGTTATTATTATTCCCCTTCCCGGGGGGTTGTTGGGTTGTAGGTAAACTGAATTGTTTGGTTTTGACTCAGTTAAGAAAGGTAAGTGTGCTGGTGTTTAGATACGTTTTGTATGCGCGCATACCACCACCTGAATTTAGCTGGTTGGAAATACCGTTGAGTGGGTAAGAGCCTAAGTCATCCTATAAACTCACATTTTGACTCTTGAGGTTTAAAAAAAAAAAAAAGCGGGGAGAGGGGGACGGGGACAAAATGGGTCTGAAACTTATGCTTCCTTTAGGATTGTGCTGTATGTATGTAAATATACATATTTAGGAACACTTGGAATTTATGTAACATCTCTTTTGCTAAGATTTGGACTCTGGTGTGCAACCTTTTAATGAAAAGGGGAAGTGGTTTTTCCCTCTTCTGGGAGTAGGCTGTATTTGATACCCAGGGTAGTAAGACTGTAAAGTCTTTCCTTTAGAAGGATCCTCGGTAAGCAGCCCATGAAAATGTCATACCCGCTTCTTAATATTTTCATTCACCCACTTTGATGAATGAAGGAAGAATTTCTGGCCAGCAATAAAACGACTCATGTTTATCCAGCCCAGCCCATCACCTTGTGGCTAGGTACATGGTGTGCGGCTGGTGATGCAAGCCCACCTTGGACTGGTTTTCAGCAACTCAGCCTGGCATTCACTTGTCGCTCTAAAACAACCACTCGGAAGGTTTGTTTTGAAAGCTCCAAAAGGAGGCAGTGCTTTGAAAACACTGAGCAGGGTCAAATATGCAGTTCCATCTCCCGTGTACCTCTCCATTCAGCTTTGTCCTGGACAGATTTTTTTTTTTTAAGGGAGTACTGTTACTCGGTGACTTTAGATTTTAAAGCCTGAGATGTTTTATTTTTAGTTTCGTCTCCTCCTCACCCTCCACTAATCTGACATTTTTAGTGGAGTGGATCGAGGTGTGGGATGAAGGCTCACCGTTGGGCTGGGCAGTTGCAGTCCTCGAGGGCTCCTGCCTGCAACCTTTGTAGCCTGCCACCTAGTGGTGGGATACGGTGGTACCTCTCAGGGCCCCCGGGGTTAGGCAAGTTGCTACCCTCCCTCCATTTAATTATTTCTTGGGAAATCTCTGGGTATGATGGTGCAGGAGGCCTTGCAAGTTCCACTGGTTCCTCCTGTTGTCCACGGAGTCTGCTCCCCAGATTCGTTTCGCTACCACATTTGTTCGGCTGGAGGGCCGAGGTTTTTTTTTCTTTCCTCAGCGTTGGCTTGCTTCTTTGCAAATGTTTCATTAAGAGTCAGCAAGGAGACACCATTTTCCCCTCCCCAGTTCTTCTCCGTGTTTTTGTCGAATGTACAGACTGATAGTTTTGTTTCTCAGGTTAGCAAATAGGTTTTTTTCCCCCCGGAGTCTTAGGGAGGAGAACTGCGGACTGTGTGTGGAATGATGTGCTCCCAATGGGGCCGAATTACAGTGATTAAAAGTGTTCAAGAATGTGCCCTTTTCTTTTCTTTTTTTTTTCCCCTTTTAAAGTCTTTCAATTTTCCTGTGAGAACTCGGTAGTCATCTCATGGTAAGAAGCCGCTCTCCCAAATGCCTTAGAAATGGAGAGGGCTTTGCCTGCAAGGGAATATAGATTGACATGTGAGAGAGAAATTAATCATGTACAAGGAAGATTCACTTTCAAATTTATATTTATATCCTTCCCCCCTCTTAGGTTTGGAGAGAATCCATAATTGTAAGTACTTTTACTGAATAAAAGCTGGGATTTTATTAAAGATTTGAGTCTATTCTAATTAGGATGGAAGATTCTAGAAATAAAAGCAAGTTTTCTCTTTTTTTCTACTTGTTATATTGAATTTAGTAATTCTCCAAATAACTGTATTGGCTATGTATTCAGAGATACGTGTTTCAGAGGTAGAACTTTTGCCTAGAATGCACAAGGCCCTGGGTTTGATCCCTAGCACTATCTCCCCTATACACAAGAAAGGAAGGAAGGGAGGAAAAGAAAGAAAAAAGGAAGAAAGAAAGAAGAGAAGAAAGGCTAGGGATATATAGTGCTTGCCTAGCATGCACGAAGTCCTGGGTTTAGTCCCTAGTGTAGAATAGATGGTGTGGTGGTACTCAGGAGGAAGAGGCAGGAAGATCCAAAGTTGAGGGTCATCCTGGGCCTCATTTATTCTAGACCAGCCTGGGATGCATGAGATACTGTCAAGAAATAAAGAAAACAAAGTTCCAGCCATGTTAGTGAAGTAACTAACATCAACTTTGTAGTACATGAAAAAACTAAAACAACTGAGTCGTTTAAAGATTCTTGTGAATGGTTACAAATGAGAAATATAATTGGTGAATGTGAAATTTAAGTTAATTCACCTAACAAAATACACTGTAAACCATTTTAAATGTGGCTTTCAAGTAAAAGTCACATTTCTCTCAGTCAGGTGTGGTGACGCAGGCCTTTGATCCCAGCACTCCGGGGGGCAGAGGTAGGAGGATCTCTGTGAGATGGAGGCCAACCTGGTCTCTACATAGGAAGTTCCAGGCCAGCTGGGGCTGTAGGGAGACCTTTTCAAAAGGATGCCCCCCTCCCCAAATAAGTCACATTTATCTCAAACAATACAGAGACAGACTTGGAAGAAAGACACACTTTGTGAATGCTATAAAGTGATTTGTCCCTGTTGGTGAGAAACTTTGGGAGCTTTTTTAAAAATTCTTATTTTTCTTATCTCTACCTCCCAAGTGCTGGGATTACAGGTGTGTGCCACCAAGCCTAGACTGAATTTTTTTTTTTTGCACCTTAAGTAGTGAAAGTATAGATTAAAAGTGAGAGTAGTAAAATGTGGGTGTGATGGCACATATCTTTGTTCCCGCACTCTTTTTGCATTTGAGGCCAGCCTGGTCAGCTTACATATCCTGCTCAAAGACAAACAAGCAAACAAGTAAAAACTGAAAAATAAAAAACCAAACTGAAATTAAAAAATACAGAGTACAGTCCACAGAACGAAGTGGCCGAAGCAAACATGGCTCGAGAGGCTGAGTTCTTTTTCGGGGTTCTTTTTGGGTCTTATCTTTGGATATTCTTATATATATTTAAAGGCAGATGGTTTGTCAACCCATCGTACATTCATATTGCTAGCACAATAAAACAGATAGAAAGTAGAAAACAATGTAGCAAGTAAAAGAAAACCTGTAAGTGCATTTGAGTAAAAATGATTCATTGTAAGGATTAGAAAAACGTAGCAAGCAGGTTCTGCTGTTGTGACAATTGTTTAAAAGTAGGAACATATCGAGATCTCAGTTAAAAATGCTAAACCCAGTGAAGTACATTTTGTGGCTTGTTTGTTTGTTCTGATTGCATGAGAAGACATCAGCTTGGCCCTGATCTCTCTTAGGAACCTTAGCTTTCCTAAGAAATGGTTAAGCAACAAAGAAATAGTTGAGACTGAATTCATGCCAGTTTATGGAAATGAGCTAAGTGATTAAGCATTTAATGAAAAAGAGACCCAAGTCTTCTATCTATTTACATTTCAGCATCTGAGAAAATTGGCAGGCAAGCTCATGTTGAAATACTAGTAGTGAGCGAGTGTTTGCAGAGTGCCTTTTGTGTGTTTCTTTTTGGTTTATTGTTGCAGAAAAAGTTTTCGGATTTTCTCACAATGTAGATCTGTTATCTCACTACTGAGTGAGTACTGGTGAGAGGAACATTTGCAAGGACCCCCTCTTCCATTCTTCCTAGGCCAGCAGCCATTCCCTAACTGAGATGTCAGGAATACTGTTTATATTCCAAGTCTGAGACTAGCAAGCACGGAGAAGTTAGGAACGTCACGTCTCTGCCGTTTGTCACAACTGCCAAAAACCAGAATGTGCAAGACCTATTTTCTTAGATAAGGCTGTGACCTGTTGCCTGTATCTGCCTGATGATCAAGATTAGGGACCTGGGAGAAGGTGAAAGTGGGGGCTGTGAGAGGCCCAGAAGGCCAGTGGGAGGAAATGAGCCGTCATCTAGCCCTGCGAGAAACTGGCTCTTCCTCAGATGGACTTGGCATTCCACGGCAGGTGGAAGTCAGCTTCCACTTTTCCCTTGCCCCCCCACCCCAAGTTCCTGATGCAGAGCTGAAACATGGTTGGATTACGTTGTCAGAGCACTGGGGTATTTCTGAAGCGTAGAGTCTCTGTGGCTCTGGGGAGGCACCATTCTTTCCCACAAAGCTTCTCCCCCAGTCTTAGGGTACACAAGAGTGACAGCTTTTATCCTGGCGGTTGGCGTGTGTGAAAGCAGTCCTGCCTATTAAACACAGTGTCGTTAAATGAAACTGCCTCTTCGTGTCGTTTCCTTTTCAGCACCGACAACATGGAGGTAGAGAAACCAAAAGCGCCGCTTCCGAAGGCTTGGCTTTTCACGTTCTGATTGTCCTTCATCTCACTGTTTTTATAGTCATCAGATGAATGCCCACGAGACTGTCATCTTTCAGTGGCTTAGCTACTGCTTGTCAGATTCTAAACTCTATAAAGAGTGCGATTCTTCCAGTGCCCAAACTAATCCTTGTTTAAGTGATGTCTTCAAAAGCCATAACTCTTGTAGTGGCTTGCTAAATAATAGCCTTTGGGTCTGCACTGAGGGCTTAAGAAAGCCTGAGTGGGTTTCAGAAATAGGCTCTATAGATAACCACATTCACCTTTTCCAAGGGCCGTTCAACCCATGCCTGAAGAGCTGTCAGTGTTCTTGTGAAACTATCTAGGCCCACAGGCAATATTTAAAGTTAATATTTGATGCCAATAAATTTGTGGCTTAAGATAAAACATAAACCATAATGCCTAGACTTTTTGTGTGTGTGACAGTATTACTCTGTGGCCCAGACTGACCTGGAATTCCCGGTGTGGCTCAGGGTGGCATCAAATTTGCAGCAATCCTCCTGCCTTAGACTCTCAAGTTGTCGGGATCACAGCTGTGAGCTACCACACCTGGTTCTATCTAACACCTAGACATTTCTAATGAAAAAGTCTTATGGTTACAAAAAGCTGTTGTTTCCGTACATACACCATGTAACTCAGAAGTAGAACTTGAGCAGATGACAGAACCTGACCAGCACTGGGAGCCAGGTGGAGAAAAAAATCTCAGCAGTGTCTGCAGTGCCCAACCTCAGCCCCACCCCTCAAATACTCGTGGAGACACTGGTAATACAGATGAGATTTTAAATGATCCAGATGGATTATGGCCTTAAATAATAGGGGTAACTTCTATTTTAAAGCATATCCTGTTATAGTGCAAAGTTTCATTAAAAAAAAAATCCTAAATATTGACAAGATTTATTTTTGGAAGGTGAAGGCGGTGTTGTGTCTTTTACTACCGTTCAGACACAGGAGGAAGCATTCCATTTATATAAATCATGCTACTTTTTAAAAAAAGAAAGCAGCTACTTCCTGACTGAACCCCAGCCCCATTCTCATTTTGAGAAAATTGTTCTTGAGTTCTTTTCTGAACACTTACAAACAATGTTCGTGTGCACGTTCATTCATCAATTGATTGTTGAAGGATTCTGGACAGAAGTGATGCTTTGGATGTCAGCCTTGAATGAATGCATTCAGAGATGGGTTAAGAAAGGCAATTGGGTACATAGTTATCTTTATTTTTTGAAGATAGAGTCTTACTGTGTAGCCCTGACCAGCCTGGAACTCACTGTGTAGACCAGGCTAGCCCTGAACTCACAGAAATCCTGCCACTGCCTCTCAAGTGCTGGGATTAAAGGCATATGCCACCAGGCCCAGGGTTATTTATTTATTTTATTTATTTGTTTTTTTCATGATGGTAGTAGGGTTGAACTGAGGGTCTTATGATGCTAAGCAAGTGTTCTACCACTGAGGAACACCTCAACCCTTTTTTTAGGCTCTTTTTTTTGGGGGGGGGGGCTGTCTTTGAGCCAAGTTTCCCTGTAGCCCTAGCTGGCTTGATACTCACTATATAGACCAGGCTGCCCTTGATCTCACAAAGATCCACCTGCTTCTGCCTCCTGAGTGCTGGGACTAAAGGTGTGCACCACCACTGCCGACTTTTTTAGGCTTTTTTTTTTTTTTTTCTGTCTTTTTGGGACAGGGTCTCCTTGTAGCCCCAGCTGTCCTGGAACTCACCATGTAGACCAGGCAGGCCTCAAACTCACAACGATCCGCCTGCCTCTGCCTCCCAAGTGCTGGGATTAAAGGCGTGCGCCACCATGCCTGGCCCCCTTTTTAGGCTTTTTTTAAATTAGAAAACTAGATATGAGTAGAATGGGATTTACCTCCCCAAAGATCTAAAGCTAATTAGGGAGTGAGCTCTGTAGACTGTATTGACTCTGCTGTGACTAAATTTTGGACAGTGGCCTGAAGGATCTGTTTGTAATTTAAAAAAGTAATTAAAAAGCTATGCTTGTGTCAGGTGCAGTGGCTCATGCTGTGAGAGAAAATTGCCATGAATTTGAGGCTAGCCTGTGCTACAGAGTGAGCCTTGGCCAGCCGAAGCTGTAGACCAAGACCTTGTATGAAAAACCCCCAAACTAAACCAAACCAAAAATTATACTTGAGGTTTGGGTTTGAACCTGGAAGACACCTGCTGATTTTCTAGGACATAGTGTCTTTTTCTCAAGATCAGTTCTTTCAGATAGAAAACACCAGAAACAAAGCAGGGAAACCCTTTGGTTAGGGGAAAGATCCCAGGAACCTTCCTGGGAGAGCCAGCTGATGGCTGTAGTTCAGAACTGGGGGGGTGGAGGCTGCCCTCCTTTCTGGATTTTGATTGAGACTGAGTTGTACACTCAGACCCTGTCACTGTCTCTTACTGGAAATATCCTGAAAGGGTTAAATCTAGGCCTCTGGTATGGTAGCCAGCAGTTGCATGTCATTGCGTTGATTTAAATTAATTAAAAACAAAAAATTACTTCCTTAAGCATGCCAAATGCATTTCAATACTCAATAGCTACGTGAGGCTAGTGGTCACCGTATTGATCTAGAGCATTCCTGTCATTGCACAAAGTGCATTTGGGCAGAGTAGTTCTAGAGGGCTCTTTACAGTGAATGAATATGATATGCCCTATAACTTCTAACAGGCAAACTGAGTGGAGGATGAAAAAGGGGAGAGATGGAGGGATGGGAGTGGGAGGGGAGAGGAGAGGAGAGAAAAGGGAACAGGGAAAGAGAGGTGAGGGGCAGTGGGTAGGAGCATGGAACCCGGCGGGGTGGGGAAGAGGGAGGGAGGGAGTGGGGCTTGGGACTGACTCTTCAGGTATGGGTAGTAGTGAGCCACCAGACCCCTTTCCCCCTTCATAGCTTCTTGGGAAATTTGCCTAAATTGAGCAACTGTCTTTCCTGATTCAAATGAAGTACATGATACAAACACATACAGAACCCTGTGTTCCTCTTTTTAAACAAAACAAAGCAAAACAAAACAGGGTCTCACTGTATATACAGCCACAGTGGGCCTGAAACTCATTATGTAGACCAGTGAACTCAGAGATTTGCCTGCCTCTGCCTCCTATGCACCATCATCTCAGCTTTTTTTTTTTTTTTTTTAAGTTTTGCTTAATTATTTTCATTTTTGTGATAGCATCTTACTATGTCGCTCAGGCTGATCTTAAACTCAGGATGCTCCTGCCTCAACTTTCCAAGTGCTGGACTTATCAAATGTATACCTACCGTGCCTGGCCCCATGTTCCTTCTGAAGTTTCTAATATAAGGACATATTAAAACATTCCTTTTATCAAGAGGAAAAAATTTGTGCTGTGTAAGGACAGTGGATCCACAGAAGGAAGGAAAAGAAACTTCATAGTTTACAACAAAGTGGTCTGAAATGAGGTGAAAGCAGTTTGAAGGGTTTCTGCTTCTCCCAACAGGACAGGCTGAAGGAAGAGAAGATAGAGTTAAAGATGTCAAAAGACACATTGTGCTTGTAACCACTTCCCAGTGATGTCTCCTTAAAAACTGTTTCTTGTGAGATTCGAAACCTTTTAACAACCTAGTTGGGGCACACTTACAAAGGAAGGAAGGCATTTGAAACAATAAAACAATTGGGTGCTTGTTCCTCCCTGTCTGAAGCAAGGAACTCTGTTTGAAATGGTACCTGAGTCCACTGGTAACATCCTCAGAGGTGCTCATAAATCTGGTCACTCTCCAGTCGGGGCTCACTGTGGCTTTAGGAACTTGTTATCAGTGGAAGATCAATGTATATATTTTTTCTTTTTAAAAGGCAAGGATGAAAATGAACCTCTAAGGACAACTTCAGGGCCCTTGCAGAAAGCAAAAGAAGCAGAGATAAGCAGGTCAGAGCTTTCCACGCTCAGGAAGTGGAGGCCACAGGCTGCCTGCTGAGCCTGCCCACCAGCAGTCTGCCTATATGTTTCCAGAAGAGAGGTCACCCTTGGCTTAATGTTTGGGGAAACCAAGAGGCCAGAAACAGCGTCAGATGCTCAGGTCACTTGAGCTGTGGATTTTGTAGGAGCAACTGTAGGTCCCACCATGTTCCAGAACAAGCCTCTTTTCCTCCTGGGACAATGGGAGCCAAGAGCCAGACTCACTTCTCAGGATGGCGTGGCGTTTGTTTGTTTTTAGGCTCACATTTGTCTTTATTGCTTTAAAAAACTTTTAAAAAAATTATTTTTATTTTATGTGTATGAGTGTATTGCCTGCATGTATGTAAATGCACCCATGTCATGCAGTGCCCTCAGAGGTCAGAAGAGGGTGTCAGAACCCCTGGAACTGGAGTTATAGACGGTTGTCAGCTACCATATGGGTGTGGGGAACCGAACCTAGGTCCTCTGCAAGAGCAGCCAGTTAAGAGCAGGCAGCTCTTAACCACTGAACCATCTCTCCAGCCCCTGCTTCAAGAAACTTCTAAAAAATTAATTTATTTACTTTATTGTATGTGTGTGCGTGCCTCTGTGTGTGCACATGTGGAGGTCAGAGGACCACTTGCAGGAGTCACTTCTTAGCTCCCACTATGTGGGTCTTAGTGATTGAACTCAGGTCTTTAGGCTTGGTGGCAAGTGCCTTTACTTGCTGAGCCACCTTGCCAACCTGAGGTATTTTTTAAATATAAATGCCCACGGATTTGATCCAAACACCTTATATGCATGTATGAGATTCTCAATAAATTATTTAAGAAAAATGTAAATGCCCACAAGATTGTAATTGTGGAAGAGAAAGTGTGTCTGTCAGGCCCCTGAGGACAGGGACAAATGGAACTGTAACTCCCACCTAGACTCTCAAGTTAGTCAAGTGCCAATTTGCAAGGGAATCTCTGAGAACTGCTGTCGTTGAGGGGTCTGCTGTCAGACTTGGGATTCTGGCCAGGAGCAGTGTGGTATCACTGCCTGTTAATGAGGGGACAGGAAGCCAGGCCTTCAGTTTGCTCCTGCAGAGGAGGTATAGCTCTGGACTTCGCTCACCTCAGGAAGGGAAGGGGGTATGGATAGAATTATCCAAGTACAGGGTGGAGGGAGCCTGGCCAGTGTAATTGGCCTGCATAGTTGATAAAAGGTCTTGTGAAACCTCATTTGAAAATGAAATTCCATCTTGGCTGGATCTTGGCAGCACTTCTGAAATGGAAACAAGCGAAGGGTCAGCAAGTGGCCCAGGAAAAGCAGCTTTCAATGGCTGACACAGAAACATGTTCTGCCTCGTCCCAGTGCTCTTGTTAATGTTCTCAGGATGAACACACTGGAACGTGCAGACAACATCCCCTGAAAAGGAAGCAAACTCTAAGAACAGTAGGGGGTGGGGTGAGAGTTGGAATTAGGCTGTTGACTTGAGTGGCAAAGGTCACCCTAATGCCTTCTTTATCCCTGACTGAGTGCTGTTGTGGGTGGATGCCACCAGGTCTGTAGTCTCAATGTGTGTGTGTGCGCGCGCGTGTGCACACGTGGGGGATGTCAGGATGGTGTAGCTGGATCATCATTGGTATTCAGAAGTATTTCCAGGGGCTGGAGAGATGGCTCAGTAGTTAAGAACACTGACTGTTCTTGCAGAAGACTCGGGTTCGAACCCCAGCACCCACATGGCAGCTAACAACTGTCTATAACTCCAGTTCCAGGGGATCTGACAGTCTCTACTGTTCTCCATGGGCATTGCATGACATGGGTGCACTTACCTACATGCAGGCAATACACACATACACATGAAATAAAAATAGAATAAAATAAAAAGAAGTATTTCCAGAATGAGTGATGATGCTGTGCCTTTGTTATGGGAACGAGAGAAAGAGCAGAAAGCAGAGTCCTTAAAGAAAACAGTCTGACTGGAGAGAGCACAGTGGTTATAAGCACTTGCTGCTCTTGCAGGGGACCTGGGTTTGGTACCTGGCATCTATATGGCAGTTCACATTCTTCTGTCTTCCTCAGGCACCAGGCATGCACAAGGTACACATAACATATGTGTAGGAAAAACACTCATACATATGAAATAAAAAGAAATAATTTTAAGAGAGAAAGAAAAAAAAAAACAGGCAGAGGGATAGTTCAGTCTTTAGAGTGCTTGCCATACAAACATGAGGTTCAGACTTTGATCTTTAGAACCCATGTAAAATAGGTTAAAAAAGCTGAGTGTAAAGCTGGCCGTAGTGGTGCACACTGTTAATCCCAGTACTTGGGAGGCAGAGACAGATCCCTGTGAGTTCAAGGCCATCCTGGTCTACATAGTGAGTTTCAGGCCAGCTGGAGCTACAGGGAGACTGTCTCAAAAAGACAAAAAAAAAAAAAAAGAAAACCCAAACCAAAACAAAACTGGGTATAGTACATACTTGCAATCCTAGAGCTGGGGAGGGAGGGACAGGCAGATATCTGGGGCTCACTGGCCAGCTAGCCTAGACTAACTGGTAAGTACAGTACAGTAAGAGACCCTGTCTCAAAAAACCATGGTAGATAGCACCCAAGGTTGACTTTCAGTATGCGCACACACATGTATACATGTGCACTCACATGAACATATACACATACATACAACACAAAGAAAAGACTTGATGTACATACAGCACAGCAGATGATAAATTAGGAAACACTTCAACATGGCTAAGAAAGATTAAGTAAATGTAGAGGGCCAATAGGAAAATGTTTTCCAAATGTTTCTCTTAACTGTGAAAAATGTTTGGCAAACTCCCCCTCCCCCCTGAGTTGGAAGTGGTTTGTTTTCGTTGTTTTTGTAGAAATAAATATTTGCATTCGACCAAATGTTCGGGGCAAACAGTTGTCCCCAGTTCTGAGGTTGTGTCGGTCAGAGGAGATGCTTCATGCTGACAACCTCATCCCTTTTTTGGCCAGATCGAAGGTAGCACAGGACGGATTCTTCACACGGTTTTCACTGCTAGAATGAGACTGAGCAAAATGGAAAGAAAATAGGAAGCCAGGCCTAGATCCTTCTAGATGTTGGATGGCCGGCCACCTGGTATCTGAAGGGTGCTTTACTGTTCACCAGCAGGGAGGCTGAGTTCAAGAAAGACAAGGAAAACGTATGTTATCTTTGAGGAAAAGTTTCTAAACAGTCAATTCTGTAATCTCTCTGAAGAAGAGGAGGCCAACATGATGGAGCTTTATGGCCGATGCCAAACCCTGTGATATATAATAATTAGTAACCACCAGTTATTCCACCACATACTCATTCCTCAAACCACTAACCATCGCCTGGGATGGAATGCACTAGGCCTAGATATTTGCCCCAGATGTCTTCCCACCAGTAGTATCCAATTAGAGGGGATTGAAAAAAAAAAAAAAAAAATCAAAGCTCAGTTCTCTATAACAGATAGCAAAATACCAATTGAGGAGGGAAAAGCTTGTTATCCTTGGATAGCTGAGCATGTCACTAAGGTGAGGGCAAGTCTTCGGGTCCCTTGTAAGTATGCCTAGTGGCTCACTTTTTAGTAACTGTCAGAAAGTGGCAGTTTTATATCATGGCGTCTGGTGTTCTTGCTTGTCTTTTTGGCAGCTTAAAAACATTTCAGGAATGATTGTGAGGGGAGAGAGGGTTTGAGTCAAGTTTTTCCTGGTTAAGTGCTGAGAAGTGAACTTTGACTGCCCTGGGTGGGCCTTTGTACACTAAATACTTTCCTAGGATAGAAAGCAGGAAGGCAATGGAAGCAGAATTCTGATGGCATAGCTCTAGGCCGCTGCCTCTTCCCTGGTACCCAAAACCCAATAACCTACTGTGCCCAGGCACCATGAGGGGAGCACAGGGTGAACAACAGACATCTTCCTAAGAAGTATGTTCTACCATACATATCATATATGTTTATACATCATA
>NW_008332149.1:4667158-4700446 GCF_000622305.1 Nannospalax galili | reverse complement strand
ATATATTTGTTTATGCAGGTGCATGTGGAGATCAGAGGACAACTTTTAGGAGTTGTCTCCTACCATGTGGGTCCTAGGAATCAAACTCAGATCATCAGGCTTGGTGGCAGGGGCTCTGTCACACTGAGCCATCTCTAAGGTCCAGAATATCTTCGTTCTCAAATAGTCTGTAGTGGCCAATATTGATTGTCAACTTGACTAGATCTGGAATCACTGAGGAGACAAGCCTCTGGGTGTGTCTGTGAGGAAGTTTCTATTGGGTTCACTGAGATGAAAAGAACCAGCCACTGTGGGTGGTACCATTGCATGGGCTGACCTTCAGAATGGAGTAAAAGGAAGACAGTGAGCTGAGCATCAGCATTCATCGTCTCTGCTTCCTGACTGCAGACACAGTGAGGTCAGTAGCCTCAGCTCCTGGCACCATGTTTTCCCCAACATGATGGACTGTACCCTCAAACTGTGAGATAAATCTTTTTTGAACTGGGAGTGTAGCTTGGTTGGTTGAGTGCTTGCCTTGCATGCACAGTCTTGAGTTCAATCCCCAGCACCACATAAAACCAGATGAGATGGGACACATCTGTAATCCCTCACTCAGGAGGTAGAGGCAGGAAGTCCAGACGTTTAAGGTCATCCTGATTACATAGCAAGTTTGAGACCAGCTTGGGCTATGTGAGACCCTCTCTCCAAAGCAAACAGGCAGGCACAGTGGCGCACACCTTTAATCCCAGCACTTGGGAGGCAGAGGCAGGTGGATCTCTGTGAGATGCAGGACAGCCTGGGCTACATATCGAGTTCTCCAGGCCAGCCAGGGCTATAGAGAAACCCTGTCTCAAAAAGTCCAAACAAACAAACACACCTCCTTCCCCCAAACCAGACAACCAAACAAAAAAAACAGCCTTCCTCCCTTAGGTTGCTTTGGTCAGGTATTTGATCACAGCCTCTAGAAAAGTAACTCAGAAACAATCATTTAAAAGTTACCAAGCCCCTTTTAACTATCCATTTAGCTCTTCTTTCCTGTTGCATTAATCCTGTGATATAGTCTCCTCCATCCTTTCAGATGACTACTCCAAGGCTCATGTTGTAAATCATTTATGCCAGAGCACCCAGCTTGTTCAGAGCCTGGAGCCTGCATCACATGTGGCCTCCATGTCTGATTCTCTGTCACAGCTGCTGTCCTCAGTCACCTGGCTAGCTAGCCAGGACACCAGAGCTAACCTACACAGCAGGTTGAACATTGGATGGGGTGTACAGCTATGACTCAGAGCAATAGAAGCCATTCTATCTCGTTTTAAAGATTTTTACAAATGTGCACAGATGACACTTGCTTTCTCATGAAAATCCCAATGAGGCAAAGTATCAAGAAGGAAATAAAACCCCTTCTCCCATGTGCCAGCTGCCAGTCCTGCCCCTCTAGAGTCATTCCAAGTTGCTTTTATGTTTTTATGAAAAAGCTTGGTGTATTTGTGCATGTGCACTTCTGTCAGAGGTCAACCATGGGTGTCTTTGCTCAGGTACTGTCCACCTTGGCTTTTCCGACAGTGTCTTCACCAGTTTGGAACTCACTATGTAGGTGAGGCAAGCTCCAGTGATCTACCTGTCTGTGCTTTCCCTGTGCTGGTATTACAAATCTGTGCCATCTATTTTTCTTGCTTTTATAAGACCTTCTTCCTTTGATTCTTTGAACTGTATTATTTTTTTATTTTATGTGTGTGAGTGTATTGCCTCCATGTATGTGAGTGCACCTGTATCATGCGGTGCCACGGAGGTCAGAAGAGGGCTTTGGATTCTCCTGGAACTGGAGTTAAGGATGGTTCGTAGCCTCCACGTGGGTGCTGAGCATCAAACCCAGGTCCTCTGCAAGAGCATTCAGTGCTCTTAACTGCTGAGTGCTTTGCTTGCATGCATATAAGTGCACTCATGTTGTGTGATGCCATGGAGGCCAGAAGAGTGTTGGATGCCTTGGAACTGGAGTTAAGGACCGTTGTTGGCAGCCATGTGGGTGCTGGGAACCAAACCGTGGTCCTTTGCAAGAGCAGCCAGTGTTTAGAACTGAGCCATCTCTCTAGCCTCTCCTCTGGGCTTTTTAAAAAAAAAATGTGGGTTCATCGGCTGGGCATGGTAGTGCACGCCTTTAGTCCCAGCAGTTGGGATGCAGACGCGGGCGGATCTTTGTGAGTTCAAGGCCAGCCTGGTCTACATAGTGAATTCAGGTCAGCTGGGACTATAGGGAGACCCTGTCTCAAAATGAAAAAAAAAAAACAACTGTGGGTTCTGGGGTGCTGGGCATGGTGGCACACACTTTTAATCCCAGCACTCGGGAGGCAGAGACAGGTGGAGCTCTATGAGTTCAATGCCAGCCTGGTCTACATAGCGTGACCCTGTCTCCAAAAAAAAAAAAAAAAAAAGTCGATCTGGGGATCAAACTCAGGTCCTTGTGCTTACAAGACAAGTACTTTATCAACTGAGTTATGTCTCCAGCACCCAGACCCCTGCATGAGCAGCTTTTAGGTGGCCACATTTCTAGCTCTCTTATGTATGCAGGCACCTACAAACATCAAGATATTATTTCATGCAAATGAATCTTCCCATTCACGCTGTTCTGCAGCTGTTTCCAGTCAACAGTATGTTGCAGAGCCTTCTCATTCTGTGTTTATAGTTTCCCATGGAATGAATGGGTGTTGGGAAAAATTGTGAGAGCGTCTGGAAGCTGAGTATATTTCAGTGGAATGCTGGGTATTTTCTAGCAGACCCTTAGGGGTTATCCGGTTCTAAAGAAGTCTGTCTCTGATTACCTTTGACTAGTTTTATATTTAACCAAGTTCCCATTTGAGTTTTCTAAACTTCAAGTATCAGCAGTGTAGGAATAGTCTACCCTTTGTATATCTATCTTTCTGAATTTATTTTAAAGACTTTTTTTTTTCCCTGTGGGAATATCTGCCTAGTAACATCCTCTTCTCCTTTGGGAAGAATAGCAGTAGTTTCTGCAGTGTAGTTAAGTGACCTGAGGGATGTTCAAAGCACATTCTCTTATGAAAAAGGCATGATACATGCGATGTGACATTGTTGAGACCTTTGGTTTTAACATCCCTCACCTTTGCATAATCAATTCATGTTTTCTTACGGTATTCAAAGCTTGGATTAGAGAAGTCAAGGTTGAGTTAAAAGACTGCTTGCTCATGACTCTTTGGATGTGTAAAATAGATAGGAAATGTAAGCTTGGAAAAGAGACCCACAGCTTTTACTTTATTTGTGTGAGTGTGTGTGTGTGTGTGTGTGTGTGTATGTGTGTGTATGTGTGTAGGTGGAGGATGACTTTCTCTTCTTCCACCGTTTTTGAGGCTGAGTCTGTCTTGTTTTACTAGGCTATACTCTAGGCTAACTGGTCCACGAGCTTCTGACAATTCTCCTGCCTTTTCCTCCTGTTTTGCTGAGGAGTGTGGGGATTACAGATGAGTGCCACTGCATCTGTCTTTTTACATAGTTTCTGGGGATTGAACTGAGTTTGTCAGGCTTGTGTGGCAAGTGCTTTTACCTGCTAAGCCATCTTTCTGGCCCCAAACACACAGACTTTAAAGGGGGTCCCATACATAACATTTAAAAATACTTTTTAGAATTTTATTTATTTGTATTTTTTATGTATATGAGTATTTTGTCTGCATATAAGTGTACTATGTACATGTAGTGCCTCTTGAAGGCCAGAAGAGGGTGTTGGATCTCCTGGAACTGGAGTTAGGATGGTTGTTAGCTACCATGTGGAGGCTGGGTCCTCTGCAAGAGCAGCAAGTACTCTTAACTACTAAGCCATCTCTCTAGCCCCCCCCCCCCCTTTTAATGTAACCCAGGTGGCCTTGAATTCTGTGTAGCTCAGGCTGGCCTTGAACTTAGTCCTCTTGCCTCAGCCTCCCAAGTGCTGGGATTATAGGCATGTGCGACCACATCTAGCTTATTTTTCTCACCTTTGCTCATCAGTACCACCCTGTGCAGGAAACCTGAGAGTTTGCTTGGTGTTCTACTCAGAGAGGTAAAGTGATTTTCCAGGATCACACAACAGGGACTCAAATCCCCATCCTCTGTTGATAGCCCACCTCACTGTTCCCACCTCTCAGGAAAGCGTGCTGCACAAGTCTTCCCACTATAGAGGTAGAAGGTATGTAAATATATCAGCCTGGGGCTCAGAATGTGTCCCAAGGATGGGATGCTCTTTCCTAATCTTTTCCAAGATGTTGAGGGAACTGGTTTTGGCCCTCTCAGGTCTTTTATGCTTGACTTTATCTGCATGGCATTCTCCTTGGTGGAATTTTATGGTTCTTCTGTTGCCAGTAATTACTTTGGTTGAAAGTTTGCATGTGATTTACGTAGGCAAGGATGATGTGGTTCCCACTTGAAGAATCAAAAGCTCAAATAAAGAGCTTGGCATTGGGAGGGGCTTTGACAACTTTCTAGCAGTTGGAGGAAGTAGTGTTTTCTTCCTAGAAACATTTGTAGGCTTGTGAGCTTGCACTGTGACTCTCAGCAGAGTGACAATGTGGAGAAATCCTTACTGGACTTGGCATGGGTTTGATGTCAGCTCTGAGTGCCAGAAGGAACTCACCAATGCAGCCAGCACCTTCCTTCCCCAGGCAGGAATCTGAGGTCCACAGCAGCCCACGAGGGTGGCAGTGGTAGGACAGAAGCAGTCCCAGCCTGGGTCTTAGAGTGTAGCAGCTGTCAGAACATGAGTCCTGGGCTAGATGGTCTCCTGTGACAAAGTGCACAGGAGGGCATAGAACAGCAGAAATGTATTGCCTTAAAGCTTTGGAGGCCAGAAGCCCAAAAGTACAGGCAGGCTATCCTTCCCTGGAAGGTACTAGAAGGATCTGTTCTAGGCTTCTTTCTTGGTTTATAGATGACATCTCCCTGTGACTTTTCCCATGACTTCCCTCTGTGCAGTTCTGTTACCAGGCTTCCCATTTTATATGGACACCAGGCATGTCAGATCATGGCCCACCCCAAAGACCTCATTGGAACTTGATGGTCTCTGTAAAGGTCCAGTTTCCAAATAGGGACATATTCTGAAGGTCTGGGGGTTAGGACTTCAACATGAATCTTGTGGGAACACAATTAAACCCCTAACGATGTATGGATCAGAAGCTCATGGGGAAGCCAGGCACCTGTGTTTGAGACCCTGGGGCGAGGGGTTGTGAGGAGCCAGGCATGAGGGCAACTGCCATGGAACCTCACAGCTCCTTCCTTACTCTTCCCTCATCTAGATCCTCCTGGAGCCTCCCCTCCAGCCTGGTCCTATAGCAGGACTCTGCTCTGATGAGGCTGGGCAGCTGCAGTCTGCTTAGACCTCTTCAGTGGTGGGAACCACACCCTCTCTAGCAGAACATCCCTTTGTGAACCTCTGTATTAAAAAACAAAAAAACAATGCCTTACCTAGGAAACTGCAAAAACTCCCCAAGGGCTGGGACTAGGGCTTTTACATATATGGACCTCACTGGGTACTAAAGACATCCTAAGTCTGCCTGTGAAAGCCAAGTATACCAGGCACCACAGCAACCATTAGGTTCTATTATTTGGTAACATTGGGGGGGAATGCCCTGCTCTTTACTGAAGGGGCCTTCTTAGAGAAGATACTTGTGACCCTGCTGGATGGAGGACTGCATTAATACCTGATAGAAGGATTGTAAAGAAAAAGACTTTATTTTGGCTTGAGTGTCATGGCGGGAAGGTTGTGGCAGAGCTCATGGTGGTGGAAGTGTGTGTCTGGGATTCCTCATATCTTGATGGACCAGGAAGCAGAGAGGGGAATGTTGGTGTCTAGTTGGCACCCCAACTCATGAAATGATGCCACCCACATTCAGGACAGGTCTTCCCCCTTCAGCTAATCCTCTCTGGAAACACTCTTACAGACACCTCAGAGGTGTGTGTCATTAATCTCCTAGGTTTTCTTTAACAGATTTTTTTTTTAGTTTTTAAAAATTTTATGTGTATGCGTGTATTGCCTGCATGTAGGTAAGTGCACCCGTGTCATGTAATGTCCATGGAGGTCAGAAGAGGCTATCGGATCCCCTGGGACTGGAGTTACAGACAGTTGTTAGCTGCCATGTGGGTGCTGGGATTTGAACCCAGGTCTTCTGCAAGAACAGCCAGTGTTCTTAACTGCTGAGCCATCTCTCCAGCCCTAGATTTTGTTTTTTTATTTCTCTGTGTGTGTGTGTGTGTGTGTGTGTGTGCCTGCACATATGTGCAGGTACCCCAGAGACAACAAGAGGGTGTTGTTGCAGCTGTGAGCCACCTGATGCTGGGAATTGAACTTGGATCCTCTGTAAGAGTAGCAAGTGCTCTTTACCACTGAGCCATCTCTCCAGCCCCTGCCAGAACAAAGACTAAAACCAGAACCCCTTACCCCCAGATTCCCAGGCTGTGATTTTATTGGGTACCACTGTTCAGTAACAGACACTTTCAACTAAGGACCAGTCTGTTGACAGATGGGATGGTGGTGTTTCTGTCTGGCAAAGCTCAAGGATACAGGGGCTTGCTAACTTTGCAGAAGTGGCATCTAGATGCCCACTGTTTTTCTTTTAGAGGTAACATGGGATTTTTTTTTCTGTTAAATATACTCAGCTAATATGTTTTAATTCTCACTGAAAGTGCTATCAATGGCTCTGTGAGAATTAGAAGGGAGAACGTGTCGCCAGTATGCTATATGGCCGTAGGCATTCTTCTTCAACTCTCGGAGCCAAACCAAACATATCCTGTTCCTATAATGCAGTGTGGTCCCAGCGGTCTCTGGGACTCTTTTCACTTTTCCAGTCTTGAGAATTTGTTAGTGTAGATTCTCTGTGGGCACAGATAGTAATTCAACTGTGGGCATTTTCTAATAGAATTTGAAGAGTAGCATTATGCATGAAAACAAAAAATATCTCCTAGGACAGAGAGGCAGGAGGGGCTGCATGCGTACTGAAAGCAAGTAGGGCAGACCTCGCTGCTGCTATTTAACTGTCACCTGCAATCCAAGAAAGAGAAATGCATGTTTCTCTTATTTAGTGGATTATACAAAGGAAAATTAAATAATAAATAAACAAAAACAAGCAGTTTGATTGTTCTACACTGTATTAGCCTAATAAACTGTCTTCCTGGAAAGTTTAAAAATACATATCTCTTGATCTGGCCAAAGAAAACACTAAGTGATATTTACTTATTGAGTTGAGAAGATGCAAGAATTTTCCATCAAGACATAAGCCATAGAAACATTGCCATGCGGACTTGATGGCATCTCCAAGGGCTCTCAGACCAAGAGGCACTGCCTGCTTTTCAGGCTGGGGACCTTGTCACCCACTGGAGAAGGGTCTGGAGATGGGAATGGCTCTGCAGAACACTTTTGAGGCTCCTGGCAGATCCTGTCTCACTTCATTCTCCTGCACAGGTCGGTCTAGACCCTGCCTCATCTTGACAGGTGACACACAGATTTCAGTCCAGGGTCTCATGAGAAGACTGCTGGTGCTCTTGTGCTTAGTTCTCTGCAGTGGAGTGATGATTGGCAGTCGCTCAGTTCCAGTTTTCTCAATGACTTGCCTGAGGCAACAGGCTGGCAGCTTAGACTTCTGACTTTGTCATCACACAGGAATAATGTCCTTAGGATCGTAGAGATGCAGTTACAGTAGGAATGAGAAGTAGATTTAGACCCAAGTGCACGCAGAAGCTTAGCACAGAGTAAAGTAAGCATTTCAGATCTTCTTGATGTCAGCGAGGGCTGCCCTCGGCATGGGAGTTTTATATGATTATTCCATGTCTGCTAAGCCAAGGATTCAGGAAATCTCTCCGTGGGCCCACTCCTTGACTGGCTGGGTTAATGGAATGTATGAATACAGGCCTTCATGCTTCCAGCACAGATTTTTGGACTCTGCTACATGGTGACACGTTTCTATTTCAGTGTATGTTGATTTTCTTGGGAAAAGCCTACAATTATTTATTTATATTGTTCGTGTATGAGTGCAGGCGTTTGCGTGCCACCGCATTCATGTGGGGATCAGTGGGCCAATTTTGGGAATCAGTGCTTTCCATCTTATCTGAGGCCAAGTCTCTCTTGTTTTTTTTTTTTTTTGGTTGTTGTTTTGCTTTGTTTTGATTTTGTTTTTTTGAGATAGGGTCTCCCTGTAGCCCCAGCTGATCTGGAACTCACTGTGTAGACCAGGTTGACCTCAGTCTCAGAGATATACCTGCCTCTGCCTCCCTGAGTGTTTGGATTAAAGACCTGCACCATCACGCCTGACTCTTGTTTTTGCTACTGCACTTCATACTCTGGGCTGTCTGTTCCACAAGCTTCTCCTGTCTCTGCCTCCTGTCTCTCTGTAACATGCTATGATTACAGATGCGTGCCATCGTATCAGGCTTTTTATGTAGGTTCCTGGGAATCAGACTCAGGTCATCAGGCTTGCACAGCAAGTGCTTTTACGCCCACGGAGCCATCTCCCCTGCAATTCTTTATTGTCTAGCTTGATGCATTCAGCTGGCAGCAGTTTTGGCGCTGGGGAGTGGGAGCTAGAAGGAAGCAGGAGAAGAAAGAACGGGACGTACATGGGGTCACCGCTTTCTGTGCTCTCACTTTGTTAGGCTGGGCTCCTGTGGGTGTGCAGGTCTGTGTGCTTTCTCTTCTGTAACTACCATCATATACTTTGTTCCATATTAAAATGACACGTGAGGTGAGCAGTGTGTCTTGCTATAAATCTAGGGAGCTGATGGAAAGACGACAGTCTAGAACCTGGAAACCAGGCTGTGCCAGTGAAGACGGGCTCCTGAGTGCTATCTAGGGAACCCAGGATGATGAGGATGCTTTGGGATATACAAAATGGGGTCAGCCCACCTTGTTGATAAGATTTAAGACCTAGGTATAAACATTGGAAAAGCACTTCAGGAATGGAAAGATAGACACTGCTCTCCCCTTCATGACAAACATTCCAGTCTAATTGCAGGAAATATTAAAAGGTAGATTCTAGACACAAAGGCGGTCTTAATGGGGACAGTGGACAGTAGCTTCATCACTTGAGCACAAGTGGCTACTGGCGATGCACCATCCACAGAACAGCTAACATGTGGCAGGTGTGTGAGCAAGACTTCATAGTGATAGGTGTATATTTCACAATTGGAGGCTGTGCGCCTTCTGGCTAAGGCTGAAGCACTTGCTCAGGGTTGAAGCTTGGGTATGGTCCTTCAGCTTTGGACAGCATCCACTGCAGGAAGTGACTGGGTAGAGTGTGGTGGAGACGGTTTGCTGCCATTAGAGAGGGCCGAACCAATGGAGGTGACTGGAGAATAGTTTGAGGAGTCTCTGTTGGCCAGGCTTGTGGAATAGTTTAGGGAAGTAGGGAGTGGTCAGGGTGAAGAAGAAGATAGAAGATAGTCACATGGGGAGGCCTCCGAATGCCAGACTGAGAAGTTGGGAGTTACCATTTTAGGCAGAAGGGAGAGTCTTTGAGCAGAGGAGGGTGATACTGGATGTGCTTGAAGACACCAGATCTGGCAGCAGAGGGTCTGGGTTTGAGATGTGAGAAGTATATGGGGTCCAGGGCTCTGCCAAAAGGGAGTGAGTGGGTGGGAACAGCTTGGGGAAGCCAACATTCAAAGAGCTTGGCACCTTTGAGACACAGAGGTGGGTGGAAGGAGGAAGGGTGGTCTAGAGATGCCAATGGCTGTGGGCACAGGTGTATGCTTGCTCTAGGCCTCTCTGAGTCATGGGTTCACTAGTGTAGAACCTGAGGCGGGTAGAGCTTTCAGGCCAGAGGCAGGGGCACAGAAGCAGCTCTGAAGAATCTGGAAACAAGTGATATCTGCTCTTCTTCCTGTCCAGCCTCCACTCCTCTTTTGGCAACAGCACCTCCATTTTTCTTGGGGTACCACTTTCTCCATATTTAATCCCCAAAATTCAGTACGAATGACTTCTCATTGGCTTCGTTCATGAGCATGTAATCAGCTCTGACCTGTCAGAGCCTGATTCTTGGCTTTTCCACAGGGACTGGTTCAGTGTGAGGATGTATGTGATTCTTGGACTGGGAGAGCTTTCCCTTGTGCTGAGGCCACCAAGCTTTGGAAAGGAAGCTACAGCTTGAGAGAAGAAAGGCAAACACCATACAATGCTGAACCAAAGGCTGAGGTTGGGGGAGGGTGGGATGAGTGGAGACAGAGGGTGAGATGGTGATGGAGAGACTGAGACTCCTCATTGTTTGGTTGCTTCTGGCCTCCAGCCTTCCTAGGAGTCAGATGTGTGCCCCTGGCTTCCTGTTTGGGCAAACTGATGATTTGATTACAGCTAAAGAGTCCTGACTCATTCAGGGTTAGAAGTCACAGGGTAAAGACAGATGCCAAGTCCAGAGGGGCGGGGTGTGGATAGGGAGGAGAAGGTCACCGGAGTCCAGGAAGGCCCAGTGAGAACATGGGTCTCAGGTTTTGCACAGGGGCAGGTGCATTTGTTTTCCCTAAACAAACAGTGCAGTCCCCAACCTGGCTGCCCTTGTAGGATTTCTGTTGTAGAAGAAAACAAAACAAAACCAAAAACAGGAAATAGGTAAACAAACATTACAGTTGTCATGGGAATGTGCACCCAAGGTGTGAGGAACAATAGCTGTCTGTGAGTCCGGAAGTGGGTCCTGTCCACATACTGGTCTGATCCTAAAACTGTTTCCTCATGGAAGCCTGGACATGTCCATAGCTGGCTATATAATCAGCTCCTCCAGGACCCAGTGACACCTCCTGCTAGCCTTAGTTTCATCATCACAGAAGAGTCAAACCCAATTTGTAGTTTGTACATTCAGGGCCTTTTTCTGCCTCCCTTTGGGTGGATGCTATTTTTATCCCAGCTCTACTGTTGGAGGTTCAAAGAGGCTCCTTAACCTTCCTGAGGCCACAGGAAGGAATAGATGATCTGGGATTTGAACCCCAGGTCTTTGCATCTGTGTCTCATGGTCAACTATATCACCTTGGTGAGAAAACATCAATAAAAGTACTTGAGGGCTGGGGAGGTGACTCAGTGGGTAAAGCACCTGCTGTGTAAGCCTTATGACCTGAGCTCTGACCCCAAGAATTGGAAGCAGTATAGAACACATCTGTAATCCCTGCATGCCCCTGCTGGGAGATAGGAGGCTGAGACTGGAGAATCCTGGAAGTCTGTAGCCCAGCTAGCCTGGTATGTACAGTGGTGAAGGAGAGACCCTACTTCAAACACGTGGAGGGTGAGGATCAACAGACATCCAAGGTCCTCTGACCTCCACATGTGTGCTGTGGCATAGGCACACCTGTACCCACACACTGATAGACATAGAAGTTGTTTTACCTTGCTTGATTTCTTTCATTTACTGCCATAGAATAACGAAGTATGTTCAGTAGGGGGATAACATTTTATAATCGAGGAAACTGAGGCACAGAGCATTTAGAAATCTTCCCAGATTCCACTGTGGGTAGGAGGCAGAAATGTATTTTAGGATTATCTTTTTTCAGCTGGATTTGAAATGCTAACGTGTCTTCAGCTTAATTTGGAAGCCCAGGGTGGGTGATAACTGTGATTTCTAAAGCTGGCTTTCATCAATCCCGGTGTTCTTTCTGTGTGGACTTGTATTAAAGCACCAGATCAACAGAGGGGTGATGATGAACAGTGAACTTGATCTGCCTGTGCCCTGGTGTTCACCAACATGTAAGGATTTGGACAAAGTTAAAAAGCGAAAGACTGGGCTTTAAAAACAAAATTACACCATTAAGTCTATGTAAATTGGTTCTTAGTGAAGAAGAAACCAAATGTACTACTGTTTGTGGGCTGTCTGCATGTGTTACAAATGCCGTGGAGTGGGAGTGTGGCACTTTTTTTTTTTTTTAATCAAGGGCCCATTACAAGACATACTTCAGATGCTTCTGTTCCCCAAAACTCATGAATTGGTTCAAGAACAGAAAGCATGAATCACTTTAACGTGAAAGTGCTGGGTCGTGTGCTTGAATTATTTCTGACACTGTTGTTTTTCTTTTTAAAAATGTGTTATATATAGGATTTACTCTTCAAAATAATGTGGATTCAGGACTGATGACCTATAGCCTTCATGAGAATAGTCTCTGTGGGTTTATTTATCATTCTTTAATGCCTGTATACAGTAGGCACACAATAAATGCATTGAAAATAAACCTCAGGGAGAGCTGTGTTCTTCCCCATACCAGGTTCACTCCCTCTCTGGGAGGCTCTGAGGGGCTGACAGGTGGTCGGGATAATGAGAGCCATAGTAAGGATCCAGCTGAGGAAGGCTGGACATGGTGGCCAGTCTGGGAGGCTAAGCACTCTCTGCCCCCACGAGGTCTGATTTTTACCATCCTGTTGGAAAGACCAGGAAAACATGGACCCAAGGAGATGCAGGCAGTAGGCTCGGGGCTCAGGGCTGGCTTAGCTTCATAGTTGGCCTTGGTACTCTTCTGTCCTCTGGGACTTCCAGGTCCCCTCTGACCTACAACATGGAAAGCTGTGTTAATTCAGCTCTGACTTTTACCTGGTGCTCTGAAGAGTGAGTGCAGGGAGTACTTGGTACCCTCTGTGGGGTTTTCTCTGAGATTTTTGTTTACATTTGCCCCTTCTCTTGCACAGGTGACATTAACACTGTAGTCACCACTCTACAGCATGGAAGACTGTATCTCCTTCCATGGATCATGCATTAGCAGGGCCCTTGAGACGGCTCAGCAGGTACAGGCACTTGCTGTGCAAGCCTGGAGACACAAGTTTAATTCCCAGAATCCATGTAAAGGTGGAAGGAGAGGACAGATTCCCCAAAGTTGTCTTCTGATCTCCACATGCACACCCCTCCATCATGCATGTACACAATAATATTTAAATAAGGAAAATAATTTAAATAAAAAAGGGGCCAGTGAGATGGCTCAGCAGGTAAGGGTACCTGCTGCCAAGTCTGATGACTTGAATTCAATCCCTGTGGGATCCACATTGAATAAATATAGTAAAATCCTTCTAAAGTAAAAATAAAAACAAAGAACACTGTGTTAGCATTACCCTCATTTTATCTGAGAGGAAACTGAGGCCTAAAAAATTAAAAAAAAAAATTTTACACAATCTTCCTGATTTACATTGCCTTAGAAAATTGGAGATTTGGGCAGTATCAGTTGAAAAGTCTTTAAAAAAAATTTTTTGGTTTATTTATTTTATGTGTATAAGTATTCTGCCTGCATACAAGTGCACCTGTGTCCTGCAGTGCCTGAAGATGCCAGAAGAAGATGTTGATCCCCTGGAACTGGAGTTATAAATGGTTGTTGGATGCCATGTGGGTGCTGGAAACTGAACCTGGGTCCTCTGCAAGAGCAGCCAGTGCTCTTAACTGCTGAGCATCTCTGCAGCCCCTGGGTGAGAATTCTTATATAGCAACATTTGTTGACAATTGAAGAGCTGGTTGTAGCAGCCTACACCTATGATCCAAGCTATTCTGCAGACTGAGGCAGGAATGCTGCAAGTTTAAGGCTAGCCTGGGCTACACAGTAAGGACCCCCCCAACCTAAAACAATGACAATTGAATGTTGATTGTCTCTTTTGAGGCAAAGTTCTAACAGGTTTTTCATTTCACCATAGATTTCCTTGTGTCCTCTGACCTCACTCACACCTAGTCACTTAGGTCATTTGACCAGCCTTAGGTTTTGGGTCCCAGACTTCTTCCATAGGAGATTTGTCTTGCAAATTGTTTATGTAAAAAGAACTCTGTCACTGTCTCATTTGGACTGGCATAGGACTGACTGAAGAAACTGATTCTAATTTGTGTGTGTGTGTGTGTGTGTGTGTGTAGGTAGGTAGGTACAGGTACATGTGGGGGGGGGGCAGAGGACAACCTCAGGGTCATTCCTCAGGTGCCATCTACCTTCTTTTTTTTTTTTGAGATAGGGTCTCTCCCTGGCATGGAACTCACCAAGTAAGCTGTGCTGGCCAGCAAGCACCAGGGCTCTCTGTACTTGTCTCTTCTTCCTAGTGCATCTTCCCAACTTTTGCTCCTGATTTTGCTCCTTTAGTGCTAAACAACAGCCCTGAGCCACATGTGGATGCTTAGGGGCAGGCGGTAGGGGTGGAGGGGACACTAGACATCATCTGGAGCCTTCAATAGGCCTAGTGGACCAACTTTCTTTAAGAACTGAGAAATAACTCAAAGCTGAGCAACAGAGGCAGTATATGTATGTAGGGGCGGGCGGTAGTTGAACTCCAGGTGTACAGAGAGGGAGGAAGTGAGGCTGATGGGTGGTGTAGGGCAGAGAGGACCTTCTTGTCAGTCTCTCCCATCCCCCCTGGGAACATACTATGGCAAAGGGAACTGGGGAATACCCAGCTTTAGCTGCTGACGAGCCTTGTGCGTGTCCTGACAGGAAAGGCTTTCAGTCTCCATCTGTGAGGAGCACAGGGCGGGCCAGCTGAGTTAGGGGTGGAAATGACTCTGAGCTTTGCCTCTCCATTTCCTGTCACTGTTTACAGTTTGCTTGGGGCTTAGAGGATGGGCTGGGTGCCCATCAGGGGGAGGGGCTTTGGTTAAAGCACATGAAGGTCTGGCTTGGGTTCTAGGTCCAGAGAGAGCTTCCAGGGCAGAAGCAGAGGGTCTGCTCTGAGTTCTGCAGGGGAGCAGCAGGCCTTTGGGGTTTCCTGGATAGAAGAGAATAGACCGGAAGGAGCCCCCCCCCCCCAGCTCTGCAGATCTCAATTAAACTTTGGACTGGCTCACCAAGAGAGGTGATACTGGTTCCTTTGGAGGTTTAAAATAAAGAGCTGAAGTTGGATTCCATCTGGAATGAAGGGTGTGGCCCACCTGGTGCTGGGGTAGACCCCCCCCCCAAGTCCCTAGTCTTCTCGGTCCAGAGGCTTAGATGCCCTACTTCTCACCCACCTGTGGGGGGGGGTCCTGGGACTGAAAGGCTCTTTTTCATGGGTGGGATTGCTGCTGGAAAGAAAACATCCTGGTTTCTTGGCTTCTGGGGCAACTGGGGTAGGAGAACTTCGTTCTGCAGAACAGGGGAGGCTTGCACAGACTTGAGTGTCATTGTTCTCATGGAGCAGAGAAGTCACTCTTCATAACTTCAGGCTATGGACACATCCCAGGCCTGAGAGTGACATACTCCACCTCCATTGGATACATCCTGCCTGGTGTCTGAAGTGGTAAGCCACATCTGAGCTATAACCAGAGATGACCCCAAGGAAGGTCATCTACAACTGAGTCAGGGTTAACAATGCTCCCTGACACTCTTGGAAAGGCCTTCCTTCTCACAGTCCATGACAAGTCACTCCACCATGAAAGCTCAGTAGAAAACTTGATTCTGACAAGTGACTACAGCAGTGAAGCTGAGACGTATGGAAAATACTGGTTTCCATTTCAATAGATGTATATATGTTTTCTTTTGTGTAATTGAAATGAACACAGGTAACTTTCCGAACCTCACTCCCTACTTGAAAGAGAGGATGTTTTGTTTTGGAGAATATAATTTTACAAACAAGTAGAATATAAGAACCATCCCTTGGTGGCAGGGACCGGCAAGCCTTGAGGATGGAGAATCCAAAGCTGGGGGAAGGGCAGTAGTAGCTGGGGGAAGCCATGCCCCCTGGGTCCTGGGGCTGTGTCCACTGATTCCCAAGCCCTTCATGTTTACGACAGGGGAAGATGGGCTTTCTTGTGCTCTGTCCCACCCCTGCCAGCATTTGACACAATGCTTAGCCATAGTATTTAGTTTGCTTTTCCTAACTTGGGCCTGTCTTTGGATTCTGCCCCACCGTACTAACCTCAGGCTTCTCTGAAAACATATCTTTTGCTAGGATGAAGCTGGCAGAGCTGTGAAGCTGGCAAGCAGCATTGTGGTAGTGTTACATGTAGCTGTGAAAATGGCACAGCGGCTGATGGCATAGGTGAGACCCAGTCACTTACCTAATGAATGGGTATTAAGTCTTCCACTGGACTCAGATGCTAGGGCTGGGAGGATGAGGGAGGTGAACAGTCATGCATGGTATCGCCTTGATCATGGAACTGGCCTCTTGAGGGAAAGCCTACAAATGGCATGAGTGTAGGAAGAAACTTTGTCCTCTACCCACTTATTCAGTGCCTAGGGGCTACAGGTTAAAATAAAGCCAGCTTTAGGATGGGAGGGTAGAGGGAGAGGGAGGGAGAGAAGAAAAGAGGGAAGGAAAGGGCAGAGATTTTTATTTAAGTCATATTTAGGCATGGCCCAAGGTGGTGCTTAGAATCTGGGGCCAATATACCATCTTAGGCTAAGTAAAGGAAGAGGAGATTGAGGCTTCTGGGAAGCAGATTTACCGAAGGATATGCATGGTAGGTAAGTAAAGGCTGGCACTCTGTGTTACTGGGTTCTCGACCTCCTGTGGAAGAAGAATCAGAGATCTTTACAAATGAATCTTCAACACCTGCTTTTAGGTGGAAGATGGGAGGTCAGAGTGCTAATTACCTTTAGCTCAAAAGAATCCTAAATCAGACATAGTGGCATACACCTTTAATCCCAGCATTTGAGAGGCAGAGGCAGGTGGACCTTTGTGAGTTCAAGGCCAGCCTGGTCTACAAAGCAAGTTCTAGGCCAGCTGGGGCTACAGAAAGACCCTGTCTCAAAAAGACAAAAACAAACAACCGAATTCTTTGTCCAGTATGGTGTGGAATAGTCTGGTCTCCCTTTTTTTGTAAGTTGCATGCTATTAAAGGAAAAGAAGGGCCCAAAGACCAGAGATTGAGCAGAGTGGAAAAGCTTCACTGCCCTGTGGGCAGCAGATCCAGCACAGAGGCTGGGGTCTGAGGGATGAAATCTGAACAGGGAAAAATGGAATAGGTTTGGCCTAGCTCACAGCTGCTGGCTCTGTCCCATTGACACCAGGAGGGCAACCTGGCTTATGGTCTGAGGCTTGTCAGGTACCTAGGCCCTGGCTAGTTGGAGGTGTTCTGGTTCCAGGGCTGGGTTGGTGCCCATCAGTGCCTGCACCACACAGCCCACTTCAGGATGATGGCAGCAGGTGAAGCTGAGCTCGCTGGGCTCAGGGGTCAGGTCAGGTTTGTCCCACCTGTTGGATTTTGTATCTAGGGAAAATGAAAGTTTTTAAAGTAGAAACATGAGACAGGGAGACCCTGTCTCTTTTTTTTTTTTTTTTTTAAAAAAAAAAAAAAAAAAAAAAAAAAAAAAAAAAAGTAGAAGCATGAAAAATGATGTGTAAACTCTTAAATGCAAGGAAGCAGTACTCAGAAGTCCTTTGGCAGTACATGATAGAAATCCAAATCTAATTAGTTTAAGCAAAGATGAGAATTTGTGGACTCATGTGTCTGGGAATCTACTTTATTCCTGGATTTCTGCATAAGGATTCAAACAGTGCCCTGGGGGTCTTCCTGTCCCTTTTCTCAGCCTCATTCTTGGCGAGGTCAAGGGGTCAAGTAACAGCAAGCTTAGCACTCCAAGGCACATGGAGGGTCTTTTATGAGGGCAGCAGGAAGCCCTACAAAGGAGTTGTTGGGTGGCAGGAATTTGGATGTGTGTTATGTGTTCAGCAGGGTCTCACTGTGTAGCCTGGGCTAGCCTCAAATTTGTGTCTTATCCTCCTGTCCTAGACTCCTAAGTGCAGAGATTACAGGTATGTACCACGATGCCCTGCCCAGAGTTTGGGTTTTAAAGCTGGTTGGGAGAGCTGGTATGGGACATACCCCTGGAATTCCAGCAGTCAAGAGACTGAGGCAGGAGGATTGCTGCAAGTTTAAACCTAGACTACATAGTGAGATCCTGTATCAGAGAGTGAGAGTGCGAGTGAGATTTTTTTTGGTGCCAAAATCACTATGTTTAAAAAAGAATAATCTGGCCCAGAGGCATCCTTCCTGTCACATTATAATTGGGGCCAAGATCGACATGCTTTTAAGCCTTCATCATACACCCCAGGGTATAGCGTGCTTTCACTGTAAAGGGTAAGGTAATGAATGTTCTAGGCTATGGGCCATATGGACTCTGTTGCAGCCATCAACTGTACTGTCTTGTCTAGCATGGAACCTAAACAAATGGGCGTGGCCATGTGCCAATAAAACTTTATTTGTAAAAACAGACATCCACTAGATTTGGCCCACAGATATCTTGCCAAATCCTTGATGTGGATGTGACTGAAAATTTCATGCTTCTTTTTCCTATTTGAGACAGTCTTACTCTATAGCCCAGGCTGACTTGGGACTCACTGTGTAGTTCAGGCTAGTCTTAACTCACAGCATTTTTTTTGTCTTTTTGAGGTCACAGTAATTTTTACTTTACCTCTCAGGTGTTGAGATTACAAGTGTAAGCCAACATATTTATATTCTTTTAGGTGTGTGTATGTGTATGTATGGTATTGGAGATCAAATGTCTTGTTGAATATTTTGTGTTCTCGCAGGCCATATGAAACTGCTCTAAGCTGCATATATGCAAAACACATTTCTAATATGGGATAATATCCAACATATGTAAGGTACATTTATAATTCAATATCAATAACAACAATGAAAAGCATACCAATTTAAAACTGGGCAGAGTTGCATGTGGTGGCACAAACTGTAATTCTACAGCACTTGAAGACTATAAGGACTGGCTTGAATTTGAGGCTGCCCTGGGCTACACATGTGAGAGACCTTTCCCTAAAAGCCTCCCAAACAAGGGGGCAGGGCAGAGGATTTGAACAGACATTTCTCCAAGAAGACATAAAGAGTCTACAAGTGTCTGGAGAGATTTTCAACTAATCATAGGGAATGCAAGTGTCAAGTCACCTCATGTCAGCATGGCTACTATCAGAAAAACAAAGCAACAAGGATTGGCGAAGATGTGGGAAATTTGGAAGATTTGTGCACTGTTGGTGGTTGTAAAATGGTGCAGCTGCTGTGGAAAACGGTAGAGTTTCCTCAAAACAGTTAGAAATAGAGTTACTGTACAGTGTCTTCGCCTCAGTTCCTGGCGATTGAAATCAGAATTTTGGAGATATTTGCACAATTATTCATAATAGCTAAAGGTAGAAACAGCCTAAATGTTTATTGATGGTTAAGGGAATAAAGAAAATGTGGTATATGCACACGCTTTCAATCCTAGCACTCAGGAGGCAGAGGCAGGTGGACCTCTGTGAGTTTGAGGCCAGCCTAGGCTATATACTGAGACTCCTGTCTCAAAAAAAAAAAAAAAAAGTCCTG
Source organism: Nannospalax galili (assembly GCF_000622305.1). NCBI lineage: Eukaryota > Metazoa > Chordata > Mammalia > Rodentia > Spalacidae > Nannospalax > Nannospalax galili. The sequence goes on along the minus strand of NW_008332149.1, from coordinate 4,681,283 downwards.
CCATGCCGGGGCTACAACATGGGAACTATGAAATAAGTGAAATAAGCCAGTCACAGAAAGAGAAAGACGAATACTCCCTGATTCCACTCACACGAGCACTGTAAAGTAGTCATGCACTCAGAGTATAGTAGAATGGTGGGTGCTGGGCCTGGGAAAGCGACGATACAAAAAGCTGCAGTTGATAGCATTTCAATTACAGAAAGGGAAAAAGGTCCTAGATGCCTGCTTAGGCAGTGTTGTTTCATGATGAGAACTTCATGCTACCACCATAACATAGAAGAGGGAAAAGCTCACTTATTTTGTTTTTGTTTTTCTTATTTTTTTGATAGGGTCCTCCTAGTCCCAGCCCGCCTGGAAGTCACTATGTAGACCAGGCTGGCCTCCATTTCACAGAGATCTGCCTGCCTCTGCTTCTCCAGGGCTGGGATTAAGGGTACCACAACACCCAGCATGAAAATTTCACTTTTTAAAACCACTTTCTGGGTCAGGCGGGGTGGCGCATGCCTTTAATCCCAGCACTTGGGAGGTAGAGGCAGGCGGATCTTTGTGAGTTCAAGGCCAGCCTGGTCTACATAGTGAGTTCCAGACAACTGGGGCTACAAGGGGACCCTTTCTCAAAAAAACCAAAAAAAAAAAAAAAACAACTCGCTTTCTGTATGCATGTGAGATAAATTTTATGACAGGTGATTCTTCTGTTCCCCGTGTGGTGAGAAGTATCTGGAAAACATAAAATGAATCCCAGTAGAAAAGTGAGGAGCTAGGATGACTTCATCCGAGGGTATCTCGGTGGTGTTAAGCTATTGAGGAGGGATCTGCTGAGGCTGTCCATCATGGCTGCATATCCAAGAAGGGGCATTTGAGGCCACAGGGGGAGGGTGCCACCCTTGCCAATGCCTGTGGTTCCATCAGGGACTTGGGATTAGTGTGGATAGCCTAGATGAGGTTTAAAGCTCCCTCCTGTACCCTCCTAACCAGGTGTGCAGGGGATTGAAACTGCTTCCTGTTTGGGCAACTGAAGGCCCTCATAGCTCTGACAGGAGGGTGTGGAGGGTCCCCTGAGGAGGGATGTCTCTTTGGGGATTTGCATTTTAACACCTCCAGACTCAACCCCAGCCAGTTCCTGTTGCCATTGGCACAGAGGGGTTGTCTGAGAACTCCCCAGGGGCCTGTCCAGATCTGAGAGTACACTTGTCCCCCACCCTCTCTGGTCAGACCTGGGTACTTGTCCTTCCAGAAAATAAGATTTGGTGCCCCCCCCCAAAGAGTAAGTGTGTGTGTGTGTGTGTGTGTGTGTGTGTGTGTGTGTGTGTGTGTATAGTCCAGAGGTCAGCCTCCGGTATTGCCCATCTTATCTTTTGAGCAAGTCCGCAAGCCCCAGGTGGGCTGCGTTGTACTTCCATGCATGGCTTTTTCATTCAGGTTCTGGTGGTCAGACTAGTCCTTCTGCGGTCTCCCCAGCCTGGTACCCTTCTGTCTCTGCAGTTGCGGTCAGGAGTGCCTTGAAGCGGCCTGGAGCATGGGGCGGTGCGGGTGTCTCCATGATCATCTAAGTCATCCAACTTCAGACCCAGGAAAGGCAGAAACTCTGAGAACATTCCATTTGAATAAGATGCATTTAATAAGAGCAAGGGAAAATGGCAAACCTGGCCTGCTTGGGGAGAGAATGTGCTCTTTCACACTAAGCAAACAAACAAAAAATGTGACTGTGGGAAGCGTCCAACAAAATAAGAGGACCTGGAGGCGGGATTTAAAAATTGGCACCGAGGAACTCTCATTTCCACAGATGACTCCCCCTTCGGCGATGCTCCCGCCTGTGGAACAAACTGAAATAACTTCCTAAATGAGAGTTTATGCAGTCGGGAACCTACGCCTGGACTATCACACACCAGATGAAAACTCATTGTGTTTACAACTGATGACCTTGGTTGGAAGATGGTGTGTCTGCTGAAGGCTGGGTCACACATAAGTGCAATTAAAGAAAAAAATCACTAAGGATAGAGTCATTGCTGTGTTTATTTCTCCTTGTTATGCTGCCTTTGTTTGTTTGTTTTTCCCTCTGGGAAGGATGCCTTTGTCCTGTGTAATTAATTGTAACCAGCTTTCGTTTAGATTGGGGTACCGTGCATAAGGGCTCAGAGTGCTTCAAGTGTGTTCCTAAGTGCTGTTTTGTAACTAGAACCTGGATTGTTCTCTTAAAAAAGAACACTTTGGGGATGTAAAAGGCATGAAAGATAGGGTTGCACACAGGCTAGGATGAAGGCCCTGCTGCCCTCTGTGATTGCTGATAGTGTTTAAATGTGTGTGTGTGTGTGTGTGTGTGTGTGTGTGTGTGTGTGTATGTATATGCACATGTGTGTATGTACAATTAGCATTCATTCATTCATTCGTTTAGTATTGGGGATGGAACCCCAAGCCTCACACGTCAGGGAATTTCTCCTTTACTAAACAAAGTCCCTGGCCCTAGATTTATTTATTATTTATATATTTGATAGGGTCTCCCTAGTTCCAGTCTACCTGGAACTCACTATGTAGATGGGACTGCCCTTAATCTCGTAGACATCTGCCTGTGCCTGCCTTCGGAGGGCTGGGATTAGAGGAGGGAGCCACCACACCCGGCCCTAGTTTTGTTTCTACAACATGAACAGGATCCTGATGCGAAACTTGCTTTTTCTTTTCATTTCTTTTTTCTTCTTTTTTTCTTTTTCTTTGAGACAGGGTCTCCCTGTGTCCTGGAACTCACCGTGTAGACCAGGCTGGCCTTGAGCTCAGAGAGATCTGCCTGCCTCTGCCTCTGCCTCTGCGTCTGCCTCCCTCCTGGGTGCTGGGACTAAAGGTGCACGCCTCCACGCTCAACAAGCAGCTTGCTTTCTCACTTAACGTGTGCAGAGCTCCATCATACTGGCCTAAGTGGTTGTGACTTTTAATACTGCATAGCATTCATAATATGAATTCCATTCATAAGTTACCAAGCCATTTCCTATCTTCCTCCCTTCTCTTTCCCTTTCTCCTTCCCATTCTTCCTCCCTTTTATTGGCGATCAAACCCAGGGCCCTGTACATGCTAGGCAAGTGCTCTGCTAAATTACTTTGGTCTCTCTGTGACTGCAGTACCTCACAGAAACAACTTAAGATTTATTTTGGCTTACAGTTTTCAGAGGGTTTAAGTCTGTCTCTGTGGGAAAGGCATGGTGGGGTACATGGAGGTGAAGGTTTCTGATACCAAGGTGAACCAGGCAGTGGAAGGCCAGGGTCTGGTATAACCTTTGAAAGGCCCTCCCCAGTGACCTTCCAGTGGGGCTCTGACTCCTAAAGGTTTCACAGCTTCCCCAGATAGCACCATATGGGCTCTAATTCTCTTCAGAGACCCTGCCATGTTGTCTGCCTCTGGTGCTGGGGCCTGACCTCTACTCAGAGCCGATGCCATACTGTGCTCCTCTGTCTGGCCAAGGCCTTAATAATAAACTCTTTCGTTCCCAATAACCCATCTCAGTGTTCTCTTGAACCACTGATCACCCGCCCCCCCACCATTCAAAACCTAACGATGGTGCTTGTGACTGGGATGGGGTACTGTTGGAACAGATTGTGCTTTGGAGATGTCCCCTTCCTTACTGCTCCTCGCTGTACCCAACACCAGCTCAGACTTCCTGATGAATCTTTCAAGTCTTTCTGCCTACCTCTGGACCAGGTAAAATCCCAGTGCTGAGTCTGGTGCATTCTCCTTGAACCAGCAGGCTCAGATCAGCTGATACCAGTGTGACATTCTTTACACTTCAGAGAGGACATTTTGGGAGTGGGAGGAGCCAAGAATGATTTGCTCTTAAATGGTTGCAAAACAACAACAACAACAACAACAACAACAAAAATCCTTAAAAATTTTTTATTATTTTATGTGTATGAGTGTACCCATGTCATGCAATGCTCTTGGAAGACAGAAGAGGCTGTTGGAGCCTCTGGAACTGGAATTATGACAGTTGTTACCTGCCATGTGGGTGCTAGGATTCGAACCTGGGTCTTCTGCAAGAACAACCAGTGTTCTTAACCCCTGAGCCATCTCTCCAGACCCAATAAATAACTCTTGATGCACGAAATTCGGAATTCAGCATCCTAAGTACAGTTTTGTTGGGACAGCCACACTCACCTGTTGATGTGTCACCTGTGGCTGCTGTCGAGTTGCAGCAGAAGGGTTAAGTGGTCAAGACAGAGACCACACGGCCCACCTAGGATATTTATCATCAGGCCTACTGCAGTATACATTGTTGACCCCTGTCTAGGTCAGGTCACTACTTGTGATAGTCGGTGTTAATTGCCAGCTTGACACACTCTAGAATTACCTGGGAGAGGGTCTCTGGGCATGCCTGTGGGGATTATCCTGGGGGCATTGGTTGAGGTGTGTTCTAGTTTGCCTTCAGTTGCTGTGACAAAGCACTCTGACCAATACCAGCTTGGGGAGGAATGGGTTTATTTGGCTCATATCTCCCGGGTCACAGTTCATTAGGGAGCCCAAGGTAGGAACTCAGGGCAGGAACCTGAAGGCAGGAGCTGCAGCACAGGCTATGGAGGAATGCTGCTTACTGGCTTGCTCTCCTGGCCCATGCTCACTCAGCCTACTTTCTTATACAATATAGGACCATCTGCCCAGGGGTAGTACCATCCATAGTGGGCTGGGCCCTCCCTCAAAAATCAAGAAAATACCCCACAGACATGGCCACAGACCAGTGCAATGGAGGCAATTCACCAATCGAGGCTCCCTCTACCCAGTGTCAAATTGACAACTAAAGCTATCCAGCACAAGGTGGGAAGACCTTCCCCTGTGGGTGAGACCATTCCCTGAGTGAGGATCATGGACTTTATAGACTGGAGAGGGTGAGCTGCTTCAGCTCCTGCTGCCTTGACTTCGTGTCATAATAGACTCGACCTTGAACCATGTGAGCCAAAAGTAAATTGAAGCTATTAGTCTGTCCATGTCTCTTCCTCTATTCTATAAAACAAAGATAACAGTACCTCCATTATAGGATGATTCCATAACTTATTTTTTTTTGGAACAGGGTCTCATGCCTTTGAACTTACTGTGTAGCTGAGGATGACCTTGAACTGTTGATCCTCCTGCCTCCACCCACTGAGTGCTGGCTTTGTGTGCATGTTAGGCAAGCATTCTACCAACTGAGCAATAATGTCCCCAGCCTGGATTCCATAACTTAATGTATCTTTCAAATCAAGATCATATGCAGAGGATCGTGTACCAGGTATACACATATGAATTACTTGCAAAACTTTGAGCTCTTTAAGTGCTCAATAAAGCTTAACCACTATTACTGAATTGTTGTTTTTGCTGTCATAGTGCTCCATACACATGTGCAAGGATATCACAAGTACCCAGAAGTTTGGTAGATGCTGCCAAATTCTCTTCCAGATCTGCTTCACCAGTGGGTGTCTCAACGTCGCCACATTCTTGACAATAGTAGGTGGGCCTGTGGCTTAGGTATACAAGCCACACCATGGAAGAGTCCGTTTGACTCTTCAGGCCCACAGTCCCAGACTTCTGACACACCTCCCCAGATGTTCTCTTCTCCATCCAGAACTTACTGCTGTTTTGTTGAGGGAAGGTCTCTGCTCAGCCCCTCCACAGATGAAGAAACTGAGAGGCTCAGAGAAAATGAGCTCCATCAAGGTCTGGAAGCTAAATGCAAAAATGGGGTTTGAATTCAGCTGGAGGGGCGGGGGTGGATGGACCCCCGGTGCTTTCTGTTCTACCTGCCCTGCTCCAGAAAGGTTGAAGGAGGTGTCAGACATGCTACATTTTCCATCTGCACAGTTTCCAAATCAGCATCTTGATAACTGGGTCAGAGCCACAAGAAAAAGCAGAAGCGAATGTCGGAGGGCGTGGCTTAGTCTCACCCCGTTTCCCTCCCCTGGTTCTGAGTCAAGAGAATTTGGAATGGTGGAATTACTGTATTTTCTTTATTCCCCATGTCATAGTCTGTGCTGCTCAGTCACGCCGAGAATGATGCTGTTTTAACAGATAACCCTTCTTGGGGGAAGTGGCTATTCTTAGGCCTGTCCTGTGTTCTGTCATGGGTCTTTATGACAGCCCTTCTCACGCTCCATGGGCATGTCTGCAAAACAGATTTCCCCACACATTCTTGACCTTGGGCAGGAGGGGAAAATGTTTCTGGGCTGGTGTGTGCTTTCAGTGATGAACATTTGCACTCCCCCTCCCTTTTATTTTCTCATGATGATATTACAAAAGCAACAAACTGTTACTTGCAGCTGGGCGTGGTGGCGCACGCCTTTAATCCCAGCACTCAGGAGGCAGAGGCAGGTGGAGCTCCTTGAGTTTGAGTCCAGTCTGGTTTATGTATCGAATTCCAGGCTGGCTGGAGCTACAGGGAGATCCTGTCTCAAAAAGACCAAAAGAAAAAAAAAACTATTACTTGCCCCCAAACTGTCTGAATTTAAAAACTTGGATTGTTAATTTATATAGACAGTAGTTCTCAATGAAGAATGCAAAACATTTGACAGAATTTCCTGAAGGAACAATGAGCCATGATCCTCTGATTAATACCACATTAAAACAAAAGGCAGGCCACATCCTGTAGACCCTGCCAGGCTAGCATCTTATTTAACCATAAGCCAAGGGCAGGTGGGTATCAATAGCATCACGGCCATTCTGGGTGCCCTAGCTTATTAAGGGCATCCTTGGAATGCTAGCCTAAGCCTGTCTGTGTGCTGAGTTGTTTTCCCAAAGGGTGGACCTTTCCTGTCTACAGTTTAGCCACTAAGTCATTGTAACAGGAAGAGCCTGTGCTCCATAGGGCCAGGAGCATTCATCAGTTGTTATTGCCATTTACACTATTTTCTTCCATCTTACAGAATGATGAAAGAGGTCTGGGAAAAAACATAAAAGAAAAAACCTCCCAGAAATAGACACCTAAACAGTGTGTGTTAGCATTGGTCTGTGTGTTGTAGGGTGTTTAGTGACCACTCCTGATCTTTACTCATCAGATCCCAGGAACATCCCCCGAGTTCCAGGTTCCGTGAGAAATCGTGTCAAAAAACTAAGGCAGAGAGCCATCAAGGAGGACGCCCACTGTTGACCTCTGGCCACCATATACATATGCACATACATGAGCATGTACACATAGACCCTGTACCCCCACCCCAACACTACCCTGGAGACCACAGCCCATGAAGGGAAAATTGGGGTAGGGACTTTGGGGGAGAGTTAGTGGGACCTGGAAGCCCCATCTGCTGTTTGGGGTGTTAGCAGCTGATGGATCTTCATGCTCTGACCCTGTGTGTCCCAGGCTTCTGAGGGGCAGGTTACTCTGGAAACCTGAAGGTCAGTTCTTTTTAGGTACAGAAGTGGGGGAGGCTCTAGAAACGTCTGTATGTAGATCCACTAGAGCCCCTGGCCCCAAGTCCAGGCTCCTGGCTGCAGTGGACTAAACTAGCCAGAAGGGCCGCATTCTGGGTGTTTTAAGGCTCTACTATAGTTTCAGTCCTTTTGGTCCTCAGCTTTCCTCCAAAGGCTCCTTCCAGTGAGGACATCCCACTTTCTCTTTTTCCTGATTCACAGCCCAAGGTGTTCTGGTAGGAGGCAGGAATGTGGCCTTGCTCGCTTCACTTTAAGTCCTGAGGTGTTGGTGAGGGTCAGACAGTGGCTCTTGCCTCATGATTGTGGGGCCCTGGAGGAGGTTCCAATAATGACATTCTTCTTCCTAGAACATATCAAGAGATGGGGCCATGGTGGGAGGTGTGGGCTTGTTTCTCTGGCTAGTCATCCTTCTCCTGGGGCCAGTGAGCTAAGTGTCCTAATGCATAGGAGGCCTCGGAGTGATGGTTCAAGGGTCACAACTGCTACAGGTTGCAGAGATCCAACCTCATGATTAGTAAGCCCCCTTGGCTTTCCCATGACCCCCTCAGGTGCTTTGGCTTACCCTACCAGGGCCTGTTTGCCTGTTGATGAAGGTGTGACTTCCTCGGCCATGTAAGTCCCTCTTTGGTGACAGCCAGGGTAACACAATGGTGTCTGTACTTCTAGTGCCCCCTGAGCCCAGCTCTGGGGGAGTGGTGAGATTATGGTGGCCCTGACAGGAGTCCTACAATTCCATGGAAAGGCTTCTATGGCTGATGTCAGGTTCAGCATCATGTCAGACCTCTGGTCCCTGCTTCATGTCCCCTGAACTTGCTGGACCCAAGGTGAAGAGGGGCAAGTCTGCTTCTCCCCTTATTATTTTTTAGGTGGAAGCTTAGTCACCTTGATGCAACTGCCCTGTTTTGTGTGCCCAGTTGACTGAGGCTAGGCCCTTAACAGGTCACACATCCCTGCACAGTTCTTCCTTCACTATGGCTCTAGACCACCCTGCCCAGTTCTGGGGGTATGAGGCCTGAGTGTGAGCTGTCTTGAATGATGACACAGTGGGAAAAATGCAGCATCTCTGAGGCTACTGGTGCTCTGCCATGGGGAGGGGGTCCAGGGTGCTTGGTATTTTGGTTCCTGGTGGTTCTTTGCCTTCTGAATGTAGGCGTGCATTTTCACAGGCACACTTATTTCCAGATACAAATGTGGATCCTCTTAGAAAAGGAGAGAGTTTAGAAAGCTTGACGCCTGATAGAAAATCTTATGCCTTCGTTAACTGGGGGATGAGCTCTAACTCCCCCTAACCCAGACCAAACCACAGTAGGAGAGGACGAGCTACGCTGCTGAGTGATAGTTCCTGTAGTTCTGAGTGCCTTGGAGAGCTGCATTCATAATGACTAACGTCTGAGTTGGAGGAGCCCTTAAGGTCATCGTGACCAGGGTGTCCATTGGAAACGAAGGGGAAACTAAAGGACTGGGGGACCATGACTTATCTGAGGTGTCCTAGCATCACTTGAGTTATCTTTTTAAAAAATATATTAATCTCTTACTGTTTCTAATTATGTGCGTGTGTATTTGTGTGTGTGTCTGTTTGTGGGTCTGTGAACGTGAGTAGAACCTGCGGCGGCCAGAGGCACCAGATTCTCCCAGAGCTGGAATTACAGGTGGTTGTGAGACGCTTGACATGGTGCTGGGAATCGAACTCAGGTCTTCTGCAAGAGCAGTACATGCTCTTAACCACTGATGAGTCTGTCATCTTTTGATGTCCAGGAAGGATTGGTCTCCTCTGCCTGCCACAGTGTATTTCCAGACAGTGATTGTGATGGTTCCAGTAAATTACTTACTTTTTTTTTTTTTTTTTTTTCCTGAGGTAGGGTCTCTTTTATACCAGACTGGCCTTGGACTCTCTACCAAGCTGAGAATGACCATGAACTTTTGACCTTCCTGCCTCTACTTCCTGAGTGCTGTTATTATAGGCATGGGCCACCCACACCTAGTTTTATGTGGTTCTGGGGGATTGAACTCAGCTTTATGAATGCTAGCAAGCACTCTACTACTGAGTTACATGCCTAGCCCAACAGTTTAAAAAAAAATTTTTTTTTCGCTTTTATTTAAAACATTACACAATGTTCTTACGTGGGATACAATGGGTGGTGAGCAGGCAGACGTGACCCCTGCAGCCTAATGCGGCAAGCAGCTTGTTACAAGAAAGTATGTTTGGAGTACTATGGGGGTGCTATTGGGGGTGGGGGCATCAAGAGTCAATGTGGGGACACAGAGGAGTGGGAGCTGGTGACTGGGGACTAAGGATGCCATTCTAGTTTTGGTTCCACTATCTTAAGTTGAAAACACTTTCATCTCCCTAAAAAGAAACAATGCAAGCTGGGCCTGGTGGCTGTACACGCCTTTAATCCCAGTGCTCCAGAGGCAGAGGCAGAGGCAGGTGGATCTCTATGAGTTCAAGGCCAGCCTGGTATACATAGTGAGTTCTAGGACCCCTGGGGCTACAGGGAGATCCTGTCTGAAAAAGACCAAAGAAAAAGGAAAAAAAAAAAAAGAGAAACAATGCACCCACGAGTAGTCGGTCAGTTGCTCTGCATTGCTTCCCTGGGGCCCCTGGTCACTGCCACTCTGTGTTCACCCTCTGTGGGGTGACTTATTCTGAACTCTTCTGTGAGCGGAATCAAACAGCGTGTAGTTTTCTGTATTGGCCTGTTTCACTTAGCATAATGTTTTTGAGGTTCAGCCATGCCATGGCATATGTCAGTCCTGCATCCCTGATTCTGGAAGTGACCAGGAGATGTTTGATGGAATTACTTGGGCATCATTGTTGTGGGAGGGAGCTTGGAACTAGAATTCCTCCTCTGATCTGCTGTGTCCTTTAGCACAGTGCTGGGCTCTTCCGATCACTTCTTTCTTCATCTGTAAATAGGGAGCTTTGATTAGATCTCCACTTAGCAAGTGTCCCACGGAACATAGGCCAGCTGTATGATGTACTGTGTTTCATAAAGTCTAGTCATAGCTCTCAAGGTGTTCTGGAACTCTCTGGTGACTGACTCAATGTTATTATTTCTCCAGTGGGTACTTGGGTCAACATTTGTCCCCTGGTAAGCTGGCGGTATTTGACATATTTTCCAAGTGGCTGTAGGAGACACTAAATCAGTGGTTATGAAATGGCCAAAGAGAATGTTCTCTTCTTCAGCTCCCAAATCTGATAGAACTCCCCTAGGGATGTGGCAGTGCTATAGGTGAGAGAGTATGTCAAGAGTGTTGGATGAGGTAGCCAGCTCACTGATGGAAGGCAACTGGATGTGGTAGCCTACATGTGTGTCTAGCCACAGTGAGGATGGGCTGCGCTCAGCCAGCCCAAGACCCTTACTTAGAGTATTACCATTATTGACTTTCATTTTTCCATTCATTTAATTAAGATGTATATACATGGTAGCATTTATCTTTAATTTTTTTACATTTATTTATGTATTGTGCATGTGCTCATGTGCACATGCATCACACACTGCATGCTTGTGGAGGTTAGAGGACAACTTGCAGGTCCTGGTTCTTATACCATGTGGGTCCTGGGATCAAACTCAGGTTATTAGCTGGGTGGCAGGTGCCTTTATGTACTGACTCATCTCACTGGCTCATTTTCCTTTTTTCGTTTATTTGTTTTTATTTTTGATACAGTGTCTCCCTGTAGCCCCAGCTGGCCTGGAACTTACTTTATAGACCAGGCTGGCCTCAGTCTCCTAGAAATCCACCTGCCTCGGCCACCTGAGTGCTGGAATTAAAGACATATGCCACCGTGCCTGGCCACATTTACCCTTAAATGTCATTCTTCAGTCACCACTTAAGTTCTTTTTTTTTATGTGTATGTTTTAAAATATTTATTATTTTTATTTTTTATGTGTATGCATGTATTGCCTGCATGTAGGTAAGTGCACCCATGTTGTGCAATGCCCAAGGAGGTCGGAAGAGGCTGTGGGGTCCCCTGGGACTGGAGTTATGGGCAGTTGTTAAGCTGCCATGTGGGTGCTGGGGCCTGAACCCAGGTTTTTTGCAAGAACAACCAGTGTTCTTAACTGCTGAGCCATTTCTCCAGCCCTAATTTTGTGTTTTAACATGTGTGCAGTGGTGTAACTGCCACCATACTCAAGATGTTCCCTGGACCCCTCTGTGCTCACACCTGCCTAGATCTCAGCTCCTGGCAACCACTGGTCTGTTATTTTGTCTCTATGTTTGATATTAATGTCGTTGAAAAAGAACCATGCAGAACATAGCCTTTGAGTCTGTCTCCTTTGGCTTTGCGTAGCATTTGAGGTTGGTCCACGTTGCTGTGTGCCAGATCTTTTTTGATTCGGAGTCCATTGTTTGTTTCCTGAAGAGGAGCTGCAGGGTTCTACATGCCCATTAGTGATGTATGAACATCCGTTATCTTTCATGATCTTCCTGTCCCCCAGACTAAGGAAAGCCAACATGTTTGGCTTTTTTCTTTTAATATAATTTATGTGTAAGAGTGTTTTGCCTGCATGTGTGTAAGTGCACCTGTGTCGTGCAATGCAGTGGAGGAGGTCAGATCCCCTGGAACTGGAGTCTCAGACAGTTGTTAGCCACGATATAGGTGCTGGGAATTGAACCCAGGTCCTCAGGAAGAACAGCAAGTGTTTTTTTTTTTGTTTTTTTTTTTGGTCTTTTTGAGTCAGGGTCTCCCTGTATCCTGAGCTGGCCTTGAACTCACTGTAGACCAGGCTGGCCTTGAACTCACAGAGATCTGCTTTCCTCTGCCTCCCGAGTGCTAGAACTAAAGGCTTGGGCCACCACATCCAGCTCGAACAGTAAGTTTTCTTAACCGCTGAGCTATCTCTCCAACCCCACTTGTTTGGCTTTTTAGTTGCAAGTACAGAAGTATTCTGTGCCCACTGTGCCTTGTTTTAGTTTGGGTTTCCCAGATGGGGACCCGGAGACAGTAATTTGAATGTAAGTAGTGTGTTGGAAGGGGGATATCTCAGGAAACAGTAGGAGTGTAGAGAAGAAAGAGGAAAAGGAAGAATGCAAAAGGGGGTGCCACCAAAGATGCTATCTTTCTGGGCAGCTGTCACTCTAGTCTCCTGGGAACTGAGAAATAGACCTCAGAATCTTCACCTGTCTTCGGAAGCTGCTGTGGGCTGTCATTCATCCTTAGCACTCACTGCCTGCTGGTGTAGGGGAGGCTGGAAGTCTGGCCCAGGTGTGGCAGGGACAGGCCCTCTCCCAGGGGCTAGATGACCCCTTCCATCTGCTCTCCACTTTCCTCTTTCATTGTGGCTCTGCCCACTGCTGCTTCCTTCTCCGCCTCATCATTTCTTCTTATTGTGTGTGTCTTCTTGTGCTTCCCTGCTAGCTGACTGACCACTGCCCCTGACTTCTGCAAGGGAGAAGTCAATAGATGGTAGTTCACTGCCCTTAGAGGAGCCCTTGGTTGAGGTCACCTGTAGCCATGCTGGCTGTCTGGCTACTACCCTTGGAGCAGGTGGCCTGCCCTGGGCCATCTGCTATGACCAGGGAGGTGGGTTGGTCAGTGAGTTAAGAGAGCAGTGCTATCTACTAGAACTTTCTGAGAACGTTCTGCATTCACCTGACTGTTAAGGTAGTTACCACCAGGCAGGTATGGCTGTGGGTGCTTGGAGTGTGGCTCCAATATTTGATTTATTATTTTTATTTTATGTGTATGAGTGGGTCATGCAGTCCCCACAGAGATGAGAAGAGGGGGTTGAATCCCCTGGAACTGGAGTTACAGATAGTTGTGAGCTGCCAGGTGGGTGCTGGGAATTGAACCTGCGTCCTCTAAGAGCAGCCAGTGCTCTTAACTGCTGAGCCATCTCTCCACCCGCAGAAAATGAGTTTTTAATTTGGTTTCTCTTTCCTTTTCCTTTTTCCTTTTTTTCTTTCTTCCCCTATTCTCTCTTTTTTGGAGTCAGAATCTTGTGTAGTCCATTCTAGCCTAGAATTTGCTATATATGGCTACAGATGACCTTGAACTTTTGATCATCCTGCCTCTACCTTGGGAATGCTGGGATTTACAGGCATGTTCCACCATGCCCAGTTTGTGTGGTGCTGGAAATGGAACCCAGAGCTATTTGTGCCCCCCTGTTTTGTGTTGTCAGATGGGTGTGCACTAATTACCAATTTCCTGTCACCCATGGAAACAGTAACTGACTGGGCCCACTACCTGCAGGTTCAAGGCCATCTCTTGGAATTCAGAAGCTCAGAAGACCTCCTTGACAATCTGTGTGTGAGCTCCTGAAACCAGGGTGAGATTAGGATTACATGGCCTGTAGATTATTTGTGCCATCTTGAGGTTTTCTTTTTCTGTTGCCTTACTTTGGCTCTAGGAAGTGACCAGGAGATGCTTGATAGAATTGTATTGGAGTCTTTGTCGTGGTAGGGATCTTGGAGGAACATGGGACATAGAAGTAGGACATGGGGTTCCTCCTCAGGCCGTGTGGCTGATCTGCTGTGGTCATTAGCTAGGCTCTTCTACCACTGCCTTCTTCATCTGAAAATAAGCAAATCTGTAAATAAGACCTGTTAGATCTGCACTTAGCAAGTGTCCCATAGAACACTTTCAGAAGTTGATTGGTAGATCTGAAAAGTAGAGTTCTATGGTCAATCGTATGGAGAAATACTGTTTTATTTCCTTGGATAGTCACTGTCCTAGTTTGTTTGTCCATTGCTGTGACAAAACACTCTGACCACTACCAACTTGAGGAGGAAAGGGTTTATTTAGCTT
>NW_008332149.1:4622361-4666797 GCF_000622305.1 Nannospalax galili | reverse complement strand
GTTGTGGTTCATTAGGGAGCCCAAGGTAGGAACTCAGGGCAGGAACCTGGAGGCAGGAGCTGGAACACAGGCCATGGAGGAATGCTGCTTACTGGCTTGCTCCCCTGACCCCTGCTCAGCCTGCTTTCTTATGGGTTCCATTTCCAGCACCATACAAACCGGGCATGGTGGAACATGCCTGCCCAGGGGTGGCACCACCTACAGTGGGCTGGGCCCTCCCATATTACCCATCAAGAAGATGCCCCTCAGATATGGCCACAGGCCAGTCCAATAAAGGCAGTTCCCCAACTGAGGCTCCCTCAACCCAGGTGTGTCAAGTTGACACTAAAGCTATCCAGCACAGTCACAATACACTTTTTTTTCCCTCTTTTTTTAGTGCTGGGGATGGAACTCTGGGCTTCCTACCTACTAGGCAAGTGCTCTACTACTGAGCTACATCTGTAGACTTGCTTTAAAAATTTTTTTTTTTTTTTTTTTTTTTTGAGAAGTCCTTCAGAGGCATGAAAGGACCCTTTTCTCTGTGTGAGTCCTTATCTGAAGGGAACCCTACTCGACCCTTTTCCCCTCTCTCTCCCTCCTTCCCTCCCTCCCTTTTTTTTTGTGGTCTTGCCATCTAGAATACTGTATTCTAGGCCTATCTTCTGGAGGAAGAGGGATCCATGATTCTTTAACTTTTCTAACTTTTTTTGTTTTGGAAACAGCGTCTCCCTGTGTAGCCTTGGCTGGCCTACAACTATATTCCTGTAGACCAGGCAGGCCTAGATTTGCCTGCCTCTGCCTCTGAGTTCTGGGACTAAAGGTGTGCACCATCACAGCTGGTTTTACCTTTTATTTTATTCAATTTTGAGGCAGGGTCTCACTTTTGAACTCTGGATGCTCCTACCTCTGCTTCCTGAGTGCTGGGACCATGGACTTCTGCCACCAGGCCTGAATCAACTTTTCTAACTTAGAGGTCTAATTGCCAAGGAGGAAGTCAAATATTTTTCTGGCTAGGCTCTCAGATGCTCCTCTCCCCTCTTTCTCTTCTCAAGTATTTAATCTAGTGGGTTAATCACTGTGGGTCTTTTCCTCTTCCTTCATGCACATTGTTCGAGAAGACAGATGGCTGAAGGGAGTCAAGGCCAGAAGAGGATCTTAGGGCTGCTTTCTCTAATTTGACAGGCCCTGGAGGCTCTGAAGCAGGCACAGTGGGCTGCCCGCCTACCACCTCCCGTGCTTGCCAGGAACACCTGCATCTTGTTTCTTTGTTGTTTCACAGCCTGAGTCTCTTCAGGTCCAGCAAGATGACTGCTCAGAGGTAGGGCTCTTCCTAGTAGAAGTCACTGGAAGCTCATCCCCAGCTGGCTTCAGAAAACAAACAAGCAACTCCAGGGAATTTGGCTCATGTTTAATGCTGGACACTTAGTCTTGGGTGGGGCTAGTGATGTCATCTGGTGTCTGTTTTCCCCTCCCTCTCCCAAGGCCTCCTGGCTCCACCTCTCTCCAGCATTGGCCTCTTTCCTTCCCACCCCACTTTCCCCATCATGGAAAGGATGGCCAGCTGCTGTATGTCCTTAAACCTTGACCTTGGACTCCAGCCTCTGGAATTTGAGCCATAACTTCCTGTTGTTTAAGCGCCCAGACTGCAATAGTTTGTCACAGCAGCCCTAGTGACCAAGGCAGTCAAGTGCCAACTGCCACCACCACCATCACCACCACCACCACCACCAGAGTGTGGGTTCTGCTGAGCTAGAAGTGAGGAGTCCCTTGTGTTAGCAGGCAGTCATCTGTAGCAGGCCCCATGTCCTGCTTATAAGGCCAGGAGGGCTCTGAAGCTGCTAGGGTGTCCCTACCTAGGTCTAAAGTCAGGATCCTGCCCTCAGGGGCTGAGCTGCCTTGAGGCCCTTTTCTGGGCTTAGCAGAAAAGTCCTCTGAGGCCCCCTTTCTTCTCACTGAGCTGGCGACCCCCTAGAGACAGGCCAACCCCAGTGGTTGTCTTGGGGAAGTTCATCTGAGGATACTGTGAGGCTCCGAACAGTTTGATTTCTTTTTCTTTCTGTTTTGGAGGGGAGAAGTTTTGAGACATGGTCTCATGTAGCCCAGCCTGGGCCAGAACTTGCTATGCACTGGTGAAGATGATGGTGGATTCCGGATTCTTTTGCCCTCACCTCCCAAGTGCTGGAATTGCACCACACCTGGTTTATAAACAGTCTGATTTCTTACCCTATGTTTACAAACAATCCTGGTAGGGCTGGAGAGATGGCCCAATGGTTAAGAGCTCATACTGCTCTTGCAGAGGACATGAGTTCAGTTCCTAGCACCCACATAGGTAGCTCACACCTACCCATGGCCCCAACTCCAAGGGGATCTCATACCTCTGACCTCTGCACTCGTGTACATATTACCCCACCAGACACATAATTAAAAATAGTAAAAGTAAATATTTAAAAAATAAAAACAATGCTGCTTCTTTTACCAAGGAGTGCCCTTCCCATGCCCGGCCACCCTCCAGGGAGCTTTTCCTTCCCTTCCATAACTTGCATGTTTTTCAAGGTGAGGAAGTTAAACAATAAAACAGGAGGGCTGGCCAGGACAGTGTACTACCCAGCCTTGAGCTAGGGCAGAAGTCAGGGAAGATGGCATCTGTGTGGAGCTAGAGATGGCTTTTTCTCATTGCCTTCTGGGTAGGAGAACCCTCTTTGCTACTCTCGCACTGGGTGTGGACGTGACCAGATGCAGGGTAGGGGTGAGATGAGCTGGGGAGATGTTTTGCTACTTGGTATTGATGGATCAGGAGTTCAAGGTCATTCTCAGCAACATAGGAATTGGAGGCTAGCCTGGGCTGCATAAGACCCTGTCTCAAAAACAAAAACTAAAAAAATACCCTGAGGTGCCACCTCACTGGAAGTAGCCTGAGGAGAACTGAAGCAGACTGGGTTTTACAGACCTCAGGGAGAGACCAGTGTGCCTTCAACTGGTGCTGATTCCAAGGAAGTGGCCTCTCTGAGACCCTCCATGGTTTCAGACCTGTGGTGTCAGTAGGTGGCAAAGAGGTGTGGCATTCTCTCAGTCTGTGTTCCAGCAGAGTCTCACCTACACTTCATCTGCCTCCTGGTATTTGTCAGTTTCTTTTTCACCTCTTCTGAAGCAGCAGATAGGAAAATTCAGTCAACGAAGTCAACTTTAGAACAACCTTTGCTCTAAATCAAGTACACATAATTTGATTATTTAAATATGTTTTAGGGTGGGAGAGAGGACTCAGCAGTTAAGAGCACTGGCTAGTCTTACAGAAGAACCATGTTTGATTCCTTACACCCACATGGCATCCATCCTTAATTCCAGTTCTAAGGGATCTGATGCCCTCTTTTGGCCTCCATGGGCATTACACACATGTGGTGCCCTTACATACATGCAGGCAAAGCACTCATACACATAAAATATAAATAAGTCTTCTAAATAAAATACACATAGTTTGATTATTTAATACAAAATCCAACTAAGTGCTCATCTGATTTTCGTGTGCCATGGGTTTCTGTGCAAAGAAGTTGAGCTCTTATTGGAGAAGCCAGGACTTAGCTTCCTTTACCTCTGTGTAGCCCTTGTGCCAGTGTCTGCGAATGTCAAAGCTAGTGCTGGTCTCCCTGTCCAGGCAGGGTAGGATGCAGAAATGAGGAGACAAGGTGGCCTGGCTGGAATCCTTCCTCTGCTGGGAGTTGGTTAAGATGGGACCTTGTCAATTGGCCTGATTTCTCTCAGCCCCTGTTTTTGTCTATAAGAGGGTGTCGATCAGTGGGTTGTTGATTTAAATCACGAACACCTGGTGCATCATAAACACTACTTTGCTGTCATCATCATAGTACTTGCTGTGGCAGTTGTTGGCCACTATCCACATTGTCACCATCATCATAGTGCCATCTGGGGACACTGAGGAGACACGTGGTAACGAATAGGGTTGTACTGTCTCTTTGGTCCCTATGAAAAGCCATCTGTGCCCTGTCCCCAGGCTCTCATCTCAGTCATGGTGTGACTTGGGAGGAGTGGCTAACACAGGGCCCACCCTTATCTGTGAGCTGTGGGGCCACCTGTCTAGAGAGGGACATTGCCTAGCTTCTCCTTGGAGTAGGGCGGGGGCTTTGGCCATTGGCCAACTGTAACTCTTCTACTTCACTCCAGAGTCTTCTGGGTAGCTTTGTTTGTTCCCTCATAGAAATTCAGAAACAGCAATTTCATTTCTAAACAAAGGGGGACTTTTTGCAGGAAATTAGATGACTTGACACATGCTCTCATTGTTGAAGTGTTGGAGCATGCGGCCTCTTCTCCCACAATTGGGGTGACTTGCAGAACAGCAGAAAAATGATATTGCTTCCTGCGAGAGGGAAGAATGGGTACAGGTGGATGGCCAGAGTCACTCTCCCCCTGGAAAGTTTCCTGAGCACTTTAACATATGTACCAGGAGTCCTCAGATAGTTTAGTAACACTGTGTATTCAGCCCTGTAATGAGCTGGTGTTCTGGGGGCTTCCATGGGTCAGCCCTGTTCAGATGGCATTATGCTTTAATCCTGGAGAAACTGCCAAGGCTGACAGGATGGCCAATTCTGCTCTCCAGATATCTTGCCCTGGCCTGGGGTGTTGACTGCCAGCTACCCAGTCCAGCCTCTTCTGTCTTCTCTGTTCTGCCATTGGTCTCTGAATGTTCCTTTCCCCTCTCTGCTTCAACTCATTTGTTTGCTTACTGACCTGCAGCAGTGGTTGCCTGCCACAAGCATCCCCTTTCAGGGACTTTTACACTGGTGTGTCAAGTAGCCATGTTTATTTGTCAGTGAAGCTCCTTGTTCCTTTCTTGCCCAGTGCTTAATAGAGCTGGTTATGGTACATTCCCTTGTGAATTTGCTTGCTGTTTACTGCCCCCTCCCGAGGCTGGGTCATTCACTGCTGGGTGTGACTTGCTTCACCCTGCCCATGGCCTTTTTACAGAAGACCCTCAGATGTTGGGTGAGGTGTGAATTGGTCAAACTGGATTTCTAGGAGATGTCAGCAGTTTCTTGGGATAAGTGTGAGGTTAAGAGGTAAGTATGACTTTTGTAGGTAAAACAATAGGCATCTTCCTTCCAGCAACTCAAACTCAGTGTGCTTGGCACGCTAGTTCAAAGACTAGAAACACTAGTGTGCTTGGCACACTAGTTCAAAGAATAATAGCTACCTTAGGCACTTAAGAAAGCTCTGGAAATTTCATCTGTGTTCGAGTGAACTGGCATGCTGGGCTTTCAGAGGAACACAAATGTGGAATTTGAACTCTCCCCTACCTCAAGAGTGCCAGGCTGAGGGAGAGGCGAAATGCATTGAAACGTCACCAGTGTTATTATTAGTCATAATCTTATCTTTGTTAATAATAATAACAAGACCCACCTAAAGTCACCAATGGCAGACAGGCACTTCCGTAAGCTACACCGGCAGATAGTACTGGGGACCTGGGGAGGCGCCAGGGTGAGGGATGGAGTGTTCGCAGGAAACCCCACCCTGCTCACACGTGTGCACCCACATCCTCCACTCTCTTTGGGGCACTGGTCAACAGGAGCTGGAGTCCTAGCACACATCTGCAGTCTCTTGAAGGCTTTCATCCCTGCAGCTGGGACACAATAGGGTCTGTAGGTTTGGGAACTCCAGAGCAGTTTGTCCTGTGGAGCTTTCTGCCGCCTTTTCCCTTCTATTGTTTGTGGGCCCCAGAGAGGCTTAAACAATGTGTTTCCTACAGATTCTGTTTGCCTGTATTAGCCTTTTAATTTAACTTTTTTTTTTGGTCTTTTTGAGACAGGGTCTCCCTGTAGCCCCAGCTGTCCTGGAACTCACTATGTAGATCAGGCTGGCCTTGAACTCACAGAGATCTGCCTGTCTCTGCCTCTTGAGTGCTGGGATTAAAGGCGTGCACCCACCACACCCGGCTAATTTAATTTAACTTCTTAAATTTTATTTTATGTGTATGAGTGTATTGCTTGAATAGTATAAGTGTACCTGTGTTGTGCAATGCCCATAGAGGTCAGAAGAGACCCCTAGAACTGGAGTTATAGATGGTTGTTAGCTGCCATGTGGGTGCTGGAAATCAAACCCAAGTCCTCTGTAAGAGCAGTGAGTACCAGCAATCCAGCCCCTGCACTGGCTTTTTGTTTTGCTCTAGTAAACAGACATTTAGCATATACAGACCTGTATGCTTGACAAAGAAATCTGGAGCCCTGGACAGGCGGCTGCCCTGAGTCAGTTACTCTTGAACTTGTAGACTTGGATGGTTTAGAGCTTTGTAAATGACTCAGACCACAAGTTCCGAGCCCCACTGTGGGGCTTCTGTTCCCAGCTGCAGTGGAAAGAGGGTGACTAGCTTCTGACTAGTCAGGGGAAGATGTTTGAGTCTTAGTTTATGGTGAGGCACAGCCTGTGAACTCTGGACTGGACTCTCAGGAGTTCAAGTCCAAGCTCCAGCACTTTCTAAGTTGTGTGACTTTGAGGAAGCTACGCATCTAATGAATTAGTGTTCTTGGTGAAAATATAACCTGCCCCAGGGGTTGCTGGAAAAGTAAAGATGATGATATTTGGAAATCACCTGGCTTGAGCCTGCTCTCCTCATTTATCTTTTGAGCCCTGTTTGTGGGCCTCTGATCCTGGTGGGAGGGTCTTCCTGAGGATCCACTTGACCTGGAATGGAACTTGGGTTCACATCAGTACTCGTAGGCTGATGTGATCTGTGTGGCTAGATATAGTAGTGTTGCCCCATTCATCAGAAATAGTTCCAAATGTCCTGGACTTCACATGGGAGTCTGTGCCAACTGAGCAGGGCAGGAGCCAAGGGCACACTGGCTTCTGCTCCCTCCAGCTGTACTTATCTTCCTAGAGCATTTCTCATGCATGAACCTGAGGCATGAGACGCCTCCTCTCAGGAAAGCTAGGAATGTTACCTGCATCAGTATTTGTGAGGTAATTGAGCGGTGCTGGCATGGATCCAATTCACAGTGAGAGATGTTACCCCAGTGATGAGCAGGGTGTGGGATGCCTCAGGATCTGGAGGGACAGTGGAGGTGATTACAGGCAGGTGGTCATGTTTCACATTCAGGATGGAATATGTCCTTTATGGTTCCATGGATAGACCCAGGGAGGCCTTGCCATCTGGAGGCCTTGAGCTAGCCAGAGAGAGTGAGTTCTGTCAGGAGAGCTTTATGAAGGAGCTGGGTAATACCCTAACAGAGATGTAATGGTTCCTCTCCCATGATTTAGAGAGTCCTTCCTGATCCTTCTAGGATTCTTCCTCAGATCCCCTTTAGTGCTATGTACATATCCTAGAATACAAATACAATTGAGCTTGGGATAGCTTTACCCTTGAGAGGCCCAGTGGGAGATGAGGAGGTTACATGTGGATTTCTGGGAGGGAGCCTTGGTGACTCTACTCCAAGTGCTAAAGGGATTAATTTTGAGATGTATCCACCAGCACCTGTTCTGAGGCTGGTCATTTTGGGAAGCGTGATGGACACTGGTGATGTAAAGATTTGGATATGGTCCCTCTCAAATTCCTTGCAGGAATCTGTATATCAAGTTGGAAGTATCAGGAGAGCATTCATATACACATGGCCTTTTCCAAAGGGTTTTGAGTAAATTCACTCAGGGTCATTCCATAGTATGGTGGATATTTGGGGCAGGGTGTCAGCTTCTACTGCTCCAATCTTCCTAAGGCCACAGGTGTGGATGGGCTGTGACTGACTCAGAGGTCAGAACTCATTTCCCAGGTTTTGTCCCCCCTTGGCCACTTGTTTTTCAGACTTGGTTTTGGGATTTGTGTGGCAGTGGGAGGTGACTAATTTCTATAACTTGGTGTTTTAAATGTGTATGCCTGGTTCCCATGGAGGCCAGAAGAGGGCTTTGGTTCCCCTGGACCTGGAGTTACAGATGGTGGTTAGCTGCCATGTGGGTGCTGGGAACTGAACCTGGGTCCTCTGCAAGAGCAGCCAGTGTTCTTAACCCACTGAACCATCTCTGCAGCCTCCCCCCCCCTTTATTTTTAAAGAGTGTCACCTGAATTCTTGGGGGAGTTTCTTCAGCCACTAGCCCAGAGTTTATGTCATAAGTGAAAGACCACTGAGGTACTTGGTGTGAAGCAAAATTTGATTAGTCATTATCCATTAAGTGGGGCCTGGGTCTACCCAGCCACGCTGCCAAGGATGGAGACCCAGAATGTAGCACACTGGCCCACTGAGCACTTGGGAGGCTGGGTGAACTAGTGCCCACTGTAATAGCCACAGAAATACAAACCACACTTTTCTCTGAGATCTCTGTCCGGACAAAGCCGAAGAACATGAACTGGAAAGTGATGGATGTTGAGTGTGGACTGCTCACGACCAAGATGTGTGGAGTAAGATCGCAGACATTCCCTTTCATCCTGGCTTCTGTAGGGCACTGACCAGCATTTCCTGTTATCTACTTGTTGCCCTGGCATTGGCAAGACTGACTGGGACATTGGAGACCTGACAGATTTACTACAGTTGTCTATGGGCCTGTCTCATTCAGTGTAGTGCCTCATAGTGCAGGCGGCATATTTCCCATCCAGGCTGTTGCTGGCTGAGGGCTGGGGAAAAGGGTTCATGTTTGTCTGTGGAATGAAGATACCAGGTTAATTTTCTCTGTCCCTTTGACTGATGTGCTCTCATATCTGCTAACAGAGCAGGTACCCTCTGGGTGGAATGTGAGGCCCAGGCTGCAGCCCTGGGAACAATGGCAGGGTTTTCAGTCCCCAAGGGTACAGGCCTTGGTTCCTGCTCTTGTTGGTGACCCTTGGTAAGGCTGTGAACCTCTGTGGGCTGTAGGTTCTTATTGTTAAGAGAGGATTGCTATGGAAATGCCAAGATCCTTTAAAGTTTCTCAGAGATCAATATTGTGAAGCAGTTAAGGAGCTGGGGTCCGAGTTTGGATTTGGCTATATAAACTTGTTTCCCAAGGATCTCAGTCTCCTCCCCTGACCTCCCTCCCCCCCCACTGACTTTGGGAAAGATTCAATGAGAACTTGTGGGCCCATGGGCATTTCTCTCGCCTGTTGTTCTCATGGGTGTGACTGTTGTGAGGCTATACCAGGATTGAGCACCCAGAGGGGACACATTTGCTTAACATACTTGGTTTTTCTTCTCTAAGTACTGGGGCCCTATGGAATGTGATCTGCACTTGACCTGCTGGAAAAGGGGCCCAGGGCACCTAGGAAAGGAAGCCCCTTGGTCCTGTGCTCTGGGTAGTACGGTGCCAGGTGTCAGCTCTGGTGGTGTTTCCCCTGAGGAGACAGTGGTCCTTTCACTTCCGTGTTTCCTGTGCTTAGGCCCCACAGTGAGGGAGCCTCCATCCAGGGGAAGCAAAACAGGGCGAACCCTGTATTTCCTGTGATAAATGGTGACCTTTGGACCTGGGGTCCGGTCTGAAACCTCCAAGGCAGATTTTATTTTTCCTGCAGTGGTTTTAAAGTCATGACACACTGTGCTTTTGGCTGCTGTTCTTGCTGGCTGATGACCCCAGCGAGATGCCAGGAAGTTAGGTGGGTGCTTCTGGAAGGCGTTAAGAAGTTATTCATCAACTAAAAATGCAGCACTGGGGAAGGGGAGGGCCAAGTGCTGTATAAATGAGCACCGAGGCTGTGCCTTCAGAGTGCACCTTTGGTGAGGACAGCAAGGGCTGCAGGAGTCTGGGGATAGGCTTGCCGGCCAATAGTACAGCCAAAGCTGGGGTTGGGTACCCATACCTGTCCCAGTATGCAGCTGGTTTCAAGAATCCTGGGGGGTAAGGTTGAAGGGGATCTCTGTGTCCCGTTTCCTCTACTTGACAGATTCAAGAGATGACTTTTGTAAAATTGTAGGGCTTAGACTTACTTATTTAGTTAGTTATTTTGAGACACTGTCTTTCTGTAGCCTTAGCCTAGAACTCACTATGTAGACCGGGCTGGGCTTGATCACACAGAGATCTGCCTCTTGAGTGCTTAGACTTTTATTATATTTTATTTATTCAAAAATATTTTATTTGAGCCGGGCGTGGTGGCACACGCCTTTAATCCTAGCACTTGGGAGGCAGAGGCAGGCAGATATCTGTGAGTTCAAGGCCAGCCAGGTCTATTAGTGAGTTCTGGCCAGCTGGGGCTATAGGGAGACCATGTCTCAAAAAGATCAAAAAAGAAATTATTTACTTTTAATTTTATGTTTATGAGTGTATTGCCTGCGTGTATGCAAGTGCACCCATGTTGTGCAATGCCTGTGGAGATCAGAAGAGGGCATCAGATTCTCCTGGAACTGGAATTACCGATGGTTGCTACCCGCCATATGGGTGCTGGGAATCAAACCAAGGTCATCTGCTTCTTTCCTGAATAGTGATGAAGGGAATAGGTATTTCTATGCTCATTTTTTAAAGCAAAAGTTGGAACATCTGATGAATTTTCACTTTTAATTATAGTAGGGGATAGGTATAGGAGGCATTGAACATTTTTAATTACCCATTATGTTCCATGAATTTTTATTATATTTATTCATTTATTTTTATGTGTGTGTGTATGCGTGTGTATGTGTACATGTGTGCCACGATGCATATGTGGAAGTCAGAGGACAATTTGTAGGAGTTGATTCTCTCCTTTCACCATGTGGGTTTTGGGAATTGAACTCAGGTCATCCATCATTCTTGGTAGCAAATACCTTTCCTTATCTGTGCTGAGACATTTCTCCCACCCAATTTAGACCAAGTTTCTTTCCTTCCTTCCTTCCTTCCTTCCTTCCTTCCTTCCTTCCTCTTTTTTTTTGTCTTTTTGAGACAGGGTCTCCCTGTAGCCCCAGCTCTCCTGGAACTCACTATGTAGACCAGGCTCGCCTTGAACTCACAGAGATCTGCCTGCCTCTGCCTCCCGAGTGCTGGGATTAAAGCCATGCACCACCACGCCCGGCCCTTCCTTTTCTCTTAAAAAATTTTTTTTTATTTATTATTTTTATTTTATGTATATGAGTGTATTGCCTACATGTGTATAAGTGCACTTGTGTCATGCCATGCCATGGAGGTCAGAAGAGGACATCAGATCCCCTGGAACTGAAGTTACAGGTGGTTGTTAGCCACCACGTGGGTGCTGGGAATAGAACTTGAGTCCTTTGCAAGAACAGCCAGTGATCTTAACCACTGAGCCATCTCTTCCCCTCCTTTTTTTTGAAACAAGGTCTTACCATGTAACCCAGGCTGAACTTGAACTTGCTATGTAGTCTAGGCTGACCTTAACTCGTTTGAACTGCCTCAGTCTTGAAAGTGCTGGGATTATAGACTTGTGCTGCCATACATGTGCATTTTTATTTTATATATATTTTGGGGGTAGGTCTCATGTAGTCCTACTGTCCTCAAACTCACTGTGTAGTTGAGGCTGACCTTGAACTTCTGATCCTTCTGCTTCTACCTCCCAAGTGCTGGAATTACAAGTGTGTGCCACCACACCTGGCAAGGATGCATTTTTAAAATTACATGCCTTTATTTACTTTATGGATATGTGTGGATGTGCCCTGGAGGTCAGAGGACAGCTTGTAGGAGTCAGTTCCCTTCTTCCACCACATGGGTCCCAGGGATTGAACTCAGGTGTTCAGGCTTGGTGGCAAGAACCTGTACCTGCTGAGCCATCTCACTGGCCCAAGGATGCTTTATCTTTTCCTTTCCTTCCCTCCCCTCCCCTTCCCCTTCCCCTTCCCCTTCCCCTTTCCCTTTCCCTTTCCCTTTCTTCCATTATCTGCCGATTCTGGCATAACGGTGCAGAATGCTGGGCTACCTTCTGGCCAGGAGAGGAGAGATCACATGCAGCCATAGGGCCAGTTATGCTTGGAGACTTAGGTTTTCTGTTGTGCAATTTAACCAACCCTCTGTCCCTCCCCTCCCCCTCCCCCCTTCCTTTCCCTTTTCTTTTTTTTGAGACAAGGTCTCCTGTAGCCCCAGCTGTCTTGGAACTCAACATATAGACCAGGCTGATTTTGAATTTACAGAGATCTGTCTGCCTCTGCCTCCCGAGTGCTGGGATTAAAGGCGTGCGCCACTCCCCTCCCTTCCCTGCCTCCAAGGATGCATTTTTACAGTAAAATCAGAAAGTGTTTTGTTCTTGGAGTTCCCTTTGATATTTCAGCAAATGGGGGAAAAGGGGAGCAGAAGTGTCCCACAGGACAGAGATGAGCCCTGGCCTGTCAGTCAAATGAAGTTCTGAAGAGCTGGGTCTGAGCACCCTCCACAACCCCATCCTCTACCCTTTGCCCATTTGTTGCCTCCTTAGGTGCGGGCTATAAGCTGGTTGGCCTGAGCTACACCAATTTATCTTTCCACAACCCCAGTTCAGGATACTGGCAACACTGGGCAGCTTGGAGTTATTCCCCATGGCTTACACGTAGCCTGCCACCTGCTGTGCCCTCCTGGTTCTTCCTGGGTGTTGATGTGTGTCCTCATCATTTCATGAACTGGTCTTGTTGGATTAGGGCCACCCTGATGTCCTCATCTTAACTGTTTTCTCTTTAAAGACCTTGCTTCCATATATGGTCACCTTCCGAGGCACTGAAGGTTAAGACATGACTGTGAACCTGGGGAAACCGTTCAAGCCATCACAGGTACTAAGCTTGGGCTAGGTGCTCATGACAGAAAGATGAACTGGGCAGTTCTGACCCTGGAGGAGCCTGGCTTTGGGACAGCATGGGGGCAGAGCATGGGGATGGAATGTTCTGAGGAGAGAAGACTCAGAGGAGATAGACAGGCTTGGGGTCCTGGGGGGCAGTATGTGTGAAGATGGTTAAGACAAACTTGGCTCTGATGACAAAGACAGGGGATTCTCATTCTCCCCAAGGCACACCCTTTGAAGCCCTCCATGATTGTCAAGTGGCAGTGGTCTGCAGCCCATTGACTTTGTCTTTTTCCTTTTTCTTCTTTTTTTGGTCTTTTTGAAGCAGGGTCTCCCTGTAGCCCCAGCTGGCCTGGAACTCACCATGTAGACCAGGCTGGCCTTGAACTCACAGACATCTGCCTGCCTCTGCCTCCCAAGTGCTGGGAATAAAGGCGTGCGCCACTACACCTGACTTTTCTTTTTTGAGATAGTGTCTTATATATCCCTGGCACAAAAATGTCCAATTTCTGCAGTTGCAGGGATCGAGCCCAGAGCTTTCTAAATGCTGAGTTACATTCACAGCTCACTGACCTGTGATTAAAGCAAGCTTCCGCCTTCAGGAAGAAGAGGGCTGTGTGAGTGTTGGCTGGTGTTGGCTGGTGTGTAGGCCAGTGTCTGTCCCTGCTGTGCCCAGTGTTCTCACTGGAAGTCCACCTCCTCTTTGAGCAGCTGTGGGGACATGTTAAGTCTGCTCTGTTACAGAAGAGAAGTTTGTCACCTGTCTTGCATGTGCCTTGTGGTGAAGGAAGGGATGTGAGTCCCATGTCCTTGCTTCACTAACTCTTGACCCCTGGATTCCTGAATGCTATGTCTGGGACAGACAGGGGTGGGGTGGGGGTGGGGGACTGAATTCATAGGTAGGCTATGTTGGGACTTTACCTACAAGGCAAATTGAAGTCTCTGCTCTGTGCTCACAGTGTTGGAGGCTTTGAACCCTTTACTCCAGGGGGAACAGCTGTAGTAAAGGGGAAAAGGGACTTAAAAGTTGGCGCAGAGAGGGGAAGGCTAGGAAGAGAAGACTTGGCCCATGCTGGGTAAAGGCTTTCCAGTGTACATACCCTTAGATCATTCATACACCTCAGCAATCCCTCAGTTATCTTGAAGCCTTTGAGAGGGAACTGACACTGATTCTAACCACTCCAACAGCTATCAAAATGCCTGAAAGCAAATCCTGAATCCATCATTCTTGAGTCCAGCCTTGGAAGACAAAAGAAAAACGAGGAGGAACCCAATAGAGAGATGCTTTTGGAAGCCCTTGTCAAGAAATTCCAATGGACTTTCAAATGAACATTTGAAAATTGCCCTGTTCTGACTTTTTTCTAGTTCCCTGTCTAGAACTTGTAATGCTAAGTACTCTTGCCTTTACTTCTCCTTCACATCTCCTATTCATGATTCAAGGACTTTCTTTTCCCCTTAGAGACAAGAGTGATACAATTTGGGAGTCTTTTAGATAGACCCATTGAAGGGGTACCCTAATTGCCTCACCCTGTGTCCCTGTTCAGCATGGAAGAAGCCAGAGTAGTCTGCATCCCGATTTCCTATCTGTAAGTTGGGTAACCTCTTCAAAGGATGGTGTGATAAGAATAAGAGGCAGGAATTGGCTAGGCAGTTAGGGTAAAAAGACCCCAAAGAAAAGTAGCCAGTTTCTTGGCTAAAACTCACAATGTCCCTGGGCCTCTTAGCAACATACTCTGTTCCAAAGGCCAAAACTGCCGAAAGTATTTGGGAGCTTTTATCTAATCCTTAAAAGATTTTAGGGTTACCTCTTCAGAGGAGAGAATGGTAGAATAGCAAAAACCCCATAAAAAAAATTAAAAGGAGAAAGAGTACATGAAGTTATCAGAAAAAAGTGATGGGGAGGTATGGGAGGAGTTGGAGGGGAGGGAGTGGGCATGGATTTGATCAAAACACCTTATATGCATGTATGAAATTCTCAATAAATTATTTAAAAAGTCAGTGCAGAGAAATTATAGTTTCCCCAGGCAGTTTTGCTTGGATATTCTCAGACAGTACTAATGAGTAATTAGCATGAAAACATACACAAAATCAGTCTTCAGAGACTATGGACCTACTTGTCACCACTTGTCACCAGCAGCTCACAGATGACAACTTTCCTGCTGGCTTTGCTACCTATGGGAAAGTGAATGCCAGCTTTCTCCGGCCGGTCAAGCCAGTGCCCACCATTGAGATCTGCCAGCCAGTGTTCAGAGGTGGATACGACAGCTTGGTCTGCTGTCATCTGCTCTCCAGTCCCTCTGCTTTTTTCACTTTTGTGTGTTTGGGGGGAGGATACTGGGACTCAAACCCAAGTCATCATGCATGCTAAGCAAGTATTCTACCACTGAGCTACATCCCTGGACTTTGCTTTTTATTCTTTTACTGATACGATAAAGGCTTCAGGAAGGATGCAGATACACTGGTATGTAAGTATCTGTTTATGTCCCAGTTTTTAATTCTTTGGTCAAACAAAACAAAAAGACATGAAGGTGGGGTGGAGATTTGGTGGGAGGGAGTTGGAGGGGGAGAGAATAAGAGAGGGTGGAGCGTAAGTATGGCCTCAATGTGTTATATCCACACGTGAAACTGTCAAATAATAAATTAATAAAAAAAGGAAGGAAAGAAGGAAAAAGTAAGTTCATTGTCATTTCTTTAGATTTTAAGACTAAATTATCATGGGGCCCTAAAAGTGTGGTGGGCCCAATTACTGTGCCCACACATCAATCAGCATTTTCTGTAAAGAGAACAAGATCTTTTGAATGCAGTTTGTCTCCCAGGTGGCTAGTGATTCTTTAGACAGTACCATATCTGCACCTCAGTTTCCACAGCATTTCACATGGAACAGTTAGAACATACAAGATAATAAACAGATGGCTGTTTGCCAGGTTCTTAGAGGTGTTCAATGAAACCTCTAACCAAATAAAAGCAAAAACTAAAAAAAATTCTTTGGTATATACCTAGAAAGAGACTTGCTGGATGAGATGGTAATGCTGTTTAATGTTTTGAGGAGCGGCCCAACTATTTTCTTTCTAGAAAGCTACCTGTCTTGGGCTTTCTCTAGCAAGGGGTTCTGCCCTGATTAGACTGATTCGCTACCTTGTGTCACCTATGCACTTGGGTTAGGAACATTCTTCTTATTTAGAACATTCCTTAGCCCTCCCTCCGATGGACTAGGGGAGCATCTTGCCTTCCTGACTCCTTTGGAAGGCCTTGCTCCTTCTGCCAGCCCCTAGGCAGATATTTCAGGTCTGGCCACTGGTCTTAGTCCTGGCTTACTAGCTAGCTGGTGGGCAGTCTCTGCACTGAGCTCCCGTCCCCTCTTCTTCAGGTGTCAAGCACCTGTTCACTGAGGTGATGCCAGTGACTGCCACCTGTATCCAGGTCTCTGCCTGCCATCAGCCTCCCCCAGGGTGGCATCCTTTGTACAGGGAGGGATCTGGCTAGCCTCTGGTATCAGTGCATTCAGCCCTTTGTGTTGGCAGGCTGCCTTGGTTCCTGAGGCTGGTGACTGGCTGCCTCCCCTCTTGGACCCCTGCCCATTTGGAAGCATGCCTTTGATTACTGCCACCCTGAACCAGGCCATCAGGTCATCCGATCCCCTAAGGGGCCTGGCAGAACACCCCTAGCATGAACCAGTGATGACAGGGAAACAAGCAGCTGCTCGTGGAGCTTTGTGGACGGATTCAGTGGAGACAAGTGGGTTGTCGCATTGGAGTGCGCTGTTGCCCAAAGCCAAAAACTGTGGCCCCTGCTTCCTACTTACCCTCAGGACCCTTGCCGATAAATATCTGTCCCTGACTTGGATCTTATCTCCTGCTTCCAGTGTGATGTTCCCCTGCTCCACTTTGTCCTCAGGATCTGTCTTGTCCCTCAGTACCATTGTCCTTCAAGTCAAAACTGGGCCTCACCTTCAAACCATGGACTTCACCAATGGGGTCTGTTAGGCTGACTGACCGAAGTCCTGTCATTCTGTGGGTCCAGCTATCTGACCTGGAGAAGGAGAGGCTAGTCCAGGTGGTCCTTACAAGTTGTCAGTGGGGTCCCAGGATACCAGAGGCCCTGGGGGCTTTGGGAGCTACACAAGTGTCTCATCTGACAGTCGAATCCCTATAAGACAGCAGGACTGTGAGGTATGGTTGGCCTAAACAGTTGCAGCGCCTGCTGCGGATGAGTCCTTCTGCAAAGTTGGGGTGCATTCCAGGGATTCTCAAAGATGGTAAGAGACTTGACCTGTTTCTGATAAAAAAAAAATTTCTTTATTTTTATTTTATGTGTATGAGTATTTTGCATGTATGTAAGTGCACCTGTGTTGTGCAGTGCCCACAGAAGAGGGCATCAAATTTCCTGGAAATGAGGTTATGGATGGTTATTAATTGCCATGTGGGTGCTGTAAACCAAATCCAGATCTTCTGTAAGAGCACCTAGTGCTCTTAACTGCTGAGTCATCTCTCCAGCCGTGTTTGATTTTTTTGGTTTTGCTTTGAGGTTCTTAGGTCATCAAAAAACTTTTGAAATCGGGACTGGAGAGATGGCTCAGCGGTTAAGAGCACTGACTGCTCTTGCAGAGGTCTCGGGTTCGATTCCCAGCACCCACGTGGCGGCTTCAAACCATTCTTAACTCCAGTCCCAGGGGAATCCGAAGCCCTCTTCTGACCTCTGTGTGCATTGTACAACACGGGTGCACTCACATACATGCAGGGAATACACTCATATACATAAAATAAAAATAATAGATAAAATATTAAAAAAAAACTTTTGAAATGTCAACAGTTTTTTTCCGCTTAGAAGGATGTTGGCTGTGGGTTTGTTGTATATAGCTTTTAAATGTGTTGAGGTATGTTCCTTCTGTTCCAATTCCCTTTAGGAGTTTTATCATGAATGCATGTTGAATTTTCTCAAAGGCTTTTTCTGCACCTTTTGAAATGACGATGTGTTTTTTGGGGGGGTCTCTTTTGAGACAGGGTCTCCCTACATCCCCGGCTGGCCTAGAACTCACTATGTAGACCAGGCTGGCCTTGAACTCACAGAGATCCGCCTGCCTCTCCCTCCCGAGACCTGGGATTAAAGGCGTGTACCACCACGCCTGGCTCTGTTCCAGCTGGCCTGGAACTCACTATGTGGAGCAGGCTGGCCTTGAACTCAGAGATCCACCTTCCACCATGTCTGGCTCAATATGAAGCTTTTAAAACAAAAGCTATGGGTTGGAGAGATGCCTCAACAGTTAGGAATACTTGCTGCTTTTGCAGAGGACATGGGTTCAGTTCCCAGCATCCACATGATGACTCACAGCCAACTATAATTCTAGTTCCAGGGGATCTAATGCTTCTCTGGCCACCATGGGCACCAGACATACATTAATGACTTCTATGGGATCCCAAAGTCAACAAGGGCCACTGTAGGCTGAAGCATGACTAGAATGTGACTTGCCCAATATCACATAGGTAGGAGCAAGCTGAGACATGAACTTGGTTCTTCAAGGCCTGTGTTGGGGATACTTCTAGCCGGAAAATGTTTCAGAGTGCATCTTTGTAACCCCAGGGATTAGATGGAACTTGGCATGACCCTCTGGGACCTGGAAGCCAGTGTTAGGAGTCAGGAACTGTGGCAGCTCATTTAGGTGTTACTGTGGGACCTTCCCCTGGCTATGGATGGGATGGTGGATGCTTTGATCCCCCTTGGACCTAAGAGGAAGGAAGGCACAACTGGAAAAGAGAAACCTGCCCAGTATCCACCAACTAGCAGAAAGGAAGCAGAGGTCCGGATCCCAGAGTTTATGTCAGAGCTGATGTCTAGACTAGCACTGTCCAAGTAAATGTGACTTCCTCTGAGCTGAGAAAGTCCTAGGAACCTCATTAAAAGAAGAGAAACAGTTAAAGTCATTTTAATAATATATTTTGCTTAACCAAACATATATGCAGATGATCATCATTTTAACTCATTGTCAATATAAAACTAATAAGGTACTTTACATTCCTTTTTTCATGCTAAGTATTCAAAATCCAGTGGGTTCTTTTTCTTTTTTCTTTTTAGTTGCTGGAGATTGAACCCAGTGCCTTACACATGCAAATATTAAGCTCATGTTCTGCTGCTGAGCTACACCTCAATCCTTCCATACATCTGAGCTCCTTAACTGTTAACTGAATTTCAAGTGCTTCATGACTGGTTGTGCCCAGTGGCCTTGGCATTGACTGGAACTACTCTAGTCAGTGGGTGACTCTGAGCATTGCTGGCTGTTAGAAGCTAAGGGGAACATGAGGAAGAGATAAAGGCATAGCAGGTAGGGATCAGGGCAGGCCTGAGTGACTGTATTGGGAGAAAGAGAGCCATCTCTCAAAGTCTGTCTCAGGAGAGGCCATCCCTGAGGACAGAGCCACAGGGCCAAGGTCTAGGAGAACACAGGCTTCCATGCCTCAGCCTCTCGGCTACCCTGGGAGGGCATGCTGTCTGTCTCTGGTAGGGATCTGGCTCTGAGCTCTGTTGCTTTCTGCCACAGGCTGTTGCAAAACTCTGAGAGCACAGGGCAGGTATAATGTGTTTCTTAGCAAAGAGTGCAAGACCCTAGACATCACAGAGGTTCTGAGTATACAGAGCCAGACTCGAATCCTCATGGGGAGTGCAGTCATCAGACCCATCTTTCATAGGGTCACAATGGGGGTCATCTCATAGGACATTTCAGGCTGGGGTAACTTCAAATCCTGGTTGAGGGGAGTGGGCAGGTAAGGATCTTATGTTTCCTTAAATGGATATCCAATGAAAGAGGTTAAAAGGGTCATCTAAAACATTGCCTGGCTTGGTCCCGGGGTGCAAGGAGGATGGTAGGTAGTGAGAACAAAGTCCCAGGGGACAACGTTTCCCTTATTGTGACTCCTAGGTCAGAGACAGATTTCTGGAGATTCTGTGGCCAGTCTTTTCCAGACAAGGTTCCAGAGAGGCAAGCTGGGGTTTGGAACAGGAGAGGTGTTTCATCCTGATGTGATCTGTGTGCTGGAGACATGGGATACCGAGGAAAGTCTACAGCCCAGCAAGCCCTGGCTCTGAAGATCCAGCAGTGACTTTGTGTGTTGGGTAAAAGCAGTTCTACATAGCTGGGTGGACCCAAGAATGCTGTTCCTAAAACTCTGCTCTGTGATACAGTAATAGGTGGAATGGCATGGTGAAAGGCATCTTGGTAGGCAAAGGTTAATACCATAAAAAAAAAACCCTATTTGAGTCTGGCCAAATCCACAGGGCGGGAGTGGGAGCAGGGAACTGCTGAGGCCTAGTGCTCAGGCTGGGGAGAGTGGGATGGAGGCCATGCAGAGGCCCCTGGCACCATGATCCAGTCCTCTGTTCGTGGCTTCCTGGGGGGAAGTCCTCAGCAAGCCAGTCTCAGTTTCACCATCAGCAAAATGGGGCCGTTGACTCTTGCTTTCCTTACAAGCTTGGATCGGCCACGTGGAAATATCTTCAGAGCAAAGCACCCCACAAACTTGGGAGATTATTTTTATTAGCTTTACTGTAAATATTTCAAGTTCATTCATTATATACACTTTAGGAGTGGTGTTTTATTAGGATTTTAAAAAACTTATGGGGCTAGCATGTAGCTCAGTTGGTAGGTAGAGTGGTTATCTATCCACAGGACAGCATAAACTGAGCATGGTGCCATATGCTTATAATCTCAGCACTCAGCCTGTGCGGGAGATAGAAGTTCAAGGCTACATGAGACCTTATCTCAAAAAAAAAAAAAAAGGCTGATGAGATGGCTCAGTGGGTAAAAGTGCTTGGTATACAAGCCTGGTGTTGTGAGTTCGATTCCCAGAACCCACATAAAGGTGGTCAGGCATACATACTGATACATAAATAAACAGAACAAAGAATCCAAAACGGTGTGGCAGAGCTATTGCAATGAACACACAGTAGCTGTACCTACCTGCTCAGGACCTGCACACACACACAAAATATGAAAAGTAGACGTGAAAAAAGACGTGAGAGTAGATGGGGCCTGGTTGACAAGAAGAAGGTGTTTAGCAGGACTGGGGGTGGGGCAAGAGAGGCTAGTGAAGAGAGAATATAATAATAAGTACATTGTGTACATGGATGACGTTGTTAAAAATGAATAAGGAGGAGGGATGCTTATCATGATGCCAATCACAATAGCCAAGATGAAGTTAACTTAGGTGTCCATCAAGAGATGAGTGTTTACAGAAAACATGGTCTATACATATACCACAGAGTAGTGTGCAGCCATAAACATAATGAAACCATGCCATAGGCAGCCATGTCGATGAACCTAGAGCATGATGCTGCGTGATCTCATATGTGGAAGAGAAAGTAGTTGATCATATAGAAGCAGGGAGGCAGGAAGGGTGCTCGTGGGGACAGAGAGGCTAATAGACACAGGGTCCAGCTGGGCAGGAGGAATAGCTCTTACATCACGTTGCACAGTGGGATAACTATGGTTGGCAACTTTGTTTTTTAAAGACAGGGTCTCGTGTAGCCCAGGCTGGAACTTAGTATGTAGCTAAGGCTGACCTTGAACTCCTAATCCTCCTGCGCCCATCTCTCAAATGCTGGGATTATGGGCACCTGCCACCATGCTTAGTTTAGCATCAATGTGTTGCTTCAAGATAACCAGTGGAAAGGGTTTTGAATATTCCCATCAGGAAGAAAGGGCAAGTGCGATACATGTGCTGATCTGATCAATACACATTGTATGGCTATATTGAAATGGTACATCATATCCATAAACAAAGAAGAAGCTGGAGAGATGACTCAGTGGTTAAGAGCACTGGCTGTTCTTGCAGAGGACCTGGGTTCGATTCCCAGCACCCACATGGTGGCTAACAACCATCTGTAACTCCAGATTCCAGGAGAATCTGATACCCTCTTCTGACCTCCCTCCATGGGCATTGCACCACATGGGTACACTTACATACATGCAGGCAATGCATTCAAACACATAAAGTAAAAATTGTATGTATATATATATTTTGGTCTTTTTGAGACAGGGTCTCCCTTTAGCCCCAGCTGTCCTGGAACTCACTATGTAGACCAGGCTGGCCTTGAACTCACAGAGATCTGCCTGCCTCTGTCTCCCGAGTGCTGGGATTAAAGGCATGCGCCACCAAGCCTGGCTTAAAATAATAAATATATTTTTAAAAAGGAAAATAATAGGAGGGAGATGAGGGAGGATGTGCGAGACTGAGGGAAGAGGAAGCCTTGCTGGCCATCCACTGATAATTAAGCACAGATCTTTCACTTCAGGTGCTGGGATGGAATCTCTGTCTCCATTTTTCTCTAGAGAGGTTTAGTCCCAGCCCTGCAGCTTTGTTCAAATGACACATCGTCTTTAAGATGTTTAGGACTTCAGACAAGATGCCTACTACTATGTGCACTTTGGTCTTCTGTTTTGGGTCCTTCTCTGGGCTGGGTTGACCTCCTTGGTAGGAATGGTCCTTGCCTATGTCTTCTGATTCCAATGTTTGCCTGGTGCTTCCTCCTGTGCTGGCCAGTGCTTCTGATAACTCATTGGTGACCAGTAAGTTTGGCAGAAGGTCTTGTAAGGCAGGGAGGGGAAAGGAAAAACTGCAGGGGCTCAGTGCACCTGAATCATGTTAGCTCCGTGTGTGCAGGACCTCGGTCTGCTTGCTGTACTTCCAGTTTGGCTCAGGGTCTAGCAACAACCGGTGCTTAATAAATGTGTTGAAAGAATGGCTGACCTGTGAACCCTGCTCCCTGTTCTCCCAGCGCTGGCTTGGTTGTGGGTTGTATAGCCACTGTGGAGACGTGGATGGGCTGGGCCAAGGACCATCCAGGTCCTGTGTGGAGTGGACAGCTACTCACTGCCTCTCACTGTATCATTATCCTGACGACATGGTTGGTTCCTGCCCACCCAGAACTTGTCCCACAGTTCCTGGTCACAAGGCATCCTTCAGTATGGGCAGTATGCTGGTTGCTCCAACCCCTCCCCGGCCTTCTTTAGGCGTCAGGTCTGGGCTTCTCCATTTCCTGGACACTCAAATCCAGTCATGGGAGGAGAACACGGTGTTCGAGTTACTAATGCACATCTCGGGTGTGCCCCTGACCTTTTCTTTAAACAAGGCTTTCCATCTCCCAGCCTCACTTTGGGTCACATTCTCAGAGAGCCAGCCAACGAGGGCTGATGAAGGCTGAGGCTATTTGTTTTCTGAGATTTCACAAAGAATGCCTCCCTCCCTCTTCTGACCTTAAAACTTTTCCCCCCTCTAACACTTGTATTTTTAACTTCATGAGAAAATACGGGAAGGAGCAGATTTTATTTTTCCAAATTCTTTTTACTTACAAAAATAGGCTCTGGGGTAGAATAAGGAGAATAAGACTGTATTAATTACTCTTCCTGTGGCTATGACAAAATACCTGACACAAGCAACTTGAGGAAGGAAGGGTTTATTGGTGTTCAGTTTGAGGCAAAGTCCATCACGGTGGGAAGGCATGGTGCATTTGAGGCAGCCGGTCACACTGCATCCACAGTCAGGAAACAGAGAGATAAATGCTGGTGTTCAGCTAGCCTCCTCCTTTTTATTTATTCTCAGACTCCCTTCTGTGGGATGGTATTGCCCACATTCAGGGTGGGCTTCCCTGCTCAGGTAAACCTTTCTGGAAACACCCTCATAGACACACCCAGAGGTGTTGTTTCCTTGGTGATTCTAAATCTATTGAGGTTGAAGTAAAGATTAACCAGCAGAGTGTTGGCTTTTGGCTTTGGTGCTATGAGGGTACCTGGAGCTCTTTTGTGCCCAGAGGTGTGCTGTGGGTATGTGACCCTGTCATGGAAAATCTGAGGACCAGAGAGGGACAGTAACTTGGCCATAGTCACATAGTCACCTGGGCCATCCATAATGGGTAGAGTAGAGGGGGCTTGCTGTGTCCTTGGTCTTTGGGTCCTTATCTTAGTGGCCCCCTGAAGGCTGTTTCAGCACCAGCTCTCTCCGACCTGATTATCTGTGGTTCTTTTTTCTGCCACCCCTCTCTTGTTTGTGTAGCCAGCTTTTTGTTCAGCCTTGTCCGGGCCTTAGGGTGATACCTGTTTCAGGATGCTTCAAGCACTTAGAACTTAGAACTAGGAGCTCAGCAAGAGCTCATTGATGGAGAGTGGGCTCAGGAAGGGTGTGCTTAGCAGAGAGGCCGGATAGTGAAAGATACCCTCCCCAGCCCAACCGTTCCAATCCCTAGCGTCCTCCTTCAGCACCTCCCATGTTTCTCTTTTCATGTTTCTCTCTAGTCCTGGCTGATGGCTCACCCCTTCTCCCACTTGAGCTGTGGCCCCAGATGTCCTCCCCTCTGGGCTTGCCAACACCCTGATTCTAAATCCCCCATGACTTCATCTCCTTCCCACACTGACTCCAGCATCTGTCCCCTCCTCCTCCATCTCAGGTACCCTATAATCCAGGACTCCCGAGCGCCTCTGTGCTCCACATCTACCAATTCTTCCATGTGACACTGAGATGTCCTTTCTGTGGGATGCCAGCTGTCTACCCAGCTCCAGTGGGTCTTACAGGCCTCTGTTGGGACCTGGTCTTTTCTTGTCTGATGTCTGTACTGGGCCCCTCTGGGATGGGTCATACTTCCCTCCTTCTGTTCCTGGCAATGGGAATGAGGCTGTTCCCTGAAGGAGTTCAGGGATTAGGGAGGAAGGGAGAGGGAAAAGGGTCAGGTAAGGTGTCCCATAGTGGTTTGGACTTTTGCAGAGGAGTAAGATTGGAGCTGGCCTTGGGGTGAGTAGTCCTTAGGCTATCAGTGGGTTTGGGGCAGGGGCTGCCTCAGGCAGGGGACCAAAGTGATAGAGGCTTCTGGCCTGGCTCTGGGCAGGTGGGAGCCAGAGAGCTGCAACCAGGGTGTGCCCCAGGAGGTACCACTTTTCTTCCGTGATCTTCTAGTTTCTCTTACACTCTCTGAAAGCTGACATTAGAAGCACAGGAGGGGTCCTGGAGTGTCCATAGTGTCACTAACACACCTGGAAGTTCAGTGAAACCTAGGCCCCTTTAGCCACACCAGGGCTGGGTTCTGTGTACATCTACAAAAAGTTTGAGGGTACATGGTCCTCTGAGCTGCTGGGGGGTTACCCTGAACCTGGTGCTAGGGTATACTGGGGGTCAGAGCTGCTCCCACCTGGAAGGAAGGAGATGCACTCTCAGGGCATGTCCTTTTCTCACTGGCTGTCACCTCATCTGGTTCCTTGACTTCAGGGATTACCCATCCTCATTGTGTTTGGACTGATAGCTGTTTGAGGAGTCTTTAAAGAATTCTGAAAAACAAAAGCAAACATCACCCTAAACCTACTTCTTACCCTTAAGGAAAAAGATTTTGAGTTTCTGCACAAAGTTTGGAATGCGGTTGGTTGGATAGGCCTGGGCCAGGGCTCTTCAGTAGTGTTAGAGTTATGGTTGACAGGTAGCATTCCATCACCTGGCCTGGGGAACCCCAAGTTCCCTGTGCTGTTGGAGTTGTTAGAGTCAGAGCCTGGGCCCTGGCAGCCCTAACAACCTAAGCTTGGCCACCAGTCCACAAGAGACTAAATTAAAGACACAAATCATAGTGAAAAGTAGATTTATTCAGTGTGGCCACAAATCATAGTGAAAAGTGGATTTATTCAGTGTGGCCACATTGGGAAGAATAACAGATAAAGAGGTCCAATAACCCCCCAGGTTCATCTTCTGGGTCCTGTCTTGAGGTCTAGGTTTAAAGTAGAGGGCCCATATGTGAAACTGAACAGTCCTGGTCACGGTGTGGTCCTGCCCATCACTGCCTATCCTTGTCTGATTCTAGTCTGTCCTGCAAAGTGGTCTGATTCATTGTCAGAGCTGTGTGATATTTCTTTCTGGGAGACAAGGTCCTCCTCTGGCTGGCACCAGGACTCCAGCCTTTGCCTCTCTCAGAATGAGATTCCTGAGGAAATTCTAATTTCCTTGGGGACCATTTTCTCCATGGTGTGATAGCCAAAGGGAGGGGCACAAGTGTCTTTCTAGAATCTCTTCATTCCTACCAGGATGGTTGCTCTTGGGCCAGGCTCTGCCCTGTGTTATCTGGACAGCGTCTCTTGTTGCCTTGAAAACTTCATGGACATTGTGTAGCCTCAGTCACCGAGTCCTGAAGAAGTCTTGCTCAAGCTGTGTTCAAGGCAGTGGTGCTACATGGCTGCTCTGAGTCTTACTTCAACCTCTTGACCCAGGAAGGGATATATTTTAATGTTCCACTTAGCAGATGAGCGAGTAGAAGCCAGTAGTCACAGATACACCCAACCCAGGACCAGGCTGTGCTTATTCACCCTGTTCTCTCTATTGCCCTCTTCCCCCCTCTCTGCCTTTCCCTCTCCTTCCCGCCATGCTAGGGTAGAACCCAGAGACTTGTGTATGCTAGGCCAGTCCCCCAACCTTAGACCTCAGATCAGGGACTTTCCCTGCACACTGCCTATTTCATTGGCCGATAGATGCCAAGCTTGTCCTGGGAAAACCTCGAACTTTGTCAGGTCTACATTCAACAGAGGCATAGGGATGGGAGTGTAGCAGTATGTGCATTTCCATGATGTCTCTCAGCCACCAGTCTTCCCCTCATCCCTCTGGTGCACTGTCCACCCAGCTGTCACCCAGGTGACCGTGGTGTTGTGGGACAATTTCTGTTGATCTGCCTGGTGCCAGGCACAAGGTGCCAGCTGGATCTGCTTCTTTCTGGATCCCATCTCTGCTCTGCCAGGAGGGTTTGGTGTTAGTGTAGATGGGGGTGGGTGGTAGCCTGGAAGCTGGGCAGTATGTCCTCAGCCCAGAGGCTCATTCAGTGTCAGGAGGAGGGGTAGGTGTAACTCTCATTAGCACTGTGCAGGGTGGCAACCCAGGCAGGGGTGGGAACAATACTCCATTGTTACATCAAACTGAAATAGACAAGATGGAGGGGTGCATGTGAATCTATTATGGTCTAATGGTGACAAGAGCACTGTGTGTCTTTTCAGAGGCTTGACAACCACCTGCTAATCCCCAGGGTCTGGGAGCTGAGTACCCAGCCCCACCTCTGTGGGTGGAGCTGGGAAGCCACTGAGAGCTGAGTGGAGCTACAGGCCGCTGGGGACAGCTGTTCCCTTGCTTCCAACTTGGGTGTAGGGTGGTATATTTGCCTTGACCCTTCCTCTGGGGCTCGAGGGCAGCTAGGCCTGGATAATGGCGTGTAGTATGGCAAAAGTTCTGCACAGCCTTAGGTTCGAATCCTAGCCCTGCCCTTTAGGTACTTTTTTTGTTTTTTTGGTCCTTGATATCTTTTCAAATTGAGACTATATCTGCTTTGAGTGGCTGGATCTAGGAGATGCCCTTGGATATGAGGCCCTTCCTCCCTGTTGGACCAGGCACTGAAGGAGGGCTTGGATTTCAGGGAGACTCCTGAAGGTGAGGGGTACAGGGGGTGTCCTCTGCCTCCTGAGAGAACACTCACCTGCTTCCAGCCTGGCATCTAGAGCTCTGGATTCTTCTCTCTAGGTCAAGACTAGAAAAGGCTAAGACTCACACCTACAGCACCAAGTAGGAAGACAAGAGCCTGGGTTCCTGATCTGTGTGGGACCTACACCCTCTCTAGCTCACAGGGCTGCTGTGGAGGGGTGAGGAGAAACTGAGAAGTTTTGAGAGTATTGGCCAGGGATGGGCAAACTATGGTCCTCAGACTGAATTTGTCTCACCTCCTGTCTTATAAATAAAGTTTTGTTTTGGCACACAACTGTGCCTCTTTGTTGTGGTATCTGCCATTGCTTTCGTTTTATAGTAGTAGAAGTGAGTCATCTTGAAAGACACCATGTGATGCAGAGGCTCTTTACAGGAAGTTTGCTAGCCCTTGATTTGAGCTAACTCTCATAAAGACTGAGAACATGGGGTTGGGCATCTAGCTCAGTTGGTAGAGTGCTTGCCTGGCATATATGAAGCCCTTGGTTCAGTCCTCAGCATGGCACAAACAGGACAGAGTTATGCATGCCTAGAATCCCAGCACTCAGGAAGTAGAGGCAGGAAGATCAGATGTTCAGGATCATCCTTGACTACACAGTGAGAGACCTGATCTCAAAGACAAAGAAGCTAGAGAACACACCTTGTTTATTGGGTCCTAGACCAAATGCTAGACTGGGTAGTGTGGAATCCAGAGAGATCAATTGAATAAATTGACAGGAAACATGTCAGAATGATTTGCACTTCAAGGAAGCAAAGTTGGACTACAATGGTTTAAATATTAACAAATATTAATCATCTCTCATAACAGTGAGGAGCTGGGGGTGGCCCCAGGACCAGCTCTGCAGCTCAGCAGTGCCATCCAGGACCAGTCTCTTCCCTTCTTCTCCAGCAGGGCACTGACTTGGCCCTCAGCTTGTCCAGTCATGTCACAAAATGGCCACCACAGTTGTAGGTGGTACGTCTAGTCCCCTTTAGATGTTCAGCTGAAGGAGGGATGGTTTCTCTTCTGTTGTTTTATGAGGAAGAGAATCCTGTCCTAATGCTCCCAGCAGATCTCCTTCCATCCCAGTGGCAAGAACAGATGGCACAGTCCATGTTCTGGTTGCAAAGAAGGCTGGGAAAATGAATGCTGGGCCTTTTCTGACACTGCTGTTCGAAGTGGACTCTGTCCATAGGGACTAAGGGCAGAAGAACTGCTGGCTTCTGAGATCTGCAGAAGATCCCACTGCTGTCACTGTAGTTGGAGATGTGCAGCTCCCCTCCCCCTCGCGACTAGGTGGCAGAAGAGTCTTGGCCTCAGGATGTCCCATCTCAGGCCAGGTGGCCATAGGGGACCTGTGTCAGCTGATGCAACACAGTTCCCTTGTCTAACAAGTTCTGCAGACCCTCCATGGGCTTGGCATCTCAGTTTTCCAGCCCCAGCTCACTTTCCCACCCGCCATCTGTTGATGCCTCAGAACAATCCTTAGGAAGTCATGTCCTTGTAGCCCAGGCAGCTAGAGCTCTGAGAAGTGAAGTGACTAGTCTTCAGCCTCCAGATAATGTGGATGGTATGAGTGTGGATGCAGGGCCACCCCATGGTGCCCTCC
The DNA here is from genome assembly GCF_000622305.1 of Nannospalax galili. NCBI lineage: Eukaryota > Metazoa > Chordata > Mammalia > Rodentia > Spalacidae > Nannospalax > Nannospalax galili. Next base: position 4,638,130 of record NW_008332149.1, on the reverse strand, counting down.
CTCCCTCCCTCCCTCCCTCCCTCCCTCCCTCCCTCCCTCCCTCCCTCCCAAGAAGAAAGACACATGCCTTGTGGCAGCCTCCTGACCTAGGAGAACTGGGTTCTGCTGGCATCCAGTGACTACAGCTTCGGCCAAGCTGGCAGCAGCAAGACAGATACAGGTCACCTGTGGGGTCTGTAGGGCCCATTCTTCCAGCACGCTGTAGGGTGGCTTGTGAACCCAAGCCTTTGCTTAGGCTTGGAAGTAGAACTTGCCATGGGGACCCCAGTTTTCCTGTGTGTTACTTCTAAGACACAACAAGGTTACATTTTTTAAATTATTGTTTGTTTTTGTTTTATTTGGAGACAGGGTCTCACTATGTAGGCTCGACTGACTCGGTACTTGCTGTGTAGACCAGGATAGCCTCAAACTTACAGAGATCTACCTTCCTCTGCCTTCCTAGTGCTGGAATTAAAGGTGGGTGCCACCATGCCTGGCCAAGGTTAAATGTTTTGCTGCTGTGATGTTAGCAGGGAATAGGACCTAGCATCTAGAAAGTGCATAGTCAATGCTGGGACAATTAGTTCTCCTGTTGTCATTGCCAGTGACATCAGGAGGAGCCTGGGGGGCCAGCAGCAGGTGAGGGGTCTGCAGAAGGTAGACACCTGTCTCCTGTGATCCATAATCTGTTCTAGTGATGCACTTCCTGGTTGAGCCCACAGGAGCATCTCATTCTGGCTGTGTGGCTTCCCCACAGCATTTGTAGGTGACAGGCTGTCTGCATGAAACCTGCTTTTTCCTGGATACCCCCACTCAGGTGTCCTGGTGTCCCTGAGTTTTTTCTTTCTCAGATGTTGGCAGTCCCGGGCCCAGCTTCTCCTCTGTTGTGAAATGTTGGGGGGAACACCCATAGCAGACATTTATTGAGCACTTACTGCATATACCTGCCATGGGAGGTACTGTACCTATCTTGCTTTAACCTCTCAGTGCAGCCGAACACTGTTGGCGCAGTCCTTTACTCATTCTTTCATTCCATAAGATCACTGAGTTTCTAGTACATGCCAGGCACAGTTCCAGGGGGCTGAATAAGGGAAGGTGTTCTTGCTTCTAAGGGCCAACATCTAATGGAATTATCCGTTATCCAACGTAAAGGGAAACTGAGGGAAAGCTGGGTCTACATCTAGGAGGCAGAGAAAAAGGCACTTCCAAGGCTGTGTTTTGGAATGCTTTGTTCCTTGTTCCATGGTGAGCATGCAGCCTTCCACCTCCAACCTAGACCTTTCTCTGGACACCCTTAGCTTTGCCTGTATCTTAGGCTTCCTGAGTTTAGCATCTGTTTTTTATTTCTTTTTTTGTGTATGTATGTGGTTTATGTATGAGAGTGCATGTGTGTATAGGTACCTTCACCTGTGCATATGGAGGCCAGAGGTCAATGTCACATGTCTTCCTCTGTTGCTCACTACCTTAATTTTTGAGATAGGGTTTCTCTCTGAACCTAAAGCTCTCTGTTTTGCTAGACTGGCTGGCTAGCAAACTCCCATGATCTACCTGTCTCTGCATCCCCACCTTCCTAGCACTGGGGTTATAGGTGTACACCACCATGCCTGACTCTTACATGGGTGTTGGGATCCAAACTGAAGTCCTTGTGCTTGCACAACAAGCACTTTACCCACTGAGCCATCTCACCTGCTCAGACTTAGCTTTTTTGATTTTGTTCTCACTATGTTTGCTGTTTTGCACTAAGTCTCCACAAATGGCCTGGGGGCTTGCCATCCAGGCACTTTCTACCTTGGTCTCCACACTCTTACTGAGAATGCTCAGGCAGAGGACACTCAGGTGGACTCCCACAGGGTGCGTCTGGAACTCTCGCAGCAGCCTGCCGTGATCCCAGCCCCTTGTTTCCTGGGCTCCCTTCCTTACTGATTTTCCAGCTGCAGTGTGTTCAGCCTTTCTCGTGGTCACTGAACCCTTGCATGTGCTGTTCCCTCTGCTGGGCACACTGCTTGCTCTAGCCACTCTGTCTGCCTTGGAAAACACCTTTACTGATTCTCATGGACACTGTGTTTCCAGAGCCTGACCCCCTAGATGCTAGCTTGGCCATCCACCCAGCAACCAGGCTGCGCCCCCTCTTCTCGTTATCAGTGCCTGGAATAGCAGGTCTTTCCTGACCAAAGGAATGAATAGATGAATGTCAGAATGACTTTCTGATAGAGGCCAAGGAGTGTTGACTATCTTTCATGCTGGGTTTGACAGTAGGATCCCAGGGATGTAGCTGACTGGTAGAGCACTTTCCTAGCACACATAAGACCTAGGTTGAATCCCCAAGTGGCACACATACACATACACAATGAATCCTGTGGTCCTCTTGCAGAACCTCAAATTCATCTAATTCACTGTTGTCAAACTTGCTTAAGTATTGTATTCTGCTTTAGTGTGTCCTGAGGGGGTCCCTGGGGACCCCTGCAGGGCCCTAGGGAAAGTATGACAAGCACCGGCCTAGTTCAGTCCTCCATTGTGCACCCAAGGAGACTGTGACTGGAGAAGAAAAGGGGGGAGGTGGAGGTGCCCTTGACCTCCAAGTGACTGCCTGGCTCCTGACATGCAGGGGGCCTTGATTGAACAGCCACTACACTAAGGGCTCAGTGTCCTTTCCCTCTGGAGTGCCTAGCTTCACTGCATCTGTAGCCTGCTGCAGAGGCTCCCTGATGGGAGCCTGTATCCTTCTTTAAACTTCAAGTGCCATTCTCCATAAAGAGATGATGACTGAGGAAATGTGTGTGTTCTTGAGCCCAGTGCTATTGAATCAGAGCATTCCATGAGAGTTGGAAAGTATGTTTGGAAAATTGAGAGGTGTGACTAGGGATGTAGTTCAGTTGGTACAGTGTTTGTCTAGTGTGCATGACGGCCTGGGTTCAGTCCTGAGCCTCATGTAAACTGAGCATGCTGATGCACACCTGTAATCCCAGCACTGGGGAGGTAGAGAGGTAGGATCAAAAGTTCAAGGTTGGGGGCTGGGTATGGTGGCACATGCCTTTAATCCCAGCACTCGGGAGGCAGAGGCAGGCGGATCTCTGTGAGTTCAAGGCCAGCCTGGTCTACACAGGACAGCTGGGGCTGCAGGGAGACCCTGTCTCAAAAAGACCGAAAAAAAAAAAAGAAAAAAAAAAAAGAAAGAAAAAATTCAAGGTCGGGGACTAGAAAGATGACTCAGCAGGTAGCAACACTTGTTCTCACAGAGGACCAGGGTTTGGTTCCCAGCACCCATGTCAGGTGGCTTACAACCACCTCCAGTTTCAGGGGATCCAATGCCCTATTCTGACCACTGTGGGCACCTGCACACATGGCACACATACACTCAGGCACACACCCATATATAAAATAAATAAATAAATATTTTAAAAATGAAATGAAATTCCCAAATTTAAAAAAAAATTCAGGGACTGGAGAGATGGATCAGCAGTTAAGAACACTGGCTGCTCTTGCAGAGGACCTGGGTTTGGTTCCTAGCACCCACAAGGCCGCTAACAACTGTAATTCCAGTTCCATGGGATATAACACCCTCTTCTGGCTTCCTTGGGCACTGTATGATTCACTTTCATACATGCGACAAAGCACTCATATACATAAAATAAATAAAATTTTTTTTCTATGTTCAGGGTTATCCTCCCACTGCATAGCACATTGAGAACCAGCCTGGGCTAGCAACCTTGTCTGAAAAAAAAAAAATAGTAAAATTGAGAGGTGACTAAATAGTGGGTCTGTGGTGTAAACTTGACATTTGGTTCATTTGAAGACTGGTGAAACCCTTTGAAAGGGCAAGCCACATGGTTTGACCTTCAGGCTGAGGCCAGTAACTTGTGTGGAAAAGTATGGAAATCTGAGCATCCTACTAAGCAGGCTGAACACAGTACACTGTGGACCCTGTTAGGAGGCAGTGCCCAGGAGCCCAGGCCAGCACCTGCTCCCAGCAGCTCTTGACTGTGCTTTGGCTTTGCTGGTTTTTACCTTGTGTGTGTGCATCTTCAGCTCCGCCTCTCACTTCTTTGACTCACAAGCCAGAGTCCTTGAGGTTTTGTCACATGGCTGCATGCAGGTGTAGCTCAGTCCTTGCTGCTGAGTCATACTCCACAGTCATCCATTCACGTGGTATTTGCGGCCACCTATCTAGCACACAGGGTAGGGATGGTTCTTTGTGCTTCATAGAGAAGGAAGTCCAGTACTGGGGAGGTGGGCCCATCTGTTGAAGTCACAATCAGTAGAGGTGGGCTGGGGTGTTGCCTGCCAAAGACATTAGGTCATCAGAGGTGGACTGGCCTCCCCATGACCCCACCATCGGTCACATGCTGGATCACCTACTCTAGAGCCTGATGAATTGAGAGCCTCCTCCTTCTCAAACTGCCTGAAATATGTTTCAGAACATTTTTCGAAAGTCACATAAGTCCTCTGAGCTCGACGGAAGTGAACGTCCCCATTTTTTTTTTCTTCTTCTTCTGTAGAAATGGGGGGAGGGTGTCTCTGCTCTTGAGCATTTCCTGGATGTTACCTTTTGTGCTTCAGGTGGAGGGACACCAGTGTCAGGTGGTCTCAGACTGTCTGCTGGCCTGTTCCTCAGGCTCTTTGTTGAGGTAAAAGCATAAAGACAAAAGTATCTTCTTGGTTAGGACTATGTTAACATGGCCTGCCCTCTGGAGCCTGGCTGTTCCTTTCTTCCTACTTTTTCTTTTCTTTGAGATAGGGTCTCACTATGTAGCTCAGGTCGACTCAAACTCACAGTCCCCTGCCTCAGCCTCCAGAGTGCTAGGATTATAGGCATGTGTTACCACACCATATTTCCCATTCCAACTGCAATGTGCATCACTCCATGTTGCTTTTCTGGGCTCTAAAGGCTAGGCTCCCTCCTTTCTTCTGGTACAGTTCTGTCTGGAATTAATGTTATTCTGAGGAGCAGGGAGTGGGAAGTGGCATTTCAGTTGGAGATGACTTTGGGACATGCCCCGGCTGACAGCAGCTGAGGAAGTGCTTGATCTCTCTAGGGGTGGCATGTCTCTTTGTCCTGGAAATTGATGGTAGCTGTATAAGTGACCACTGTTCCTTATCAGCTAAACCTTGGGTGTTCTTAATTCTACTGTGGTTTTGGCTGTTGATCAAAACCCTGGCCTATATAGCACAAGTATCATTTTCTCCTAAACCATGTCAGTGGCAGACATTGCTAATCAATCTCAAGATTCCTGCCCACTGACCCTGTATCCTGTCCTAAGTTCCAGGGCGATAAGCAGCCCCTGCTAGTCAGACTTTCCACTATAGAATACTGACATAAACAAGTTAAAGAAACAAAGAATTACTTAGCTCATGCACAGTTTCTGAAGTTTCAGTCCAATTAGGGCAGGAGGCATGGTGGAGCAGAGCAGTTCACATCATGATGGCCAGGAAGGAGAGAGAGATGGGGTGGGGGGAATAGGGAGAGGAGGGAGAACATGAATGAATGAATATACCTGTGTTCTGCTGACTTCTGCCTTTCCCCTTTTATTCCATCTGGTCCCCCAGTGTACGGGATGGGGCCGCCCACATTCGGGGCAGATCTTCCCCTCTATTTTGAGTGACATCTCCATTGTCTTACCAGGCAGTAAGAGCTCGCTCTCTCTCTCTCTCTCTCTCTCTCTCTCTCTCTCTCTCTCTGATGAAGAGACTTGATTTCTTAGGAAAGGGTTGGGAAATGAAGGAATGGCACACTTTTGAAGCACACATTCATTTTCTGTACCTATTCCCTTTGTAGTACGGTGGTGGGGAGTACGTGATAGGCAGGTCTCATTCGGGCATTTTGAACACACGAGTTCTGATTCCCATAGGGTATCCTTTTCTGCTCCCAGAATGATGCTTTCAAGGAGATTCGAGGGTAGTAAAGGGTGTGACTGGGCTCTTTACAGCCTACCCAGGCCTCTTAGTCATAGAGGTCAGTGAGTCCCCAGCGTATATCCAGTGAGTGTGTATGCATGTCCTAGTGAGGAACAGTCACCCTCTGCTTCCTGGGAGATACTACCTGACATTAGGAAGCCCCAGAACAGGAGGTTTGGAGGTACCCTGTGACCCCCCACCCCATTGAGCCTATTTCCCTGGCAGAAGTGTGGGTCTCTCAGGATGGAGTGGCTGCTGCCCCTTCTGGCAGAGCTGGTTGTGTTAATTTCCTTCCTCAGGTGTCAGAGGGTAGAGTCCAAGGCTCTTGAGAAGCTGTGATTCCTCCTTCAGTCCCAGTGTCACCTGCTCCCTGGCACACCTTAAGTGCAGCTTAGCTGCCTGGGTGTGTCAGGCCTTGGGCCAGTTTACCTGTTGGTTTAAACTAGACTTCTAATCAACATGTAAATACTTCTGGGGCCAGCCACTAGGATCAGCCAGGTGCATAGCAGAAGCTGCTAGCCTGGGGCCTCAGGAGAAGTCCCTGACTGCTGGCACCTTCCACAGAGGTCTAGGGTTCCCTGGGACAGGAGCCTCTGGGAAGCTGCTGTCCTGGGGTGCCCAGCAACCCCAGCTGCCCTGTTGCTGGGTTCAGATGCTGTGTCTGGGACGGGTCATCCCAGTGCATTATTTACTCCTCCCTTCTTCCCTGATTACCCTGCCCCACAACTACAACTTCCCAAAGCCAGTGAGGGAAAGTTGGTTACAGGTTGTGGCTCTACTCTCTGGCATCTTACAGTGGGGGAATCTCTGGGGCTTAAGGAGGTGTGTGATCCTTCTCAGGCTGCACAGTAAGCAGGATGGACACTATTTATGGAGGTGTGAGCTTATGTCCACCGTGACCAACATAGCAGGCAGGGATGGGGGACAAGCAGCCCTGTGATGGAACATGATCATGGTATAGTTATAAATATACAATGTGCAAATATATAAGTGAATAATTTCAGATAGACACAATGATGTTGACAGGTGCAATGGGGTGTGATAAGGAGACTCTACAGCTGGAGGAGATGCTTTGGATGGTGACCTGAGAGTATCCCTGTGGTCAGGAGGATGTGGGAGCTGAGACCAGGCCATCAGAAAAGAACCAATAAGGGACAAGCTGGCAGGGGGCACAGCTGGGTAAAGGCTTGGAGGTGGGCACGAGCTGCGAGAGTCCACCTGGAAGGGGAGGAGGTTGGAGTGTCTGCAGTGGGAATGGGCCTGGGGCCTGGAGGAGGGGAATGCAGAGCATGAGATGCAGTGTGTTGGGGTGGGGTCCACGTGATTATTTGGACATTGTTTAACCTCTTAGGAACTCTTTGGGAGGACTTTAAATGGGAGATTCCATGATGTGATTGGGCTTGAACCCCCTGGCTGCTGGGGGGACTTAAAGTAGGAGGAGTGGAAGAGGGAGAGACAGGAGGCCAAAGTAGAGATGGGGAGAAACCCAGGTATGTTTCACTGTGGAGCCCGCAGACTCAGGACAGATGCCCTGTGGAAGGGATGAGGAGAGAAGGAGAAGAGAGAGTGTCTCCCATGTGAGGACCTCCCCCATTGCATGGCATCCTCTTGCCAGCCAGGCCAGGATCATACTTAGCTTACAGTGCTGCCCTGCTGGCCCATGACTACCCCGGAAAGACTGACTTCCCACTTTCCTGGATCCAGAGGCTGTAAGGAAGGGTGTGGTATTACCTGGAACTAGAGAGACTGATCATCTCAGGAGTTTAGGCTTCATCTTTCTGAGAGGCAGGTGTGGGCAGTGCTGATGGGTGGGGCAGTGGGCAAGGCTGTGGAGGGAGGGAATCACCATGGAGGGGCATGGAGAATACCCAGCTGGTTCTTGGTGATCACTTGATGGCGATGAACTTTTCCTGAGTACTGCGAGCACTAAGTTTTCCCTGTGATTTTTGTTATTCTTGCAACCCCAAGTAGATGTTCCATTCTCTTCAAAGATGCAGAGACTGGGACTTGAGTGGTTTATTCAAGGTCCACCAGCTAGTGAGCAGTGAAGCTCGCCAAACAGTGCTGTTCCCTACCACAGGGGCCCTGCGGCCTACTCTCCTACAGTCTTCCAGTGTGCTCATGTCTGTCCTGTCTACACACACAGTTCCCTTAGAGGTGCTCATCCTGAGGTCCCCAGAAAACTTGCAGAAAGAACAGTTCCCTTAGGTGAGAACTCTGAGTTTGGATGCTCCCCTTGCGCCTTCCTCCTCCTTTCTCTCTTAGTCCCTCATTCTTCTTCCCTTGCCCTTTCTTCCTTTCCATCTTCCCCTGGATTTTCTTCTATTGACACTTCTTTCTGGACAGATCCTATAGAGGGCTTGCTGCAGAGGGTGCTAGCCTGGTAGGAGACCCAGGGCAGGAGCTATACAGCTCTGCCTTCTTGTAGGCATGATAAGAGGTCTTGCCACTGCCTGGTGCAAGGGACAGCTCACCAGCTTTCACTTGGTCCACGTCCCCTGTTTCTGCCAGTAGGTGCAGTGAGACTTCTCTATCGGGTTTGGACTAACTCAGAAGACTCCCCAGTGCCCAGAGAGGAGCATGCTGTGCTCTCTCAGTTTTCCCTTAGGTAGGAGGGTGAGTGTTATTTAGTGGGAGAAAGTGTGACATGTCCATGCTTTCCAAACCTTATGTTGGACTCCCTGGCTTGACAGGTGGCCACTGTGTCCTTGTGGGGACAGGATGTAGAACATTACAATTTTACTAGGGTGGTGTGAGCCCCTCATCCATGTCCCCCACTCTGAATATAAACCTGTAGAAGATTACTCAATGTATGGCCCTCCCCAGCACTTTGCCTTACTCCAGGAGCTTGTAGAAAATACTGATGGAGAGCTCAGATGAGTGAGTGATTGAGTAGCTGGAGCAATGAATGAATAGGTGAGTGGATTAGTGGCTGAATGAGTGAACGATAGTTGAGTGACTAAAGGCGGAAACAAATGACAGGTTGAGTGAAGGGGTGAATGGACGAGGGCTAGCTGAATGAGCGAGAGTGCAAACACACATGCTGTGTTGGTCTCCTCTGATGCCTTTCTTGGGCCCTGGGCCTACACTGACTGTCCCAGGAGCCACTTGCCACCTGTGACTGGGGAACCTGAGACAGAGCTTACTGAAGGTTTCAAAGACTCAGTGTAGAAATGTACAGTGTCTCATTAGTAATTTTTATACCTGGTATATATTAGAATGACAGTATTTTGGATATATAAGGTTAAAGAAGGTATTCTTAAAATCAGTCACTTGTTTCTTTTTCCCTCTTTTATTTATTTACTTTTTGGTCTTTTTGAGATAGGGTCTCCTTGTAGCTGCAGCTGGCCTGGAACTTGTTATGTAGACCAGGCTGGCCTCAGACTCACAGAGATCCACCTGCCTCTGCCTCCCGAGTGTTGGGATCAAAGGCACACACTACCACACCTGGCTTGTCTTTTTCCTTCTTTGTAATGTGGACTCCTGACGTGGTACATTACATTGCCTATGTGGCCTGTGTTCTGTCTTGATTGGACAGTGCTGTCCTGGACTTCCTGTTTGCCTTTCAAGGTCAGAGAGACCTGGATGAAATCCTGGCTCCTCTGTTTTTGACTGTTACCAAGGCAGGACTTTGAGCCTCAGTTTCATTGTGAGTCAGATCCCTAGGTCTGGGGCCAGAGTTAAATGATTCTGTGTGTGGAGGTCCTTCTGTCCCTCCACAGGGAAGACCAGAAATTCTCACCCAGGCTTAGAGTACTGTTGCTCAGAGAAACTTAAGCAAAGTCATTGTGCCTCTGGAAGCAAACACACCATGGACAGAATGTGCAAACGGAGGCTTCTTCCCAGGGCTGCTGGCCAGGGTGGGCATAGGAGGCAGGGACAACATGGCTGCTACCCGTCCTGCTGCCCCACCTCTCTGGGCTTCTCTGTGGTAGCAGAAGGGCACATGGTCCTTGTTAGTAGCCCCTGTGTCTGAGAGGCTGTGAGTATGTGACTGAGAGAATATGGGTATGGGAGTGGTGAGCATCTGCATGTATATGTGCATGTGTGTGCACGTGTAGATGTGAGTATGAGAATGTGGGAGTGTGCGCATGTATGATTGTGTTTTAATTGATTGTGGGTCTCTCCTATCACCACATCCAGGTTCATCCCTGTGGAGGGGGCAGGGTAGCTTTCAGGACAGGGATGGAACCTCAGGAGCCCCAACCCTTGGCTGCGTTGGAGGCTCTAAGGACAGCTCTAAATGGCTTCCTGTCTGTGTCTTCTTCCTTAGGGGCTGATGACAGGCTGGACAGGGAAAGCATCCCCTGAAAGGTCACCAAGGAGGATGGTTGGTCTTGGCCTGGGTGTCTGGAGGCTGTACCATGGCCAACAGCAGAATGGAAGCAGGTGTTGGCCTCATCCTGGCTTCATAAGCCATCCTGTTTTCCAGTGCCACAGTTACCTGCATCTCTGACTTTCCAGAGGACTCTGTCATGTAGTCCCAAAACCTACCTGCTAAGGCCCCAGGCAGCTTCCCCAATAGAACTGCTCTTGCCTAACTGGTACCTAAGTCCCCTTCCCGGGGGTGGGAGGGAGCACCCCCAGCAGCTGGGTCCTTGGCTCACACCCCAGATGGCACTGTGACTTTGACTGAGATATGGAGGTTAAGCTGGCCTAACTTTGTCCTGGCTTTGTTCTTCAGGATACTGAGTGCTCTCTATGTCTCAGTTTCTTCCCAGTCACTGGAGCTCAGTGGTGCCTTCCTCACTGGTTGAGGACTGGATTAGAGAGACCTGTGAAGAGTACTGTGTACTAACAGCTCCTGTGTTGTCACCTACCTCCTGTTTCCTTACCTGTTACAGTTTTCTACATTTTTCTTATGGATGGTTCTGAAACAGAGACCCTCAGTGAAGCCTGGCAGCTGGCTCTGCTCCCTGCACTAACCCTGGGTTGACAGTACGGCTGAGGTGATGGGGAATCCCACCAATGGGGCTGTGGGCGAGTAGGGCTGGACACTAGGAGGAGCCTCGTGGGTGAGTCAGCAATGGAAAGCTGCAGAATCTAGCCAAAGCTTGTCTGGGACCATGGCGATGCCACTCTCCATCGGGGTAGAATCTGCCTGCCACCAGGCCACTGTGAGAGGCAAGTTTCTGTTTTATCTACTTCATAATCACAGATAGCTCTGAACAGTCCCTCTAGCCCAAACCACACATACCAATGATAAGCACTCTCCAGATAAGCAAGAGGAACATGGGCCTCAGCTCTGTGGCCACAAGGAGCTCCCCCAGTGCTCCCTGAGACTCCTGAGCTTCCTGAACCCAGGGGATAAGGACGACAGGTTGACAGCCAACAAGCTGATCTGAGCCTCACTTTTCTGGTGTGGGAAGGTGGTCAGAGGCTTGGTTGACATTTGTAGCTCCTATACCTTCCCTTGGCCCTGAACACAGATCTCAGTGTCTCTTGCCTAGATGATTCTCACTGGTCCCTCTGGGGAGACATGCTGAGGCCTGGGGACTGTGCTGGGAGGAGCTGCAGGGGCTTCCTGATGACTCTGTGGAGGAGCTCCCCACCCTACCACTCCCTCGCTCCAGCACCCTCCAGCATTCAGCAGGTACAGGGTTCTGGGGACCATAAGACCCTTTCCAGGACTGGTATCTGTGCTGCTGGTGGTTAGAGGTTATAGGTCAGGGTGGTGGGTAGGTGCTTTGTTCCCTTCACAACCTCCTTGTTCCTCTGGGGCCTCTGTGTTCCAGCTGTTCACCAACAGCAGGGCTGGTGTTCACCACTGTTCCTCCCAGCTCAAACGTCCAGTCAGTCTGAACCTGGTGGTGAAACAGGAACACTGAGGCAGCCCTTATCCACTGAGCATTCTTACCTGTGCTCAATGCGCTACATGCCTCAGCCAGTCAACAAAATATCACAAAAATGTTAGTTGAAGCCCAGACAGGTTGAGCACCTTACCTAGAGACACACAGCTAATTAACACCATAGCTGGGATTTGAACCCAGGCAGTCTGACTCAGGAGCAATTGTAGTTCACCCTGACAGACTAAATAATGGCTCTCTAAAGAAGACACCCAAATTTCAGTTTGTGCCCATGTTATCAGGATGGTGAAAAGGACTTTGTACATGTGATTTGAGCTGGAAGGTCATGCTAGATTATCTGGGTAGTCCCCCAGTCCATGAGGACCCTTGAGAGGAAGGCACAAGGAAATGCAGGGACCAGAAGAGGAGCTCAGAGGATCCAGCTCAGGAGAGATGTATAGCTCTGGCAGGTGCCAGAATGCTGATTTTGAGGATAGAGGCAGGAAGGGCTGTGTGCACCTAGGATGCCAGTGGCTTCTGGAAGTCAGAAGAGGCCAGAAAATGATTCCTTCCTAGAACTTCCAGAAGAATCCAACCCTGCCCACTGAATGTACTTTCAGACTTCTGGTTTCCATAACTATTGGATGAGTGTGCTGTCTCAGCTACTCTGTCAGTGCCATACGTTAGTGTGGCAATAGGAGATGAATACATTGGTATTTGGCTGACTCCTCCCCTTGTACCTGGCTCTCCTGAACTTGGAATTCCTAAGACTAAAATCCTAATCTTCCAAACAGCCCTCCTTGATCATTTTGTGATTCTGGAGCATTCAGAGGAAGATGGAAATCCAGATGCCTACCCCTGCATGTAAGAAGAAGGAGGAGGGTATTGTGCAGAGGGCAAAGGGTCACTAGGAACCTGGGCCCAGACCACTATAGGTCTCTAATAAGCTACACTCTCTGAGCTTCATCCCTGGATCCTTGCCCATCTGAATAGGCAGGACTAGCATGACCAGGCCAGGGTCTGTAGCTCTTCCTCAGATGTCCCCATTCATTGTAGAGCACCAAACATTGCCTGCAGCAGCTCAGCGGGGAGCTCAAGGTCTGAGACAGACAGCTGTTCTTGACCATGTGCCCCAAGCATGCCACATTCTTCTCCTGGCCTCACCTTCCCCATTTTGCTGTGAGTATAGTGCTGGAGCTGTGTGCCATGCAGCAGTGGCCCAGGACTAGGAAGGACTCTGCTTTATGGGGGCGGGGGGGGGCTGCCCACTCCTTCAATAATCAGCTGTGGGATATATGAGCCAGGTGCACAGTTCCCCACAACCCCAGGATCTACCCTGTTACACTCCTGCTCCTCTCCCCAAGGTTTCTTGTGGCCCCCAAGCAACTGAACAGAAAGGTGGGAGAGTAAAAGAGCTGTGGATGGGGAGGTCAAGGTGTGTGTCTTTCCTCCAGGTGACATTGGACTGGTGATTTCTCCATGGTGGGCAATGGGGTCTTCCTTATGAGTTATGCTGGACGTTAGTAGTGGTACATACCTATGTTTCTAGAACTTGAGAGGTTTGAGGCAGGAGGACCAGAAGTTCAAGGCCAGTCTGGGCTACAGGAGACCCTGTCTCATCAAAACCAAACCCAAATCAAGTCATGCTGGAGACTGAAGAGGCAATCCCCCCACCCCACAAGACTGGCTCTGGCACCTTCAGGCCCCTGAACCCCAGTACCTCAGCTGCTCTCTAGTTCTTGTGACCTGCAACAACCCCTTGGCATAGCTAAAGACCCCAGGTCTGGAAACAGACTCCAGTTATTGAACTGGTTCTGGGTGAAGGAGGTTGGCCCTGGCCATACTACTTTTGGCAGGATGAGTGATAGAACTATTTATTAGAACAGGAGGCGTCAAGAGGTGTTTGAGGTAAAAGCGGTTGGGAAACTTCATCTCTGCATTGGAATTTTCCCTCTGAAGAGGCCTCTGTGGTGTGCCGGTTTGTGCTTCTGTGGCCTTAGATTTGGGGGGTAGGGGGGGCTGTCATAGGACCTAACTCTCATCTGTCTCTCAAACTGACGTGGAGGTCAGCTTCATGGACTGGGATTTTAAGCACCGGGTATTCCTAGGTCCAAACCCTTGCTCAGTTACTCAGCAACTGTGTGACCTGGGCCAGACACTTGGCCTCCCTTGGTTTGTTTCCTTATCTGCAAAATGCTTCCCTATGCTGTCATGAGGCTCCAACATCATGAAGTACCCAGCTCAGGCCTAGCTGTCTCTGATCTCTTCTTGCCTCAGACTTCCCCAGGCTTGTATATGCACAAACATCCATACTATAAAGGACCTTGGAAGAATTTCTGAAGAGTTGGTTCAACCTCTTTTAAGTAGGTAATTCAGGGCTGGCGAGATGGCTCAGCAGATTAAAGGGCTTGCCATGCAGGCCTGAGGATCTGAGTTTCATTTTCAGAACCCATGGTGGAAGGAGAGCAGTGACTCCTGAAAGTTGTCCTCTGACCTCTACATGCTCACTGTGGTGTATGTGCCTGCACTCACACATATACACCATATACATATACATCTCACACACACACACACACACACACACACACACACACACACGGGGGGGGCGGGTGGAGAAAGAGTAAATACAGTAAAATAAATTAAGGTGATGCAGTTCTCCTAGGGAGGACAGAAACAGTTATTACTCACAGCTAAATGCAAATATTTTTGTGACAATCCTATGAAAAATTGGGGCATTTTTCCTGAGCAAATGGCCTTGTTTACTTCTCCAGCAGAGGAGCTCCAGTTGTGCTTCAAGACTAACCTGCAGCTCCCAGGACTGCTTCCCCCTTTGTTTTTAACCCAGAGGAAACATGAAGACCCAGGTGACCATGTCTGGGCCTGGCTGAGAGAATAGATTACTTTCCCTGTGAAAAGTTAGTTTTTGTGGCCAGACTTTCTCAACTGTGAAAACTGGTGTGGGCAAGGGTACAGTGAGCTCACAAACATACTTAAAGTGATTTTGCTTGGAAAGCGCGTTTTTAAAGAAGGTCAGTATCATAGTGTTTGTAAGAGGATAGGGGTCTCTTCTTTGAGAAAGAAACCCTTCCTTCGGATCCCAAATATTTGGGATAGAGCCTGGGCTTTACACTTACTAGATGATACTCTACCACTGAGCTGTATCCCCAGCCTCCTTTTTGATTTTTGTTTTGAGACAGGATCTCACTATGTTGCTCAGGCTAGCCTTGAACTTGCAGTGGGCTGGGATTACAGGCCCAAGCCTCCAAGCCCCAAAGGAAGTGCTTTTTAAATGTGCAGAGAGTTGGGGGGATACTGGAAAGGTGGTAGAGCAAGAAGGCTTAGTGTTAGACATGCCCACCCTGTGCCTAGCTCAGTGCAAGAGCTTGATTCCAATCGCTAATCTACCCTTGCACAAAAGGCATATGGCTATTATACCAATGAAGAGACTGGCTCAGAGAGGTTGGGGATGTGGCCTGGGATCATTCAGCTCATGGAAGGTTTAGACACATAACCCAGGCCATCTGATAACAGTCTTGTTCTTTCCATGCTGCCTCTGGGTCCAGCTCATCATGGTAGGGAGGCATGGCAGCAAGCCAGCAAGGAGGCAGGAGCAGAAAGCTCAGAGATCACATCTTCAACCGCAAACATGAAGCAGAGTAAGCTGGAAGTGGGTGAGACCACAAACTGCCCTCAGTGATATATCTCCTCCAGCAAGGCTCCACCTCTCAAGGATTCCATGACTTCACCACACAGTGCCACCAACTGGAGTCCAAGTGTCCAAATACTTGACCCATGGGAGATATTTCTCATTCAGACCATTACATTTCACCCCCTGGCGCCCACAGATTCCCAACCATCTCATAATGCAAAATGTATTTAGTCTGGGATGGAGAGTTGGGTCAGTGGTTAAGAGCACTGATTGCTCTTGCAGAGGACCTGGGTACAATTTCTAGCACCCACACAACAGCTAACAACTCTCCATAATCTAGTTCCAGGGGATCTGATGCTCTTTTCTGACCTCCATGGGCATTGCACAACACAGGTGCACCTACATACATGCAGGCAATACTCTTATACACATAAAATAAAAATAATAAAATACTTTTTAAAAT
>NW_008332149.1:4598972-4622311 GCF_000622305.1 Nannospalax galili | reverse complement strand
CTCTGCAAGAGCAGTCAGTGCTCTTAACCACTGAGTCATCTCTCCAGCTCTGAAATAAAATATAAAAAATGTATTTTGGCCAACTTTAAAATTCCCCCATAGCCTTTTTTTTTTTGGTCTTTTTGAGACAGGGTCTCCCTGTAGCTCCAGCTGGCTTGGAACTCACTGCATACAACAGGCTGGCCTTGAACTCACAGGGATCCACCTGCCTCTGCCTCTTGAGTGCTGGGACTAATGGCATCCTCCACCATGCCTGGCTGTCTTTTATAATTTCAACACTGTTCAAAAGTCCAAAGTCCAAAGAGCTACTTTTTGGAATCAAGGCAATCTTTTAACTATGACTCCCTGTAATATAAAAAACAAATTACATACTTACAACATATAATGATATAGAACATACATTCCCATCCCAAAAGGGAGGAATTGAGCATAGTGAGGAAATACTGGACCAAAGTAAGACCAAAACCAAGCAGGGAAAGACCAAATTCTTTAGCTCCATGTCCAGTGTCTGGGACTTAATTTCAAAGGGCTTAGATGGGTCTGCCCCTTCAGCTTTGCTGCCTACAACATACCTCTCTCATTTGCGCTGGTTCCATTCCCTGTATGCAGCTCTCCTTGGCAGATGTCTCATAGCTCTGGCATTTCTAACATCTTGAGGTCTCTACCATACCGCAGACTTCACTTTCACAGTTTCATGCAATGGTCTCTTAGGATGGCCTAGCCTCTCAGGGCTTTCTTGCAGCGACTCCAGCACTGGCACATATTGCCTGGCCTCAGCTGCTCCCTGAAACTATAGAGGAAAATTCATTACTCTTGCACTTTTCATACCTCTAATGTCAGTACCATGCGGACAACACTGCCAGGTTTGCCTGTCGGCTTGACAGCCTCATCTCCATGAACCACATTTGCAGCAGCCTGTGTATGTTGTTTTCTAGGAGCAGGAAACTCAGGTCTTTTCATGTAGCAGGTTGGAAGCTTAGCTGGATGAGGTCTTGCCCTGAGGGTATCCTTCCCTTTATTCCATTGCAGAGCTGGAGGCCACTCCATAGTGCTGCCAATCTCCTTAGCAGTCACAGTTGTTCTTTAAGTGTATGATGTGACTGTAACGTGCTTCCTAGTGCTCTTTTTCTCTCCAAACATACGTTTTGTATTTCGCTCTGCCCCACTTGCTCTTTTTCATCATATCTCTACGTAAGAGTCACCATTAATAAATAACCACACCACAGATTCAATATTAGACTCTCTTGAAATTTCCTCAATCAAAGAAATTAGTTCATTTCTTTTAAATTTAGTCTCAGACAAGTTCTTAGGATGGGGCAAATGGCAGCTAGAGTCTTTGTCAAAATATCACAGGAATGATCTCTAGCCTAGTTGCTAATAGGAACCTTGTTCCCTTCTGAAACCTCATGAGGTAGCCTCTATTATCTCCATTACTCTCAGCACCACTGTCTTCCAAGTTCCTACTAGAACAGCCTGCCAAAGCTCTGTTTACAACATTCAACCACTTTTCTAGTTTGAAAGTTCCCAAGTCTTCCACATTCCTTCAAAAAACAACAACCTTAAGTTCTTCACAGCAACAGCCCACTCTCTGGTACCAGCTTATATATTAGTTACTTTTTGTTGTTGTGATAAAGCACTACAACCAAAAATGACTTATGGAAGAAAGAGTGTATTTGGCTTATTGCTCCAGAGGAAGAGTCCATAATTAATGGTGGGTGAGGCATGGCAACAGGAAGCAGAGAGCACAGGCAGTTACTATGTCCGTGCTTCTCGGTAGACAGCAGGGAACAAGATGCTGCTCCCTGCCCACAGGATGCCGAGAGACTGATAGAGGTGGGGTTGGGACAGGAGTGAACAGTGAACTGATCAGCTTAATAACCCAGCATGTGGACTGCTGCAAAATGACATATACCATAAACATTAAGCCAGGTAGAAGTATCTGGAAGAGCAGGGACAAGAATATTCCAGGGTGTCTGGTTAGAAAAGGCCATTGCGGGGCTGGAAAGATGGCTCAGTGGTTAAGAACAGTGACTGTTCTTGCAGAAGACTTAGGTTCGAATCCAAGCACCCACATGGCAGCTAACAACTGTCTGTAATTCCAGTTCCAGGGGATCTGACAGCCTCTTCTGTCCGCTGCAGGCATTGCATGACACGGGTGCACTTACTTACATGCAGGCATAACACTCATACACATAAAATAAAAATAATAAATAAAATATTTTTTTAAACAAAGAAAAGGCCATTGGATGGAGTTACTGTGGAATGATGGACATGTTTCAGAACTAATCTGAGATGGTGGTAGCACAATGTTGCCCATGCACCACATGCCACTGATTGTTCACTGTGTAGTGGTTAATTTGATGCTAGAAGAATCTCCCTGCCACATAGTATTTTCTTTTTAAAAACACCAAATTCTTTTTTTTTTTTCTTTTCTTTTTGAGACAGGGTCTCCCTGTAGCCCCAGCTGTTCTGGAACTCACTATGTAGACCAGGCTGGCCTTGAACTCACAGAGATCCACCTGCCTCTGCCTCCTGAGTGCTGAGATTAAAGGCATGCACCACCATGCTCGGCTTAAAAACACCAAATTCTTTAAAAAATTATTTATTCATTTTTATTTTATATGTATGAGTGTTTTTGCCTGCATGTATGTAAGCACACCACATGCCTATAAATTCACAAGGCCGGAAGAGGATATCGGATCCCGTGGAACTGAAGTTAGCCACCATGTGGGTGCTGAGAACTGAACCCAGGTTCTCTGGAAGAGCAGCCCGTGCTTTTAACTGCTGAGCCATCTCTCCAGCCCCAGATATTTTCTTTTTAAAGGTGGTCAGAGTCATCCTCAGGGCAAAAATAGAAACTCTGCAGCCTAAGGCTGCAGAGGTATGAACCCTGAAGCTGTTTTCTCTTAAGCACAGGGAAGATGGCTCCAGGCAGAAAGAAGAGCCAGAGGGCCAAGCTAAGACAGCTGAGGCCACTTTTTGTAGATAAAATTTTTATTGGAATAAGGCCTGATCTGCTGGTTTGCATATTGTCTCTGTGACCCTCTGACCTATTGTGATCCTTTATAGAGAAATTTGGCTGACTCCAAACCACAGCAAAGTCCTTAGGTAGGAGCACATCCAGAAGATTGAGGAGCAATGAGAAGAAGGTGCTGGTATGGAGTTAGTGCCCACAAGAGTAGGAGGCGAGGTCAAAGAAATAGCAGGCTACGTCGTGCAGCCCCTGCCTGACTTGTGTGGCACCTCTGGCAGTGTTGGGACAGATCTGGACATTATCCTGGTGGAGAAGTTTTATGTATATGTGTGTGTGTGTGTGTGTGTGTGTGTGTGTGTGTGTGTGTGTGTGTGTGTGGAGGGTGCAAGTGTTGGGTGGGGACATGGTTGGGTAGAAACATGACTAAACTTGGGATCAGGTTTACATTTGAGACTTAATGTTTGTCCCATGTCAGCTCCGAGTCCTCAGTTCTGTCATTCACAACCAGCCTGATTACATGGTGATAGAAGTGGTGATCATGATGGTGATGCCAGTGCGAGGGATGATGGTGGTGATGGATATGCTAGTGTTTGAGGGAATGATGGATGGTGATGATGGGGATGGTTGTGATGAAGATGGTGATGGTGGTAGTGATAGTGGTGGTGGAGGGGATGATGGTGGTGATAGATATGGTGATGATGCAGATGGTTGTGATGGAGATGATAGTGGTGATACTGATGCTGATGATGGTGGGGAACAATGGTGGTGCTGATGCTAATTGTGATGAAGATGAGTGGTAGTGACTGCCACATTGGTGGCATCTGTGTGTACTAGTACTTTGCATGTGGAGTGCTCCTTCTCAATATAACAGTGCAGAGTGTAGCAGCAGTGTCTGTGTGCATGAAAAATCACTGAATGACTTAACGAAGGCCCCACGGCTAGTATGTGGTGGGCTTAGCACAATGATACTGTTTACTTTGCAGTTAAGAGGCTGTGGGGCAGTGAGTTACCTGGTAAACAGCATGGCTGTTTCTCGAGGTGCAGCCTTCAGCATCAGCACTGTCCTTAGGTCAGGGCTTTCCGAGGGGCCTTCCTCAGCTGTGCGTCTCCTCTAAGCTCTGTCAGAATCTTTCTCTCGGGCTCAGTGTGCTGAGGAGACCCATGTCTTTGTCCTCATGGTGACCAGTCACCAGGCTTCGTGTTGGTTTTGGTTTTCCTAATTTGAGGTTGTAGGATTCCCTGGTTGTGGCTGAGGTTTTTCTGCTCTGGAAACCCCAACTGTGGTGTGGCCATGAGGTGGAGCCTGGAGATGTTGGAACCTGCCACAGACCGCAGGCCCCACACACCCTGGGCAGTACCCCATGCCTTTCCCTGCTCTACTCGGGAAGTTTTGGGTTCTTCTAGCTGGAAACTGCGGCATCATGGAATTTTCTGGGGTCAGAACTGTGTGTCTTTGTCTCACCACATCTAGTACTGCAGAGCCAGGGCTGCTGGGAGGCCTGGTGTGTGCTGAGGCTCCTGGCCCCGTCTGGGCACCACAGCTCCTGCCCACTCATTTAGTGAGATCTTCTGTTATAACGGAAGCCCCTGACGAAAGAGCGAATTGCTGGGCAGACTAATGGGCTTAGAAATAGTCCCTCCTCCAGCTGCTGGTTCTTCCCCATCCTCATCTCCCCACGCTCCCTTCCTCTGCCTTCTTGAGTTTTGTAGGCTGCTCCCTGGTCTGACTGTACCCAGATCAAAGTATCAAGAATATCATTGGTGTGTAACCTTATCCTATGTGATCTGGTCCCTTTTCTGGAATCTCTGAGCTGGCTTTCCTGAGTACCAAGGGTTGACTCCACCACATGATTCAGTTGTTGGTTGGGTCAGGCTTCAAATAGGAAGCTCTGTATCCCCAGAACTCTACTTTCTTATCCTGCCCATCCTTGGGGTCCTATTCCTGGTTGGGAAAGTCCTAGACACACTCACAGACACCAAGGCTGTGGTTCCTAAAAGTTCCTGGTGATCCTTGCCCAAAGGAGAATGAACTTCAGCCACCTAGAGTCAATGGCCTGTCCCTACTCAGGGGGCTGTGGTCCATGGGTGCCTTTGATGGTCCCTTTTGTGAGGGTTTCTTCCAAATATGTCAATCTGGGGTGGTCATGTGCAGGGGTAGCTGAGTCCACACACTTCTTGGGCAGCATCATAACACTACCTTCCAGTCATTGGCCTAGAGCAGGTTGAGTCATTGGCCTTTTATGTCTGGAAATTCAGCAGAGTCACCTGTGCTACAGTCACCAGGACATGTAAGAACCTCCCAACCACAGCCAGAATGTCCTGGGAGCATCTTCTCCGCTTCTCACATCTTTCCTCCTCAGTGTACAGTCTCTCTTCTAGACAGGCTCAGCACGATGAGGATCTGTAACAGACCTGGTCCCTCGCGTAGGCACAGTGAGACCCTTTCAAGCCACTGGCCTTATGCTTGTGGGCAGCGCCTTGTCAGGAAGTCTTGAGGTGTTTGTATCCTGGGTCTCTATCAGCAGTGTCCCAAACTACTTTGGAGGATGAGATGATGATGGCTTCTGTGCCTTGCTCTGTGGCTTCCTCTAGTCACATCTGCTACCACCCCAGGGACCTCTGCTCAAAACCTAGAAGCTGTCCTGCTGGCACAGCCTCCTTCCACAATGTTAACCTCTCACTGCTGCAGACTCCCAGTGGGACAGTGACACATGACCTGGAGAGAGAAGATGAGCCAGCTAGTCAGATTTGTTCCTTGGGACATTACAACCAGGGCAGGAAGAAGGCAGAGAGAGCCAGTGGAAGGTGGTGAGAACGGAAGGTGGTGAGAACGCTGAAAACTCATGTGATAGCTGCTGAGCATCACATGATGCAAGGCAGGCAAGTCATGGAGGAAAGGGACTGTTGTCGAGGCAGAGTCCTCCATCACTACATTTTGGACCTAGGAGCAATATTTTTCAGTTGACATGTCCAAACCCCTCTGTGTTTCTGCAGATCCTCTTTAGAAGTAAGCAGGGTAGTGAGAAATCAGAGCGGGAGAAGTTCTTGGAAAGTCCAGGTGGTCATCATCTCCCCTGTGGTGCTCCAGGGTTTTGCATCAGGATCACAGGCTGCTGGCTCCTCTGATTCCACAGGTGGAATTTGCATTTCTAACCAGGTCCCTGTGGTGCTGCTGCTGGTGGTGCTGAGAACCATCCATAGAAGGGCCAGAAGGAAGGTTCTTCCAACAAACCCTTCGCAAAAGCTTCCCCTTCCCCAGTCAGTGACTCACCTGTTATCAGAGAGGAAAGGAACTGTAGCTTGAGTCAGGTCACCTGAGCCCTTGCTCTGGTTGTGACACAAACTGTCTAATGATTTGAGGCAATGTGCTTGCCTTCCTGGGACTCTGTTTCCACCTAAAATGGGTTTAAGAGTAGATCTACTCACCAGAATTATGTGAAGAGTGAAAGAGAGGACCAATTCACTATACCATTGTTCTATGGCTCAGAATGTGTAGGAAATGCCACATCTCTTTAACTTCCAAATCAAATATACCATAAAATTGGTACAGTCAATTGTTTTGCAATTATTTCCCCCAACCTCTCAGGGATGGTTTAAGAGGCCTCAGAATTCAAAGAAGTCCAATTAAGTTGGACCCAGAACATCTGGGCCACTGCTGTGACTGACTTTGTCAGTGTCCTTTGAAATAGGGGGCTCCATTGATGTCAGTCCATTCTACTCTATCAGGCCTTCCTGGGGATCTGGAAAGCTGGAGGCTATCACTCTGAGAGCCCTTTAGCCCTGGATGCCACCTCTGCTTCACACAAAGCCACAGAGGAACAAGAGGAGCAGCCAGCTGTCTCCCCCTATGAGAAGGGCTCTTCTCTGGGCACTTTTGCGGGGAAAGATGCCCTTTGTTCTTCCTTGAGAGCACTGCAGAAAGCCTGTTTCTTTTCTTTTTGTTAAATATTTTATGTGTCTGTGTGTATTGCCTGCATGTAGGTAAGTGCACCCTTGTCGTGCAATGCCTGTGGGGGACAGAAGAGGAACTGGAACTGGAGTTATGGACAGTTGTTAGCTGCCATGTGGGTGCTAGAATTCAAACCTGGGTCATCTGCAAGAACAGTCAGTGTTCTTACCTGCTGAGCCATCTCTTCAGTCCCCAAGAAAGCCCATTTCTTAGTTGCTTGTCTTGATAGGACTGGTTTGGCCCACCCTCAAGAAATGGTAGCTGCTAGGTGGTTGCAGTGGTGCATGCTTAAATTCTAGTATTCTAGGCTGAGGTAGGAGGATCATGAGTATCAAGGCCAGCTTGGAATATATAGTGAGACCTTGTCTAAAAAACAAAACAATTGAAGAAGTAGACAGAAAGGGTAACTGTTATTTCCTGACTTTCCCTTCAAGTCCTGAAACCCTCTTACCCAAGGGGTGTGGGGTCTCTCCCTTCCCTTGTGGGTCGTTGGCCACCGGTCCACGAGGACAAAGGGAGCAGAAGCGATGAACGGGGTCAGGGACGGCCAGTGAGCACTGACAGAAGAAAGCCCTTTGGGGAGGCAGGTTCAGTGATACAAACAGCTCCAGACTCAGTGAAACAGCTCCGTTTATTTAGTGGGGGTTAGGGAAAATATAGTGTGGAGGCAGCTGATAGGTGCTCATAGTATGCTTTATTTACATGTGGTAGCAGGATCCTATCATCCGACTATTACGCAATGCCTAATTATCATATAGAAAAAACCTGGGGGTAGTTTTATTGCCGGTAACTATGTCAAAGGTCATTTTTCAAATGAGGCCAAGCATCTGTGCTTGGTGGCACTTTCCAGGTAAGTCAGGCAGGAAGCCCCTGCTGAGAAAGGAGCCGACCTTAACAGCAGAGTTCCCCAACAAAGGGGTTCCACTTTTGTTGGCCCTGTCCCACGTCTTGCCACTCCCTCATCAGAGGGCACCTGTAGTAGGTTTCTGTTGGCAGCTGAGGGGGCCCCAAAGCAGAAGGAAGAGGGTGGTGTCTGATAAGCAGCGTCCTCAGAGGCTGCACCTGTGAGGCACTGGCAGAAGTCCCAGAGAGGCATGCTGTCCTGGTGTCCCCCTTCCAGATATTGCCCTGGCCTCTGTTCAAGCTTGAGTCCGTCCCCGATGGTGCTTTGGGGCTTTCTCCAGAGCCATGAGTAGGCAGAGTTCAGCTGGTACCTCAGCCCTACATCCTGTTTCCTGTTCTGTGGTAGGGGCCATCCTGCCTAACTATAGGCAATCCCGTGGCCAGGGCCACCCTCTTCCATGCAGCTTCTCCAGCTCTGACTCCTGCTGTCTTTGATGCCAGGAATGAGCTGTTACCTCTGAAGTGGACGTAACAGTGGCAGGGACTGGGTTGTCTTTGCAGGCCCAAGGGTTACAGAGGAGCGCCTAGTAAAGCCAGTGAGGCCCAAGGCTGCTTGCATCCCTAGATAGCCTTGAGCTAGTACATACGGTTGAGGACAGTGCCTATTTGGGTGCGCATCTCTCACTGAACCCCACATTCTCATCTGTGAGTGGAACTGAGGGTTCAGCACAGTATTCAGAGCCAGCATGGAGGTGTTCACTGATTCCTGCCACTGTTTCCCTGCTCAGTTGACATGAAGAAAGAGTGCAGTCACCAGGCATTGTGTTAACTGCACCACTCTCTACCCTTGTCCCCATGAGGAGGCTGAGGGCCAGGCAGGGCTCCCATTCAAAGGCAGCTTGGGAAGGGTGCTGGATCTGCGCTGAGAGATCAGGTGGGACTTTGGCAGGTGGAGGAATCAGGAAAGGCTGGCGGAGACTTGAGTTTGCAGGACATGTGATATGTCCAGGTGCCAGAGGCAAAGCACGCACTCACTTCCACTCAACAGATATTGCTTGAGCATCTACCACAGGCCAAGGAGAGAATGGTTGAGAACAGAAGAGACTGAGTTGCTGCCACTACATGCCTGCTGTCAGTGCCACCAACATGCAGCACCATCCAGGTGGCTGTGAGCACCCGTGCTGGGAATTAGGAGTCACTTCACATGCAGTGCTCCAATGAGTCAATGAAAGTGTGCCGAGAGAATGGATGAATGAATCTGTAAGCTGATGTGTGTGTTCAGGAGACAGACAAAGCAACCAACCAAGGCTCTCCAAACTCTTCAAGCCATATGGAGATGGTAGAAAGCAGGTGTCCTTCAGCTCCCTAGGTTAGAGAAGGCCTCTAGGACAGTGGTGCAGGCGGAGATGAGAAGCAGGGGAGAGAAACATTCAGAAAAGCAGGGAGAGGGTATCCCCAGGAGCAGGAACAGCAAACACAAGGACCTTGAGATCAGTGGCCTAGAGGGAAGTAAGGCTATGGAGAAGACGACCAGGGTTGAATGTGGCTAAGGAAAATAGGCTCAGCCTGTGCGTAGCCAGGTGGTGAGGTTTGAGAAATAACTGACTGTCCTGCCAGGGTCTGGCTGGGCTCTCTGCAGCAGGGAGGTGGGATATGAGTCTTGGCCCCTTGTAGGGCTGACATCCCTCCAAAGTAGGGCAGTGGCCCCGGGGACAACTGAGGTCAGGATGAAGGAGAATTTCTGTAGCAGTGTGACTGGGTCTGACCTGGCTGCATCTCAGGATACAGAAAAACAATCAAGTCCTATTGAAATCATAAACAGAATCAATGCTTCAGTTATTAAATATGCAGTTTAGCAGCCCAGTAGCATACTTGTACTGAACATTTGTCTGGAAGTGGTAACCTCCTTGGGGCAGGCTTGTTTGTTGTTAAGACATGAAATATTGTCTCCTACTTGGGTTAGAGAGCTGGGCTTATTATGGGACCTTTAGTGGAGCTGGAGGCTGGGCCAGATGTTAGTGGGAAGGCCATTTGGTGGTGGGGGGTAGATTGGGACAATACCCTGCCCAAAGTGTCCTGTATCATTTTTCTATGGTTGCTGTAACAAATTACTGCAAACTAGGTGGATTAAAACAACACACACTTGCTGTCTTACAGAACTAAGTGGATCAAAACCACACATATTTATTATCTTAAGAGTT
The DNA here is from genome assembly GCF_000622305.1 of Nannospalax galili. NCBI lineage: Eukaryota > Metazoa > Chordata > Mammalia > Rodentia > Spalacidae > Nannospalax > Nannospalax galili. The sequence goes on along the minus strand of NW_008332149.1, from coordinate 4,612,344 downwards.
CTACAGACTGGGAGTTTGACCCAAGCTCATTGAATTAAAGTCAAGAGCTCCTTCTGGGAGCTCTTGGGAAGAATCTGTCCTGGGCTTTTCCAGCTTCTACAGGCCTTGCACCTTCCTTAGCTTGAGGCCCCTTCCATTTTCACAGCCCACAAAGGCTAGGCCAGTCTTTCTCAAGCTTTATCACTGATCTGATGTGTCTGCCTCAGGGTTCCATTAGGCCCTTTATTATTTTTGCATCACTGTGACCAAATTCCTGACAGAAAAAACTTAAGGGAGGGAAGATTAATTTTGGCTCAGGGTTTCAAAGGGTTTGGTTCATGATAGCATGGAGGGCATGTTAGAGCAGAGCACTTTACATCACATTGGGCCAGGGAGCAGAGAGGAGAGCACACTACCTTAATCTTTTTCTTTTTTCTTTTCCTAATCTGGGGCCCTCAGTCCATGGAATGGTGCTACACATTCTGAGTGAGTTGTTCCACTTCAAATAGTGCTTTCTCAAAACATCCTCACAGACCCATTCAGAGGTGCACCTCACCAGCCTCCTGGGTTATTCTAAATTCAATGAAGTTTAACTATCCCAGGCCTATCTGGATAGTTCAAGGAAATGCCTCTACTGCTACCTATAATTCCATGTTTACTCTTACCCTGCCCCATTTAATTTAACATACATCTAGAGTCCCAGAATTAGGGTATCTTAGAGGAGCATTGTTCTGGCTTCTCCAGACTGTCTACCTTGTTCTGAAAACTGAACAAATAAAGATTAGGAGGAAAGCCTCAGGTGATTGTTGGGGAGCCTGGGCCTAAGCAGCCTCCATGGGGCTGAATGAGACCCTTTCCCCCTCCTAAAACTCCCCTGCAGGTTTTGGGCCCCAGTTTCAGCATTCTCTCCTCTTCCAGATGGCTCACATTTCCTACCTCCTCCGCTGTCCTGGATGGTTGTCCCCATGACTGACAAACCAACCCCAAGCCATGCTTCTTTTCTGAGTGCTGGTCACAAATATTGTTAGGTAAAGAATATTTCCTCACATCACTATATTTCAAAGCCAGTCATTCTTTGTCCCAGGAGGCTGCCCTGTGTGATGGGTATCCACTCATCTGTGCTCTACCCAACAGCTGCCCATAGCAGGTTGTAACAATGAAAAGTTTCTCCAGACATTGCAGATTGTTCCCTGGGAAACAGTCATGAGGGCTAAAAACCCCCAGAAGAAAGAAGGCGTGTGTGTGTGTGTGTGTGTGTGTGTGTGTGTGTGTGTGTGTCTACTGTGTCCGAGCATCTGCAGAGGGCCCATTACTCAGGAGATGCTCAGCACATCTTGATTGAACGAATCAATGATTCTGTGTTGATTTTAAGTGATTGAGTCAATCAATGTGTACTCTGCATTCGTGTGTGAAGTAGACTCCTGGTTTCTCTAGCCCAGCTACTGAGATGGTGAGCCTTGGGAGGCAAAGACAGAAGGTCAGAAATTCAAGGTCATCTTTAGATATGTAGAGAATTAATGGTCAGCCTGGACAACATGAGACCCAGTCTTACAAGTATGGTCATACAACTGAATGTCGTTTAGCCCTGAAAAAGAATGAAGTTCTTACATATGCTACATCATGGTTAAACCTTGAAGACATTCTAAGTGAACTAAGCCAGACACCAAGGGACACATATTGTATGATTCTACTTAATATGTGGTCCTACAGTGGTTAGATTCAGAGTGGCGGAAAGTAGAATTGAGGTGACCAGGGTTAAGAGAAGGAGAATGGGGAAGCATTGTTTAACAGAGACACCATTAGTATTTTAGGATGATGAAAGAGTTCTGAGATTGCTAGTGGTGATATTTATACTACAGTATGAATACATTTCACACCACTAAACTTCACACTTAAAATGATTAATATTGGGGTGGGGACTGGAGAGATGGCTCCATGGTTAAGGACACTATTGCTCTTGCAGAAGACCTGAGTTTGGTTCCCAGCACCCACATTGGGTGGCTCACAACCACTTATAACTCTAGCTCTATGGGGGATCTGATGCCTCTGGCCTCCAGGGCACTCACATATACAGACATACATACACATAATTTTAAAAGTATTAAAAGTAAATATTTTAAAAGCATCAAAATGTTAAATTTTATGTTACGTTCATTTTATCACAGGACAACAGATACTTTGTCCCAACTAGCTCAGGGAATCAGTAATGTGAGAATGGAAATGGAAGCCAAATGGGCTGCATGAATTCTGATGGCCCTTTCAGGTCCTCAGCAGCTGGGATGGGAGTTCCCAGCCTGGTCTACCCACTAGTCAGGCTGATTTCTGTAGTGGACGGCCCTTCCCGCAGGTTGTACACACAACCTGCGGCCAAGCAGGTGTGCATATGTCTCGTAGAGAGGGAAGACAGGCACCTGAGAGGGTGCCCAGCTGGTGGACACAGCTCATCTGGGGTCCTTGTGTCCTGTCCCTGGGGCAGCTGTTGCTCAGATTCAGCTTGTTCTTCCTATGTGAGAAACCTGGCTATGGTCAAGAAGTCCAAAATCTGGGTTTTATGTGGAGTATTCTCATGTTTAAATTTTAGTAACTGGTTTGTTGAAGAGCAAGCAAATAAGCAAACCACATTTGGGTCTAACAGAAGGAACTCTACAGGGATCTGGTCTGGTCTGTGGCTTTCCGGGAGCTCCCATGCTTAGGTCTTCCCCTCTCCTCCGTTCTGCCTGTTACTGAATGCTGTGTCTGAGCTCTGACCCTCAGTTCTCCTTCTGAACTTCTGATCCTCCGAACTTCCAAGAGGATCAGACCAGTGGGGACAGGAGCTTTGGTTCAGAATTGTGCTCAGCTGAGGTCTTAGCTCTGCCATACATGAGCTGTGTGGACTTAGTGAACCTAGGTGACTTCTTTCTACTGCATGCCTTGGTTTCTTTCTCTCTCAAGTGGAATATAATAGTTCCTACTGTGTAGAATATTCGAGGGCAAAGAGTGCAGGAGGGTGCAGGTAAGGGCTCAGACCAGTGCAGGGCCAGAAGAAGGGCTCTTTCGTGCATGTGTGCATGTAGGGGTCTGTGTCTGTATGTGTACATATGAGTGCAGGCTCCATGGGAAAAAGAGTGAACAGAGTGGGACAGGCATCAGCTGATGAGTTACACACTCCAGGACATCTTGTTTCTTCACTTGCAACATGGGCCTGTGATTTCTTCCTTAGAAAATTCCATGGCAGGGGCCCAGGACACACTGTTCTGTCCTTTGGAGTTCGAGTTCTTTGCTACCTACTGAGACTTGAGAGGAAGGACCTGGGCCTGGTATACTGAAAGCAGGATAAACAGAGAGCGGAGGAATGGGCCTAGGTCCTGCTCTGTTCCCATCAGCTCCTCTGCTTCCTGGTTAGCAGGAAGGGGTTCTGGTGAGAGCCAGCCCACTTAACTGAGCAGGCCATCATGGTGGTAGTGGAGAATCCCTGGCTCTGCCCTGTGTCTGCTGCTATGCCTGTGTGCCCAACAGGGAAATCCCTGGGTTGCTTGGAGGACCCACAGAGGCTGAGGTTGCTGTCCTATTATGAGCAGGGAGGAACACTGGGCCAAAGCATGGTGATGACTAGCCAGGCTGTCCTGGGAGTGGCCCTGGGTTTGTGGGAGGAAGGTTCCAGTCCTGCCCAGACTCTTCTTAGGAGGGTTAAAGAGCAGAGAAGCTGCTTACTCAGAGCAGGGAGCCATGACTGTGCCTTGTACCCTGAAGGAAAGGAAAGGACCCTTAACATTCTGAGATGCTGGGGAACACAAAGGTCCACATGACCTTGGTGAAAAACTAGCTGATGATGTTGGGGATGTAGCTCAATGGCAAAGCATTTGTCTAGTATGGGTGAGGCCCTGCGTACAATCCTAGCATTGAAAAAATAAAAACGAAAGAGAGTAGATAAACTAACAGATATGGCTATTCCAGGGTGTGGGAGTGGCAGGATGTTAGTCTCTGGAGGCCCTAGAAACATGGCAAAAGTGCCTCCTGGTCCAAGGTGCCTATGCTGGTGGAATGAGAGAAGAGATGCGCTGGTCCAGGGGTAGAGCTCCACTGCCATTTGTTGGCCTGAGTGTCTGTCCATCATCTATGAATAAGGAGGAGTAGGGGAGATAGAAACACCCTGTGTTATGCCCTCATTGTACTCTGTGTTCTCCTGTGGGTGCTCTGTGTGCGTGCATGCGTGCATGTGTGTGTATGTGCGTGTGTGTGTGTGTGTGTGTGTGTGTGTGTGTGTGTGTGTGTGTATTACATAGTCACTATTCTAGTCTGGCTTTCTATTGCATTGATAGAACACTGACCAAAACCAACTTGAAGAGAAAAGGGTTTATTTCATTTTATGGGCCACATCCATCATGGAGAGAAGTCAAGGCAGGAACTGAAACAGGAACCTGGAAGTGGGAACTGAAGCAGAGACCATGAAGAAATGCCACTTACTGGCTTGCTTCTTCCTGGCTTGCTCAGTTACTTTTCTTATACAGCCCAGGACTATCTGCACAGGATGGCACTGCCCACAATGGGTTGGGCCTTCCCCCATCAACCAGCAGTCAAGAAAATAGCCCACAGACAGGGATAGCCCTATGCTAATCTGATGGAGGAAATTCCTCAGTGAGAGTCCCTTTTCTCAGGTGTCTCTAGTTGGTGTCAAGTTGACAAAATGAGCCAGCATCGTCACATAATGGAGGATATGGGGTAGGATAGGCCTTCAGGAGTCTTCCAGCCTTGGGACATGTGTCCTGTGAGACTCTGGGTTCATGAGAAGGAATGAGTACCCAAGACAAGCGGAAATTGAAGTCCTCGTCCTGCAAATCTGACCCCAGCTGAGGACAAGGACTTTCCATAGGAAACAAGCGGACAAGTGAGGGCAGTGAAGGGGTTGTAGTCTTCGGGCTTCTGGAGTTGCACCAAGAGGATTGACCATGGGCCCCGGTGGTGGGGGCAGAGGTGGCGTTTAGATGCAACAGATCTCTCCTTTGCCATGGTAAGGTTAGTTCTAACCTGGGGACCTTGATTCCAGGACCAGTGGACTGGATCATGGTGAGCAAGAGAGGAGGCCAGCTGTTGGCTGGCTGGTGTCTCGGGAGGGGTACAAGGAGCTCTCTGCTATGGTAGGGGGAGCCCTGGTCAGACATGCAGAAAACTCTGATTTTTGTGCCTGGGAAGAGTGTGTGTGTGCGTGTGTGTTTTGTGCTTAGGGTATATTGCTGGCCTGACCTAGAGCCCTTACCACCTCCCAACCCAGGAAGCTGGTGGAGAGGCTTGTGGGGGTGGGACACAGGCTCTGGAGCATTGGGCAGCACCAACATCTTTCTCATCATCTCTACAGGGGGCGGAGGAAAGCGCAAAGGGAAGAGCAAAAAGTGGAAGGAAATCTTGAAGTTCCCTCACATCAGCCAGTGTGAAGATCTCCGAAGGACGATAGGTAAGCTAGCCCCACTGCCTTGGGATTAACTGCCAAACTCTATGTACTGTCAATCCAGTGCGACTCATCTAAGGAGATACACTAATTCCAACTCCATCTGACATCTTTGCTAACAGACCTAAGGGCACAACCTCATAACATCAGTATTTGTTATGTGGCGGGATGAACTGTCACTTCCCAGTTACCCTTGAGGCTGGTGCTGTTATTTTACTCCAGAAGAGGAAATTGAGACAACTGTGGTTCTTTAACTGGTCCACAGTTGCCAAGCTCAAGGGAAAGCAGAGAAGGGCCTGGACCAGCCCTAAGTTCCTAGACAGAGCTTCCCACCTTTCCTGGATCCCATGTATCTTCTCTCAGAGGGCAGCTCAGCTCTAGGCACCTCTTCCCCTGCATTTGGAAGGCTGGTGCTCATAGAGCCACCAGCCCAGTGGCTCAGTTCCTTCCTCTTTATCGAGGCCTCACATGGCCACCTCTAACAGCAGCTAAGGGCTCAGCTCCTGTGGGGGAGGGCATAGCAAACACATCAAATGGGTCTGTCTCCAGCCCCACTCTGACCATAGCAGAGGAAAGGAAGCCAGGCTAAGTAGATGAGAATTTCTAGGCAGTAGACATAATGGGGCTCCTTGACTCGGGTTGGGTCTTGGCTCTTCTCCTCTGTGCACCCTGGGGTGGGCACACCCACTCTGCTACAGGAAAGCTCCACTTTATCTGCTCAGGACTGCTAGGGTCATGTGTACAAGTTAACCACATTTTCTGACACTCAGGCCTGCTGAGGGCTGGGTGCAGGATGGCTCCGTTACCCAGAGCTGTGGAGGCTCAGCAGTCTTGGGGACTTCTACCCAGGGCTTTGGGTAAGCTACTCTGTGCCTGCTCTGGAACATGAGGCTACTTATAGCTATTTCTTTGGCTTTCCCGAATGGCTTCTCCATGTGGCCTGGCCTGTAGCAGTTTCTACATAGGGTTTAACCTGTCATCCATAGGCTTACTTCATTCTGCCTACTCTCTGGCTTGCCCAGATTTCTGGACTCAGAGGCCAGACTTCTCCCAGCAGAGGATGTCACTTCAATCCCTGTTCACTGTGGCCCCCAGGGAACAACCTACACTTCTTTCTTGGGCCAGATCTGAAAGACCTTTCTAAAGTGTTGAATTGGAGATGAGAGCTTGAAATGGGAGGAAAACATCCAGAAAGAGGGAACAGTGCAGAGAGATAGGTAACCTGGGCTAGGTCAGGGTCACCTGAGTGGTGCCTTGCCCTCAAACCCACAACTGGGAAGCCTCTTACTTCTCAGCTGTACCATCTGCAGGTGGAGTGCTCTATGGGGCACAGCTAGATCTGAAGGCCACCTCTTCAGAGAAGCCTCCCACAGGCCCTGAATGTAAATTGATTTCCTGGCCAGGGTCCTTCAGAGCATCCAGTCCTCTTCTGCAAAAGCTTGCTCATTGGCTATTATCTGACGTCTGTTTGTCCCACAAGTATGAATGACTGTGGAAAAGGGACTGATCATTTGAATTCGCCATTGTGTGGTTGACACCTGGTTTACAGAAGGTAAGGTAGATGTTACACGGGTGAACCAGTGCAAAGGAAAGAATGAGTGACGAGGTAAGAGTGAACGCAGAGCTCATGCAGAGCTTCTGACAGAAGAGTCCTGGAGCAGCACGTACCTGGAGGTGAACAAAGCCTGCATGCATTGCTGTATTTGTTTTATATTCTTCTTAAAAATGAAAAACAAAAATATAAAATACAAAGATTTCTGGTTCCAGACAAGAGGGAATAGATACAGTGTTCTCTATCCTTCCTGCCAAGGGCAGTTGAAAACCTAGACTTGAGTAAAGCAAACAGAAGATTCTAGAAGGTGGAGAGAAGGCAGATGGGTTAGGACATTGGAACCCAAGGAATACAGAACTCCCCAAGTTTTCCTTTTTGCCTCTATTATGGCCCTGACTGGGTGCTGGGGAAGCAAAGCCTGATGCACTAGTGGATGCAGACAAAAAGGCCCTTAACTCCTGCCCTTGGGGGCAGTGGCAAGGAGGGGGAAGAGCCAACCTGTTCTTTCTAGAAAGAAGCAGATAGCACAGCTGGGAAGCCGTGGGCGCAGCGCAGACGTGCTGCTTCTGTTCACACCTGCAGTGGCACACCCACTTTCAGACTTTGTTCTCACTTAACCTGTATCTTAGTCAGCTCGGGCCACTCTTGCAAACAACATGGGCTAGGCGTGTCAAACAACAGACAGTCGCTTTGCACAGTCTGGAGCCTGGAAGTCCAAGATGATGGCCCCCTTTCTGGTTTGCAGATGGCCTCCCATATCCTTGCATAGGAGGAAGCACACTTCCATGCCTCTTCCTGTCAGGGCTCTGATCCCATTCATCCGGGCTCCCTTCCTAACACCATTGTGTTAGATGTTAGACTTCACCATATGTGCTTTGAGGACACAGGCATTCAGTTCATAGCAACCTAGTTCTGGATTCAAAGGCCAGCATCCCCTTTCTCTCCTCTGAGGGCGTGCAACTTCCCTGAGGGGAGCTATCTTTGCTTAGGTCTGGCCCTACCCAGCTCAGTTACTCTCACTGTGTCCTCCTCTCCAGGGGCTTCTTGACAGTCCCTCACCTTCTAGTGCCTTCCCTACCCTGCTCACTTCCAGTCTGGGGACCTAGGAGGACAAGATTCTCTTCTGAGCTTCTCTCTGTCCACGATCCCTTACCCTACAGCTTCCACTCCGTTTGGGTCCATCCGCAGGCCTCTTGGTGGGGCCCATACCTCTGGGGATGACAGCTATGCCTGACAGTATATGGGAATGATGCTTTGGTTCTCTGAGAGGGTGTTGAAAAGCCTCTGGTGTTCGTGCAGTGGGGAAGAGACTGGGAAAAACAGGAAGCCCCATGTAAGCTGAGGGGCTGCTGCGCATGGGCCTGGGCCAGGGCTTGGGCCTTCTGCCTGTTTATAGTCTGTCGCCGTGGTGTTTGCCCAGCCGCTGCTGGGGTCCTGCTGGAAGACCTTCTTAAATAAAAATCCCATTTCTTTTCTAGACCAATACACAAACCAAACAGTGGCAAACAGCAAGTTTGTTTTTCTTGTGGACACATGAGCTCACTTTCTGAAGCTCTCTGGGAAGATGTCCCAGGGCAGGATTTGTGCCAAGGTTTCAGGGCCCCTTCAGACCCAGTGGGCAATGTGGAGTGGTGCAGTGGAAGGTTCCACATCAGAGGGAAGGACCAAGCCCTCAAGGGCCCCTGGGATGCTGCCTCCTTGGAATCATCTCGAACAATGGTCAGTGAAAACCATAGCCTCTTCTGCCCCAAGCAGCCACCAGTTCCTCTATCTGCCCAGTCCCCAGGTGGCTTTGGAAAATGACAGTCATTCCTCTGTTGAGTCCCCTTCCCCCAGACATTTCTCTACCCTGCATGGAGTAGATCTCTAACTCCAACTAGTGGGTAGTAGATTGTGGGTGGCAAAAGTACTGTGGGTAAAGCTACAGACCCCTTTTCAGAATAACACTTTTACATATGCAAAATGGAATACACAGGGTTACCAAGGAAACCAATGCAGTTTCAAATTCAGTTATTAAATACTTTTAAAGTGTAAAATATAGACATGTACGTGCAAGTCTTTGTTAATAGTTGAAATAACAAGGTCTTAACAGCTGGTCTAATAGCTATTGTGATTCTGCATTTGTGATGAGCCAAAGTGGTATTTTTGGATATCTGTAGCCACTGTGATACGAGCGGATGTGTGGTTTCTGCTGGTGACAAGTCCCAGGCACTGCTCACATTGCTGTGGGCCGTTGTCTGCATTCATGATCAAAGGAAGTGCTAATTTTCAGTTAGAAGTTGGTGAAAAGCCATGTGATGTCTCCCTCTGTCCACAGACCCTTGGCAGCACCGTCTCCACCCTGCCCACCACGATCCGCCCTCAGTGTCCCCTAAGACCAGTCCCTCCTCCCTTCACAGCTGCTCTGGATACCGTTATTGTCCTGTGAATCCCACAAGCTTGTTTGCAGCCTCAAGGGCTCTGCCCCTACTATACCCTCCCCCTGGAATGTTCTTCCACACTTTGTTTCCCAGGGGACTTTAAGGTCTCAGCCTAAGGATCACCTCTAAAGAGAAGCCTTCTAAAAGAGAAGTCTTCTAAAGAGGAGCTTGCTGTAGTCGCATTCTTCCACACAGAGCTGTTTATTGAATGGTCTCTGCTCAGAACCCCATTTAAAGTCATCTTCATTTGGTCATTCACTTGTGTGTTTTCTGTCTCCCCTACTAAACTAGCTGTTCTGTGTTAGAAGGTGGCTGTGTCTTGCCTGGTTCCCTTGTGGACCACTGCCTGGCACATAATAGGGCTTATTAAATATTGGCTGAATGAAGGATTGAGGTGAAATATTTTAAATTAGGACTCTTTTTAAAAAGTTTATGATGTGTTTGCTGTGACTAAATTTAACTTTAGCCAATGGTTTCGACTTAATGAAAGTTTAGATTTAGGGGTTTAAACCAGAAAACATTTACTTTAACCCCTTTCCCTACCCTATCCTCACTACAGAGATGATCTTTTGTGCACTGAGTGGGAAGATAAGCTGGGGCTCCTGGCCCAGCCCATAACCCCTCAAGCTGCAATTTGAGTACTTAGTACAGTGATATTGGGTTTGTACAGAATCCCCAATTTAAGGAATTGAGGAGCATCTTGTCTAAATCCCCTTCTTCATTTTAGGAGTGGGCAGGCTCCCAGTGCTGAGTGACCTACCCAGCGTCATATGAACTCAAACCCCTTGGCCTTCAACTGTAGCTTTCTACTACCCAGCATCATATGAACTCAAACATTTGAGCCCTCAGCCCCAGCCACTGCTCAAATCAGGGATATGTATTATCCACTCCAAGGAGGAGAGGTTTTTCTCTGTTTCTTGTGTCTCATAAGTGTGCATTGCACATTTATCTGCTTAATCAGTGATGTTTACTGAACATTTGTTATGTACCACCCAATGGGGTCACAGAACTGATCCTTGCTCCCTAAAGTTGATCGTGGTTGAGCACAGGACAGTGACTACACAGGGGTGTGATCTGACTGAGAATATTTCATGATGGCGAGGGACCAGTTGTTGAGGTGGAGAACAGTGGCAAACATCACCCATTAGAATGGTCCTGGAGGAAGTGACGTCACTCCTAGCCTATAGCATCTTCATGTGAGCTCCTAAACTTGTCCTCCCCATTTGAGTCTCATCTGTGGCACAGTGAAGTCGACAGACAGAAGGACAGGTGGGTGAAAGGCCGCCTGGGTGGATGAAGTGGCTGGTTGGGTGTTCCCCTCTTGGCCAGCCCATGGCAGTAATAAGTATTAAGACAGGGGTCCCTTCCTGCTCATGTCTGCTTCCTGTGTGAGCCCCAGACATGAGCTAAGTGATTGCAGACACAACTGCACAAGAGAGGAGGATGGGGACCAATCACGGCTTTATTAGTTAATAGGCTAATTGTTCACGTAAGCTCATTAGAGGACCCAAATCAAAGAGGTTCTCAGAATGTCCAAAGCTTGAAAGACTGGAAACGTCATCATGAAGATAAAAGATTGTTGAGGTCTGCAAATATTTCTCAGTGACGCAGAAGGTTCTGTTGGGCAAAAAGTGTGGCATTTTATTTATTTAGCTCAGGCTTGTTGCATATTTTATTCTTTCATTTTAAAAAAGTAGGAGGGGGCTTGAGTGAAAGGGTTGATTATTCTGTTTGGCAATATTTCTGTAGGAACTGTCCAAAAGCTATATAATAAATCAAGGCTGCTCCCTGCCTCCCAGCAGGAGTGATGCTTGTGAAAAGGCTATCAGAAGAGAGTGACTTCTGTGCCTGGCACGGCATCCTGTGCACAACTCTCATGGGCAGGACAGTTGGGGGACATGAAGGTGTCCTATGGGGAGAGCCACACTCGAGAGTGTTAACTCCTCCCAGGAGTAGCAGTGCTCAGCTGGGTGGCATTCTAGAGGAAAAGGTAGACTCCACATCAGGAGAGCCTCCAAACCATACTGATGCAATGACTGCCTTGAGCTAGCCTTGGCTATTAGCTCACCATCAGTCAACAAATTCTTGCTACATCCTACTGTCTTCTGGGTACTGGAGTGCTGGTGCTGGGTCCCTGGCCACCCTTGAGAAGTGATGCTGCCCACTGGCTTCATGGGCGTCAAGGTCAAAGAGTGACATAGAACGAGATGCTGATTTCTTTGGGTTAGTTTTTTGTGTGTAAAACAGACATTTCTGCCATTGTGACTGAGGGCAACAAATCTCCATCCACCACTGTTGTCAGCACCACCACCACCACCACCACCACATCACCACCACCATCATCATGGTGGTGCTGATTTAATGACTCTTTAGTGCACTTTGGGTTTCTCCAAAAAGCTGCACTGTGTAAGTGATGAATGTGGCCAGCTATGTCTGGCTGACATGAGTGAGTGGGTCCCCTGTCCCAGAGACTTGTGTCTTGGGGTCATCTGAATTGTCTTCTTCCAAGAGCACCTACCCTCAGTGTCCTTGTCTGGGAAGCTCCACCCCCGTCCTGAAGCCCCAGCTTCCCTGACTCCTATCAGCTGTGCAGAACACCAGAAAACAGGAAAGCACCATACCCTGCCCAGATTCTTCTGGTTGGGAGACTGCCTTTAAAGGATGTGTATATGTCCCAGGAGTCTGAGCACTGGTTTACCTCTAAGGCAGGTACATGAGGCCTCAATTTGATTTATAAGGTAATTTTGTTAAAGGAGGTCAGATTGGCATGTCAGGCTTGGAGTCACTCAGTTGTAATCTCAGGGAGGCAGAGGCTGGAGGATCACCATAGATTTGAAGTTAGCCTGGGCTACACAGAGAGTTCCAGGCCATCCAGGAATACATATTGAGACTCTGAGGTCAGGGGGAGAGACACAACACAAAAAGCAACAGAAATCTCTTCAAAAACCCTACATGAATGAAGACTGGATTCCACATTCGCTAGAGAGCGTGGTAACTCTCCTTGGTGACTTTGTGCTCCCTGAGGGGTCCATAGGCCCCGAAGGGGGTAGGTAGTCACATGAGTCTTGCATGTCCCTGTGACCCAGTGCCTTTCAGGCCGGCCAGGCTGGCAGTGAGCTCTTAGTTTCATTACCAGGGAAACCAAGTGTCTGTGGACGTCACTGCCGTCCTTGGGGTGATAAGGGCGCGTCACATTCTGCCACTTAACCATGCTCTGATAAGGCACAGTGTCTGCATGTCCTTGGAGGGCAAGATAAATTTAGATGCGGTGGGTCTGGAGCATCAGGTGACCCACATACGCTTGGAGGGTGAGGGTGGCTTGGCATGCCCGCCCATAGTTCCAGGTCTGTCTCATTACCCACATACAGACCTGTAGCTCCTGAAGGGAAAACCTGGGCTCTTCTCTTGCGAAATTCTTTGTGTCCCTGGTTGGTGGGTTTCTGCTTTGGCATTTCTTAGGATAGGGTGCTGGTAGGGTTTTCTGGGTGATCTGGGTTGGGGTTTTTAGAGACTGATCTGTAGGAAACATGTGTGATCCTCACCAGATATCTACTAGACCAGGCCTTCATTACCTTCTATGTTTGGGTTTCTGTGTAAGACTTTATTCCAGGGTTAAAACTAAAATCAAATTTGAAGCCTATTGTGCCCATTTTCTGGAAAGGTAAACTGAGCCCTAAAGAGACATGTGACTTGCTAAAGTCTCCCACTGGAGGTTTTCCCCCACTGTATCAATTTTCCAGAGATCTGGTAACAAAGGACCACACATTGCCCAGCTTAAAAGGTAGGATTTCTTATCTTATTCTTCTGAAGACTGGAAATTCAAGGTCAGGGTGTCAGCAGGTCTGGTTCCTCCATATAAGCACCCCTCTTCCAACTTCCTGAAATTTGCTCACTTTTGTGTTGGCTTGTAGATGCATCTCCTGTCTCTGCCACTTCATCTCTTCTCTCTCTCTTTCTCTCTTTCTCTCTCTTTCTCTCTCTCTCTCTCTCTCTCTC
>NW_008332149.1:4575283-4598802 GCF_000622305.1 Nannospalax galili | reverse complement strand
AGTATCCTCAAGGTTTATCTGGAAAATGACAGAATCTCTCTCTCTCTCTCTCTCTCTCTCTCTCTCTCTCTCTCTCTCTCTCCTCTTTCTATAAGGATGTCAGCCATTTTGAGTTAGGTTTTGTCCTAACAACCTCATTTTAAACTCATCACTTCCATAAAACTCTCTTTCCAAATAGGGGCACATCCTGGGTTATTGGAGGCTTCCTGAGAAGGCGCAACTGAACCCGCATCACACCTTCTCATGGAGTCCACGGGGTTCAAAGAAGAGGGGCTAGAGGACCATGGATCTGTAGGTTCAGGCCCCTCTTGCAGGCCCAGGTGATGCTTCCTCAGTGGGCCACGGGAGCATCTATGGGAGAGTAAGTTTTTTTCTAGTTGTGTTGGATGGTGCTTGTCTAGTTCCTCATTTTGTGGTTGTTTTGGTGATATCAATGGGCAAACTCTACTCTGGAGGCAGAGGCAGGCGGATCTCTGTGAATTCAAGGCCCCCTGGTCTACATAGTGAGTTCTAGGACAGCTGGGGCTACAGGGAGACCCTGTCTCAAAAAGACCAAAAAAAAAAAAAAACCACACAGAAAAACTTCAGAACCCTACTCAGGTGCAGCCGTCACTTTGCTTTTGTGTAATTTCCCTTTTCTGTGTGCTTCTCCTGCATGTAGTTTTATTCCTTATTTTCTCCCCCATGTAGGTGCTTGGGACTGAACCAAAGGCCACACGCTAATAAACACAAGCTTTACCAGTGAGCTACACCCTTAGCCTGTTTGTCTTGTTTTCTTTGCTTTGCTTTTCCTTTCTTTTCTGTCTCTGCCCTTTCCTTTTTTGGTATTTATGGGTGTGTATATGTATTGTGCATGTTTGTGTGTATGTGCAGGCGTGCGCGCGCGTGTGTGTGTATGTGTGTGTGTGTGTGTGTGTGTGTGTGTGTGTGTGTGTGTAGAGGCCAGAGGACAGCCTCTGGTGCTGTTCCTCAGGTGCTGTCCTCCTTGGTTTTTGAGACAGATTCTCTCATTGGCCTGGAGCTCACCAACTGCCAGGCTTACTGGTCAGCGAGCCCCAGGGATCTGCTGCTTCCCTCCCCTGCCCAGATTATAAGTGTGTACCACCACACCTGTTATTTATTTATTTATTTATTTATTTATTTATTTATTTATTTTTAAGTAAGTTCTGGGGAATCAAACTCAGGTCCTCATGCTTACAAGGTAAGTACTCTACCACCTAATTTATCATCCCAGACCCCTAACCCCTGTTTCTTACCTTTTTTCCTAACATGACATAAAAAATATTTTCCATGTCATTAAAACCCTTTCCCATTCGAAATGTTCATCAGACATCAGGCATTGGGAAATATCAGTGAACAAAATGATGTCCATGTTCTTACCGTGGCTCTCTGCATATGGATGACTATACTAGCAGAGAACTGGGAACTTGCCTATTAGCTACAACCCAGTGTCAACTCAGATGCCCAGCCTTTTCCTACTACTTAGTTCCTATGTGTGTAATCTTCCTCCACACTATCTTGCAGATAAGCCCTTAGCCGTGAGCCCAGCAGAAACCTACCCTATGTGTATACTGTACATGTGTGTGTGTGTGTGTGTGTGTGTGTGTGTGTGTGTGTGTGTATACCCCTCAGAGGATAACTTGCAGAATGGGTTATTTCTCTCTACTGTGTGGGTTCCAGGGACTGAACTCAGGTCATCAGCCTTGGCAACAAGTGCCTTTACCTACTGGGCCATCTTGCTGGTCCCATTGTCTCTAGTTTTGGCTGTGATACTTAGTGCTCAGTTGAACTCTTTGCTCTTCATTGTAGCCTTTCAGCCTTCTGCCTGAAGTTGAGAAAGCCACACTGATTTTGCTTTTCCTTGTGGTGCTGGGGATTGAACTCAAGGCCTTGTGGATGCTGGGCGAGCACCTTACTGCTGAGCTACATCCCCAGCCCTCAGTGCTGTTTTCTCTGAAGGCCAAAGCCTATTTAAACTTTTCAGAGCACTCCATACAGTGTCCTTTGCTCCCCTTTTCTGGAATGTTCTGTGTCCAGCTTTCACTTATATCCGTAGACACCATTACCCTGACCTGGGACAGTGTGGAGGAAGGAGATGTGTGAGCAGCCTGTCCCTCCCTGTCCCATCCCCTGCAGGAGAAGCTTCTCTGTGTATTTTAGGGGCCGGAGCTGAAAGGGGAAAAACAAGCTAGTTTATACAGCATTGGGGACCTCAGGTCAACACAGGGCCAGCCGACCTGCAGTGGCTGAGCATGTCAGCGTTCTACCCTGTGAAACCATGGTCTTGGCCCAGACTTTATTTACAGAGTGCATTTCCCAGGGCTCAGGGTATATCCCTCAGCATCTGTCCCAGTGAATTGAACACCCTTCATTCTGAGCACCCCAAGCTTGTACTCAGGAGAACAGGTGAGAAGAAAAAGTGTGGGCAGACAGATATTTGGGGCAAGTAGGAACTTTTGAAATTAAAAACAAAATATGCTAACCACCAAATGACTCCCTAAAGAGCCCAGGGGCCTGGGCTCCTACCCACTGCTGATCACAGAAGGAAAATGTGTAATCCAGACAGCTTGAGTGCCGCTTTAGCATTTTTGTCGTTTCCCAGTTGTGCCGTCTTTGTGTTTTCTTTTAAAATTATTTTCTGAATGATATTTTAGTTCTTTTTACTCATTTTATATATATACAACAGAAAAATGATGGAAGCTGGGTGTGATGGCACATGCCTTTAATCCCAGCACTTGGGAGGCAGAGGCAGGGGGAATCTCTGTGAGTTCAAGGCCAGCCTGATCTACATAGCGATTTCCAGGACAGCTGGGGCTACAGGGAGACCCTATCTCAAAAAGACCCCCCCCCAAAAAAATATCTGAGCCTAGAAGTAGCTCAGAGTGGGCAAAAGTGCTACCTGCCAATCCATCTCTGGAACCCACCCACAAATCTGAATGTAGTGGCCCACTTCTGCAACCCCAGCACTTCTTGGGGAATTTCCCTGAAGCTTGTGGTCCAGGTTGCCCGGAGCACACAGCACAGCAGTAGACACAAGAGAGATCCTGCCGTAACAAGGACTCCCAAAAGTTGTCCTCTGATGTCCACACACATGTGACACGCATTTACCCACATGTGTGCATGTGCACATACACAAATATGTAAATATTAAAATATGACTATGAATGAAATTTCAAAAACAATTTTAAAAAAGGAAGTGAAGTTGCCAACTATAAAAATAATGACTAATACCAGTTTGTTCTGTGGTCTTTGTTTCATTCTGCGGAAAGGGAGGGACTGGCCCACTCCAGCTGTCTTCTGTCTCCAGGCCCAGAGGCAGGTATTATTTATTTACTTAATTTTACTTTTTTCAGTGTTGTAGATTGAACCCAGGGTCTCATTCATGTCAAGTAAATGCTCTACTACCTCTCTTTCTTCCATTTTTATTTTGAGACAGTCCTCTACCAAGTTGCCTAGGCTGACCTTAAACTCACTCTGTAACCCAAGTAGGCATTGAACCTGTAATCATCTTGCCTCAGCCTTCTGAGTAGTTAGAGTTACAGACCTGGCCAGATGTTATTATTTTATTTTGTTTTGTTTGTTTTTATGTGTGTTCGTGTGTGCGTGCGTGCGTGTGTGTGTGTGTGTGTGTGTGTGTGTGTATGTGAATGTGAATGCAGGCTTCCGAATGCCATGGAACATGTGTGGAAGTCAGAGGATGACTCTAGGGTATCATCAGTTCTCTCCTGCCACCTTGTAGGATCCAGGGGTTGGACTCAGGTTGTTAGGCCTGTGCGTAAGTGCCTTTGCCCACTGAACCATCTTAGCAGGCCCAGATGTTATTTTTTGATGTGAATATCTATTTGGTTACAGGATCCTTACTGATTCAGGAGGTAGAAGGCTCCCTTGGCTTTGGGGAAAGTCGCTTAACCTCATTTGGGCCCTCTTTGATACTCCCTATTTTTAGATGATAGAGTGGCCAGAGGAGTGACTATAGAAAGGGTGATGTGCCGAGCTCCATAACTGTTGTTGGCCATTTCCAGCATGGTCTATGATGGTAGTTGGACCAGTGGCTGGATTGATTTATTATTATTATTATTTTTTGGTCATCCTGATGAGCTGTGACCCTTTGTCTTAAATCTGCCCCCCTCCCATCTCCACCTCCTGGCTGCTCAAAGCTCTGAGACCTCCCTTCCTTAGCCTGAGCCCCCATGCTAAGGTGCACAGTCCTTGTCCTCCCCTGGGTAGCGCAACCCCATGTTATCTTTGGGTTGGACCCTCTCTCCTCATCTGTTTCCCTTATCCTGGCCTGAACCAGATTGGTTCCCAGCCCTCTCTAGCCAAGCTCTATGCAGCTACCAAGAGGCATGTTCCAGAATGTCACTCTGGTAGCTTTCCATCTCTGTCAGCATGGAGTCCACAGGTCTTGTCAAAAGTGACCAGACCCTGCCTTATCTACAACCTGCTGACCCCTCCAGTACCACCCCACATACGTGATCTGGCTCAGCCATTCCTTAATTCTCTTTGCTCTAGGCCTTTGTCTGGTCTGTTCCCTGTGCCTTTCAGGTCACCTCATCTAGGAAGCCTTTCCAGGTGACTTCAGTCTGATGGTTCATCTCTTTCTTCCACTTAACCCTGAGCTCCTGGAGGGAGGAGCTGGCCTGCTTGGGTTGGCTCCCTTCACCAGCTCTACCCTGATTATGCATGGGCCCTCTTAGAATACCACTTTTCTTTCTTTCTTTTTTTTCTAATAAAAAAAAAAAAGTGGGTGTGGGTGCATGTGTGTGTGCGTGTGTGTGTGTGTGTTATGTCTGAGGACAACTCTATGGAGTTGGCTCTCCTAATTTTACATGAGTTCTGGGGCTAGAACTTGGGTCACCTTTACCTGCTGAGCCACCATGCCAACTCAGAACCCTGCTGTTTTTCCTTTGTTTAGGCATCTTTGCTCTCTTCTAGAGAGGAAAAAACCACTTAATCTTCCCCTTTCCTGGACTGATAGCTGAAGGGTCTTATTTTCTATCCTAAGTTCTTTTAAAAGGCCTGACAACAGCCATTGACATGTCTGGTTGTAACCTCACTTTCTTGTCCGATTTGGAATTCTAACAGAGCCTCAAGGGAAGGCATCGGAGAGTTTGGGGAGGGGCATCTTGCCAGTGCAACTGGGGCCTGGGGTGGTGATGTGAGAGGCCTTTGGAGCAGCACAGAATGGCTATGCTAAAGACCCAACTGTTGGGCTTGGGAATGCAGAACAGGGGAGGCACTGTCCAGACTCATCAGGCAGGTTCTGGGAATAAAGCTAGTAAGCCACTGAACCAGATCTGAGCAGTGAGGCTGGAGGGAGACAAGGAACGTGAGCTGAGTGGCAGGAGATCCGGGTTTGAGCTGGGCTCTGTCTTCACTGACTGTGACTTTGAGCAAGTGGTTACACTTCCTCGAACTCTGTTTTCTTCTCTGCCAAATGGGACTAGAGGGTTGGGAGAATTAAACGAAGAAACAGGCAGGGAAGGCCCTGCTTCATCCTCACCTTCCTCTTCATTATCAGGTAATCACTGTTGTGGAGAACCATGCCATTCAGCGCAGAGCTATGGTCCTTGCTCCCCCTGGTTGCTGGTGGCCAAGTCCCACTGTGAAATTTGTCTGCTTGTCCATTTGTTCATTCATCTGTTAAACCCTTCCTCTGTTCCAGGGACCCAGGGAGCTGCCAGGTGGCAGGGCCTGGCTTTTAGCAGTGGCTCTGAGCAACCTGGGTCAGGCTGCACTCATTCCCTTTATGTAACCTGAATGAAACCATTTCTCCTCAGCCCATTGGACCCTCTGATCTCCATTCACCAACTCAGAAAACTTGGAGGTTCTAGATGGTTTCCCCAAGCCAATCTCATCACCCTCCTGCCTCCATCACACATATAAGGGTGATGGCCAATCCCATCCACTGGCACACAGTCAGCCTTTACTCTGGACGTGGTCCAATTGAGGGTCCCTTAGGGAACTGCATCAGGTTAGGAAGATGGGTGGAAAGCATGATGCATACTGGGTCACAGCAGGGGTAGTAGAGCAATTCCAGATGTTCAACCTTAGTACCAAGTACCAAAAGCACGGGGAGGGGGCAGAGACAGCTATATGGGACAGAAGGTGCTGGTTGAGTAGATAAGAGGACTGGAAACTGCTACCGCCAGTAAACTCAGCGTCATCAGCATCATCCAATCAGTGCTTCTTGAACACTTGAAGCAGCACTAGCTCTTTGTGCCTGAGGGACACACCCTTCTCTAGTCACTGCAAAACCCCATGGGCCAGAGGTCATTTCCCAGCCCTGCCATAGGGATAAGGACATAGAGACTCAGAGAGATGTGTAAATTTCCCAAGGTCCCAAAGCTCTGCAGAAGCAGAGCCTAGGCTCAATCCCAGCCCCAAAGTAAAAATCGCCTCCATGTTGTCTGTGTTTTCATGGAGGTGGACAGTGTGGAACGCATTTAGGAGGTCACATGCATATTGCTTTAGTGGGCTTGGTGCAGAAAGCCTTGGGACAAGTGGTCAAAGAGAGACCGAGTCAGGCTATAGGTACCATCTTTGCTTCCAGCCTAGAAAGGTTAGGTAAGCTCTGGTAGCTTCTGAAGCTGTGAGAGTAGGGAGCAAAGGGGGGCTGTGGACAGAGCAGGCTCAGCTCTGAGGAAGATGAGAGGTTTGTTCACTTCTCCAGGAATTTGTGATTGGCCTACTGTGTGTCCTAGGGAAAAAGGGGACATGTCTCAAGTATCCAGACTAGACCCGGAATGTGCCATATACAACCTCCACTTCTGATGACACCAACCCCAAGAGTCGGGTGGCAGTACAGGGAGGCAGAGCAACCAGAGCTGCTTTTCACCTGCAGTGCCAGGCCACAGAGGTGACACTGGCCACAGGATGCCTTGCAGCACCACCTGCCGGAAGTCTCCAGGCTAGCAGCTGTTCCTGCTGCCCACCTGTCTCTTCCCTGTCCTTTTCAGGGCTGTCTTCTCACTCCCCTGCCGTCTGTCCTTTCACCCTGCTCCCCCACAGGGCCTTTTGGAAGGTGGCAGATGGGCATGGATGTCACACTGGCCGTCTCTTTGCCACCTGACCTGTGAGATCAGCTCAAGGCTGTTCCAAGTGGGACTTTCATGGTGAGATAGCCTCATGGGCCCCAGATGATGGGGGTCAGATAAATGTGGGGTACAGAGGATCCTCACCTCTCATGGTTCCCTTGGCTGGCCAGCCACGAGATCCTCCCTTCCAGGGCTGGCACCCTTTGTCCCCGCTTGATCAGGAGAATAGTTCTCAGGCTTGCTTGCCTACTGGCCCATGAACTTCCCACCCACCTCCTACCTGCACCCCTCTTGACTTCCTGTCTCCCACAGTGGCTCTACCAACCTCACCAGGTAGAAACCTCAGAGTTCTGTCATTGTTGATTAGGTCTGTGCCATCTTTTCCACCTCATCATCTTCATGCTTATCCTGCTCCGACTAGTGCAGCAGCCGCTCCATCAACCTCTGTTTTGTTTTCTTTGCATTTTGTGTGCTTGTTGCATGTTTTTGCATGTGTGGGTGCATGTGCATATAGATGTGCATGCACATGTGTGGGTGTGCTTGTGGATGCCTGAGGTGAATGTTGGAATCATCCTTGATCAGTCTTCCACCTTACTCCGAGGCAGGATCTTCAGTGGTGTGCCCAGTCTAACCAACTGGCTCTGAGGATCCCTTCTCTGCCTGCAGAGGCTGGAGTCACAGGTGGGCCACCACACCCATCAGGCATTTACGTGGGTTTCTGGGAATTAGAACTGCAGTCCTCATGCTTGGGTAGGCTCAGGACTGCTGAGCCTTCTCCCCCTGTCTAGCTGTTTCCTTTTTCCTTCCTTCTTTTCTTCTGGCTTACTGTTCTTTATACTCAGGACTTTTTGACTTCTCAGAACTCCTAGCATATGTAAATCCATTGCCTGTGATTTCTTTCCCATATATCCTATCCATACTCTGCCAAGAAGGCTTCAGGCGCCTCTCCTGCACATGGATAAACCTACCATCCTGGTGAGTAATGACATAGCTTCCAAGTGACAGTATTAAATCCCTGCATCTCTGTTGAGGAGCTGTGCAGCTTAGGGAAATTTATTTAACCTCTCTGAGCTTCGGAAACAGAACAGAAATGATAATTAATGCTGGCCGTCACCCATCAAGATCTTTCTATTTGCCAGGCTCCGGCTTTCTTCTCTGTGCCCTCTCTATAACCCAGAGAGAAAGGCACTGTTTTTGGCTTATTTTGCAAATAAGGAATTTGGGAATTGTCAAAGTGAAGCTTCTGGCCCAAGATCAGAGTGTTAAGAGGCACAGCCAGAGCTTGTGTCTGAACACTGGTCTTCTAGCCAAACCCACACATAGGGACCATGTTGCTCATTTTTCAAGCTGAGAAGCTCAAGCATGCCGGTGTGTTGGGAGCCTGGCCATGTGCTGAGCACTCAGGGGAGCATGATGAGCAGGTTCTCTTCTGGCTTCTTGGCCTTTGCTCAGGCATAGATATCCTTGATACTATCTGGCTGGCCGAGCCCTACCTCCAGTGTTAAAAGGCACCTACCCAAACCCCCACTCAGCCCAGATCCTGGAGCATTCCACATGTACCATGGGGAGGGGCTATGCTCCCAGGGCTGTCTGTCATCATCCCAGGACTGTGCCTTCTCCACCTTTGGAAGCCCAGAGCCTGGGTTCTTTAGAAGCTGAGAACACGTGCACAACAGCCTCAAGCCAGCAGGAACATCCACCAGAAGGGGAGGAGAAGATGAGATGGGGACTCAGAGGGGCACCCCCAAACATGCAGCGGGCTCCAGTCTGGCCCTGGTGGGCTAACCTGCCTGGCAAGGGGCATGTAGGCCCTCGTCCCCTGATCCCCACCACTGGTGGAGGCTGCAGGAGAAGCCAGCCCATAAAATGAGCTGGGATTTCCTGGTATTCTCCCAGTAGTGGTTCCTCAGCAGACTGGTCCTCCTTTGGACCTGGGGAGGGGCTTTGGCTGGCATCCATCTCCTAGGAATGAAAGGAAGCAGCCTTTCAGAGATCGGATTTGTTTGCTATCAGTGGGTTTATTCTCCTGCCCAGCATCAAGGTGTGGTGATGTCTGAAAACAATTTGGCTGACTGCTCAGCACTGAGGCCTGAGGTGCAAGTGGCACTTGGCTGGTGGAGACCACTTTGTGTTCTGTGTTACTCTTACCCTTCCAGAAGAGCCTGCAGGGTTCTTTCTTGGTGATGGGACATAGATTGTCCATTTCAGCCTGACATTCCCATTCTCCCACTAAGTATTGTATGGGCCCGAGGGGGCCTATGGCATATACATATCTGCAGGGTCATGTGTGCATGCACACATGTCTGTGTATGTATGTATGCATGTCTTGTCAGTGGGCATCGTGAAGACAGAGTGCTGGCTGTCTTGGTTCCCTCCTGCCTGCACAGATATCAGGAGAAATGACTCAGACACCAGACGGCCAGCAAGGAAGGGCAATTGGGGCATTCTGGAGAGGCATGGGACAG
Organism: Nannospalax galili; assembly: GCF_000622305.1. NCBI lineage: Eukaryota > Metazoa > Chordata > Mammalia > Rodentia > Spalacidae > Nannospalax > Nannospalax galili. The sequence continues at coordinate 4,589,300 of NW_008332149.1, read as the reverse complement.
GTTCAGGGCCATCCAGTCTTTTCACATTGCTATGACATTGTCTTCTGCAAGTGTGTTGGGCTGCGGTTGTAGCTATCCTGGGATCTGTGTGACCTGAGGCCTGCAGGTTGGACATACCTGGAGATATTCCAAACCTCTTCAGTGCCCGTTTCCCAGTTCTGTACCTTAAACCAGGCCGTTCTCGCTTCTTTATATCCTGCCTTGTAGGCAACCCTTCTCTGGGCAGGGAGGCCTGGCAAGCATCATTAGGGAAGGGCTTTCTCCTAGCACTCAAAACCTTCCCTTGGAAGGCAGAGTTTGCTTGGCATACAATGATAGGACCCTTACCTGTATGCATGCGTGCCCACCCAGGTCACATGTTCCTTTCTGCCTCAGTGCCCTCCCTTTTCCCCTTTTCTCCATAAGGGAGGAGTAGAATGAGGTCCCATGGGTGAGCTCTTCACTCACCACTGTAGCCATCCTGATCTGTCTCCCCTCAAGGACAGGGCTGACTCTCTCACCTGTGCCTGGCATGTTGCACAGTATGGGCACACAGTAGGTGTTTGTTGTGTGGGTGTTTAAGGAAGTGTCTGGAGTCCTGGCACCACTGGCTACCTACCTGCTCCTTCTTTGTTCACATTGCTGGAAGCCCATGGCCTGTTTCTCTCCTCCACTGTACTGGGGGGGGGGGGCTTTGACTCCCCCTCTCTCCTAGACACCTATTTCCTGTTTTTTGTCTTTCTGGAACAATTGACCATGTAATGGGCTTTTGTGGGAAGATGCTGAGGATCTTTTTGGCAAGTAAGGAGCAACTCATACATCTGTCAGGCATGAAAGGGACTAAGGCCCCCCTGCCAGGCTGGTGAGCATGTGTCTGACCGCATCACAGAAGCATGGGCTCATGAACACCTGCCCCATGCCCTATGAGGACTGTGGGGGCAGAAAGGATTCTGACTGGCCAGCATGCCAGACTGGTCCCTACCTGGCTCCAGAGAACTGGTAACTCAGACAGGAGACTCTATGTACCCCTAGGGACCAGATGAGGAACAGCCTGCCTGGAGGGGCCAATGCTACAGGTGGGCACAGCTGGCAAGCTGCCTACTCTGGAGAGACTGGTGAGGGCTTGGCTAGCCAGTCCTTTGGAGAGTACTCTGGGGAGAAGCTAGATGCCACAGGAGGAGACACATGGCTCTGGTGCTTTGCTTCCCTTCTCTGTCCCTGGTAGAGATACTGAGGACCTTCAGTGCTCTAAGATGATGATGTTGTCCAGAGGAGCTAGTTCCACCAAAAGGCATAAATAGCACTAGGGGTGGGGCACACTTTAGCCCTGCCTGCTCCCATGTCTGGCCCTGCCTACTTTTCTGTCAGCACAGGAGGGCTGCTCTTGAAATGCTGACCACCAGCAGGAAACAGATTATTTAAGACTGGCAAGTGATGAATGTTGAATAGCCCCCGCCCCCACTCCTTACACACACACACACACACACACACACACACACACACACACACACCCTCTTCACTCCTCAGCTTTTCTCTCCTACTCACCCCATCTTCATAAAACTAAGTTCAGACTTTGGGGTTCAATGTGGCCCACTTCCATGTTCAAGTAGAGATTGTGGCTGGGTCAGAGGGAGAAGAAGCAGAGAGCAGAAGGCTCTTGGTCCACAGGGATAGAGACAAGGAGTTTTACTTGGTTAATAGCCATTCCAGCCTGACGCTGGGACTTAACTGTCACAAGGGTGCAAGGAAGACAGCAGCCCAACACAGCGTGGCAGCTGCAGGGAGGGCCACAGGGATGGAGTGCTGCATTGGTCTTGGCTGCGGAGCTCTGAAAGGAAGGTAGTGGTTTCTAAGCCAGTCCTGGGCTCTGTTCTAGGCTCTTCTACACACTTGTTGGATGGCTTGGGGCAAAGCTGGCCTTTAAGCATCAGTTTGTCACCTGTGCCATAGGCAAATAATTCCCTCCCTCTTAGGGGGTCCCCATGAGCCAAACTGCAGTGAGGAAGGCATGTATACCTGGGGCCTGGTGGGAGCAGGAGTTGGAGGTTCAGAGGTGATCATGGGCTTGGCTCTGCAGTCCTGTGGACAGCCCTTTCTGGGGTTTCTTTCAGGTAGGCCTGCATGCTGAGAGCTGCCTTTCCTACCAAGGATCCATTCAATGGCCATCACTACTCTAGATTCCAGGGACTCTGTGACCCTCAGGCTGCCACTAACTAGCCTTTGGTGGTTCTTTGCACCCAGACCCATGCCTTAGCTGTTTCTCTGAGTAGGCTTGCTTCTCATGGAGACTGTGGCTGCTTGGCAGCTACAAGCTTTCACACCCTGCCTTTGCTCATGTAGCACCCACAGTTGTGCCATGGGAGTAGTATTTTCTTTTTCTTTTTCTTTTTTTCTTCTTTTTGGCAGTGCCAGGGATCGAACACAGGGTCTTGTGTCATGCATGCTGGGAAAGCACTTGACCACTGAGCAACACTCTCTGCCCTAAGTGGTCTTTTTGCTCTTGTTTTACAAATGAGTCCCTGAGATTTGCTTCAGTTGCCCATTTGCAGGCCACTCCTGGCCTGCAAGATGGCTGCCTGTTGCTACACGGTGTCTCTGTCCTTCATGACCACCACACAGCCCAGCTCTAGAGGAGTGAGGATACAAATCCAGGCGGGCTAGAGGGTATAGTCTGTTCCTGCTGGATGGGCTGCCTGCCCAGCACTGGCTACCGCCTTTGACGGGGCTCCTCTAGCTCAGGCAGGTTTGTATGGAGGCCTCCAAGTCTCTGGTCCTAAGCAGCTGCTTCCTACACCTGCCTCATTTCTTCAGCCTGGCGTTTGGCCACAGGAGGATGAGGTGGAAGGAGAAGTGAGTTGCCTTCTGGTCTGAGTTGGTGTGAATTTGCCAAACCAAACATTTAAAAAGTGCCAAAAAATATTTTACGTGGTTGCTTCTTAACAGGCCAAGCCCATAATTTTCCGTCAAAATGTCTCCATTGCTCAAAAGTGGCTCTGACAGAGGAGTTGGGCCCCAGCACCCTTGTCACAGGTTACACTTTATTTGGTCTTTGCTGCTTTCAGAGCGTCACCACCTTTCTGCGTAAGGACCATGCTCCGTGATGGAAATGTTGCCCAAGAACATTTTCAGCTGCCAAGGTGGTACAGAGCACTTTCTGAAGGTTTTCTTTGTTCAACTGAAAAAAAGAACCCCTGTTTGGAGAAGTCCCTGCTGGGTTTCCCTGGCTTTGCCAGGGAGCTGTGAAATGGATCAGATCTCATCATGGCAAAAGCCGTTTGGGTTTCATGGACTCATTTGTGGAAACAATTGCAGACACCTTCTCAGCCCACTTCTAGCATGTAATTTTGGTGTGTGTGTGTGTGTGTGTGTGTGTGTGTGTGTGTGTGTTCACATGCGTGTGTAGGGTGGTGTATATGTGGAGGCAAAAGGACAACCTCACCTGTTCTTCAGGATTTTTTTGGAGATAGGGTCTGTCACTGGCCTGGAACTCATGGATTAGACTAGGCCAATCCCCAGGGATCCTCCTGCCTCCGCTTCCCTAGGGCTGGGATTATAAGCACATGCTGACACAGCTTTTTTTTAATGTGGGTTTTGGGGATGGAGCACAGAGACCTTCAAAGCAAGCACTTTATTGACTGAGCTACCTCCCCAGCACTAGCATGTAATTTGTGATTAGAGCATGCATCAAGCATAACAGAAGAGTTTAGACAGCCCTCAGAATGTGCTGGCATGGAATTTGGCTGCATCCTCTGTCCAGGTCTCTCATATGGCTGGATGAGAACATTCGATTACTAACTAGGCAGATATTTAGTGGGCTTCTTGTGTTCCTGACTGTGGGATACACAGAGATAAATCATGGAACATGTGCATTTTCCTCCTAAATGCCTGAGTCAGAACCACATGGGTGGCAGCCACACCTCTTGGTGTGAGAGGATTTGGGGTGGTTCACAGAAGACTATTGTATATTTGTTTTAATGTATGCATTAAAAAGGAAAATTACAACTATAGCATAATCCCTACATTTTAACAGCTGAGAAAGGCCAAGTTGAAAGGTGGGAAGGGGGATTGATTAAAACCCAGGGTAAAGAACGATACTCTAAGTCAGTACCATCACAAGTTGTTTAACAAGGAACAGGTTCTGAGAACAGTGTCTTTAGCCAGCCTCCTCACTGTGCCAACACTGTATAGAGTGCTCCTAAAACCTCATAGAACTCAGCCATCACTTGGTATTGTGATCCTGTGGGACTACCTTGAATGTCACTGCCAGAATGTTGTGATGAAGGGCATGACTGTGTTGTGACAACTGTCAAAATCACAGGTGTTGATTTTTAATAAAAGCAGCCTGTGTGCAACTATTATCTGGAGAAGTTCAGGTCTGACACATGCCATTGGTGTGCTAAGATTCTTCACCAATGCTGTCATTTAATCCTTGGGAAACCCGGGTGATGGTGCTGACTGTTAGCTGATAAAACTGAAGCTCACAGAAGTGACTTGATTTGCCTAAAGTAACATGACTACTAAATGAGAGAACTTGGACTGAAGCCCAGGCCTGTCTCACTCCTGAACCCAAACTCTTAACCACTGTGCCACATGGCATCAATCAAACAAAGACTCAGTTCTTTCCTCCCTAGGGTGCAATCCTGGAAAGCTTCTTGGGGGATGTGGCTGTGGCTGAGTGGTAGGCATGTTTGGGTAGTAGTAACACAGAACGCCCCCTGGATCAGATACCCATGCTTATTGGCTGGATAGCTTTAGTGTGGGTGAGGTGAACATTTTCTCCTCATATGAATGACATCTCAAGTTAGGGCTACAGGTTGGCTCTTTTGGGTCATTAGAGATGCAGGCTCCTCTGTCTTTGCTTACCAGATGCTTTTGGTCCAATGTGGCTGATGCAGTTCCAACCATCAGATGGTTTCGAGGAAGTAGAAAAGGAAAGAATGGAAAGGCGTCTTCATAGTCCTCTCAACAGGGAGGCCACCCTGAGGGAATTTTCTGGAAGTTGATCAGTCATCTTTTCAGCTTGCTGACCACCTGGTTGTTAGGGAGAATGCCTACGCTGTGAGGCATATGGGGTGAATGACAGAAGTCCCACCATCAAGGTACTTCCGGTGGGTCTGGCTGCTTCCTGTTGAGGCTGTAAAAGGGCCCAGCAGTTGAGTGGAAAGGAAAAGCTTCCTGGGAGCCCAGGTTAGCCCCAGTGAGTTCCTGTGTTTGTTTTGTTTAGATGGGTTGTTTTTTTTCAAATTAGAGTCACAGCCCACCATGTCATCAGCCCCCTGAAAAGACCAGAGGCACTCTTGGGTCCAAACCAGCTCCCTAGCTGCCACCCTCTGGAGCAACAAGACCAGGGCTCAGCCTCTCACCTGCATCCTGGGGTGGTTATCACCTAGCCTCATAGAGCACCCACCCCCAGGAGGGTATGCCTGGTCCAAATGGAAGGGCAAGTTCTGTGCAACTCATAGGCAAGTGTAGGACCTGGGAAGTCCACCCTCACCCTCTCTCCTGCTGCTCTAAGGCCCCGCTCTGTTCACTGGGTACTTCTCATCTCTCAGGGGTTTGTGCTGGCTAGCTGCCAACAATGTCAAGTTCAGAGAGTTCTTAAAACCAATCATCTTGAGGGTTGCCAGCCTTGTTCTGGGGACCGGTGGACATAGCACACCTTGCTCCTGGAGAGCCTCCTCTGCTGGGATAAGTGTTTTCATGTGGGTCTGAAATGAGCCCTTTTTCCTCGGAGGGAGTCCGGATGCTGGTGTGTGAGAAGAATGCTGGGGAAGATGGACGCTTGGGTGGGAAACAGCTCCTGCTGAGGGGAGCAGACTTGGGGGAGTAGGCTTGGGGGAGCAGGCTGATGAGCCTCCTGTGCTCTTTGTTCTGTGATTACCTCTAAGCAGAGTGCAGTAAGGAGGTTGGAAAGATATTTCATGGGGCGTTAGAAATCAAATGCTATTAATATGCTAATTACAACAGGTTCCTATTTACCATTAAGGCAGGCCCTGCAGAGTCTCCCCTTAGCAACTGTTAAATGTTCTGCTCTTGAAATAGAAAGCCTATCTTGGCTTTCCCTGTGATCAGCCCACCTTTACCTTGGATTTAGTAGGTCCAGCCTGGCCCCTGGCAACAAAGGCTGGGTGGGGGTATAGTGAGGGAGATTTGAAGCAATTTAGAAAGCAGGCAGTGGGGACTGGGGATATGGCACGATTTGTAGAGGTTCCATCACCAGAACTTGTATAAAAGCTGAAGGTGAATGGTGCCTAAGGAAACACACTGGAGGTTGTCCTCTGTCCTTTACATACACACTGGAGGTTGTCCTCTGTCCTTTACATACACACTGGAGGTTGTCCTCTGTCCTTTACATACACACTGGAGGTTGTCCTCTGTCCTTTACATACACACTGGAGGTTGTCCTCTGTCCTTTACATACATATTCAATGTTCATAGTTGCATGGCTGCCTGTACATCTACATGTACCCAAACACATGCATGCAGGAAACTCCTCAAAGACGTTGTGGATGCTGGGATACCATGTTACCCACCTCTGTCACTGGACAGTAAGTGTTATTTTTAACAGCTGGCATCAATGCTTTTGGCTTGAGTTTCAGATTAGTGATGCAGGTCCTATTTTTCCTCATTTTGTCCTGCTGTATGAGAGAAAACAAAATGGCAGCCACCCAGCCAAGGACAGCATAAATATTTGTTTGGAAAACAGAAATGAGTGGCCTGTTTTTGTTGAAGGTAGATCCCAGAGGGCAGGAAGCAGGGTTGACTATAATCCTTTAGCTTTCTGAGGAGTTAGGTGGGGAAGAAACCCACCATTTCTGAGCTGATAGGGACTTTAATTCTTGGCAAGCAAGAGGGTGGTCCTTTATTGAACTAGGGACTGATAGTCATGGGCCTGTTTTGAAGAGGAAGCCATAGAGTCCAGGAGAATAATACATTGCTAATATACCTGATAAAGCCAGCCAACATTTATTAAACAACTGGTAAGTGCCAAGGAGATGCCAGGAAACCCTCCAGTTACCACATCTGAATGACAGGCTATAAAGTAACTCTTTATATTTGCAGATTCTGTGTGTTGGGAATTCATACATGGTGAAGCCTGGATGTTTCATTTCTCAGGCCTCAGCTGAAAGATTTGATACTTTTTTTTAAGTCAGGGTATCCCTGTAGCCCCACTGGCCTGGAACTTACTATATAGACTAGGCTGGAGGCTGGCTTTGATCTCACAGAGATCCACCTGCCTCTGCCTTGCCTCCAGAGTGCTGGGATTGAAGGTGAGAGGCCTCCACCACATCTGGCACTTCTTTTGCAAGATTTGAAAGCTGAGAAGTGGAAAACTAACTCATTTGCATGCCTGGCTTTTGGGGAGTCTTCTGTACCTCTCCAGGTATCCTCTCCATGTGGCCTAGATTTCCCCTATAGCATGGTGGCTGATTACAAGAAGTATTCCAAGAGACAAAAGCTAGACCCACTTCGTGACCTTGTCTCTGAAGTCACAAAGCATAACAACCACTGTGTTCTATTGGTTGGGAGAGGGGTGAGCCCCTACTCAGAGCCAAAGGGAGGGAACACAGGCCCCACCTCTCAGAGAAATGAATGTTGGTCTCCTTTGATAAAGAGCCTATGGGATGTATGTGTAAAGTATAAGAGAGGGCTGGAGAGATGGCTCAGCAGTTGAGTGTGTACTGTACTTGTAGAGGACTTGAGTTTGATTCCCAGCTCCCACCTCAGGAGGCTGTAACTCCAGCTTTAGGGAGTTCCTCTGGCCTCTGCAGGCACTGCACTCATGTACATATACCCACATACAGACACACATGTGCATGAACATAATGAAAAAATTTTATTTTATTTTTATTTTATGTGTATGAATGTTATGCCTGCATGTAAGTGCACCCATGTCTTGTAATGCCCGTGGAACACAGGAGAAGATGTCAGATCCCTTGGAACTGGAGTTATACACAGTTATTAGCAGCCATGTAGATACTAGGATTCCAACCCAGGGCTTCTGCAAGAGCAGCCAAGTGCTTTTAACTGCTGAGCCATCTCTCCAGCACCATGAAAAAAAATTTCATTTTAAAAAGTATAAGAGAGACTTGAAAAGCCGAGTGAGAAGGAAGCTATGACATAGGACAGAGTGGATCTGAAGAAGAAAAAACTTGAAATTGAAAAAATTAATAAACATAAGTGAAACATGTCAAATAGTAGATTAGAATTGGCCTATGAAAAAAATTAGGAAAGTGTAAATTGTATTAAAATAAACCAGAATGTGTTAGAATGCAGCCAGAGACATTCAGAGATGGAAATAATGAAAGACAGGTGAGGGCTGGTGAGATGGCTCCATGGGTAAAGGCTCCTGCGAGCTGTCCTCTAACCTCCACACACACCATGGCTAAAGACGTAGGATACCATAAAAAGGTCCAATACCTCTAGCTGGATTTTCAGAAGATAATACAGAATACATCAAAAAGGATGGAGAACAACCATGCCCACCCAAGAGCAGCATGTGGGGTGAGGCCCAGGCTAGGGAAGAAAACATTCCAAATGAGCATCGAGGTGTGAAAGGGGTCGGGGCGCCTGGAGGAATGAAGGAATGAAGTGATGCCAGACCCCTGACCCTCTCCAAGGTGATGAAACTGCTCTGGAAGTAGGGTTTTCCCCTCTTAAATAACAGAGCAGAGCTGGGTAAGGAATAGTGACTGGACCATAAATACAGGTGAAGCTTGTTTATACTTCAAAGATAAATCACCCAAAGGAAGGCAGGGTGGGCTGCGGTCATCCACTGGGGAAGCTGTTGATTTGCTCTGAGCAAATTCCCTTGAGCTGGAAACCACCTCAGCACTACCAAGAGGAGACTCTAAGGGGCCTGCGCCAAGTCTGCAGATCCGTCCCCTGGGAAGTAGAGGCTGAGGCACTAGCATGAAGGCATCTTGCAGCAGTGTCTGGCTGCGCAGTTTGGCCCTTAGGATCAGGGAGATATTTGAACTCATGGCTGCCAATGAGGAGGGGTGGGCTGGTGGAAGTGCTTAGTCCTGCCTGCCTTGCTGACTTCCTCTGGAATCCCCAGAGCCTCAGGGGAGGCATGAGTCTGGATTGTTGTTGGGCTGGTGTGGCTGCACTGCAACAGGCCTGAGTCCAGGCAACTATCCACGAGAAGGAAGAGAATGCTTGGGAACACAAGATTTTTAGAGGAAGTGTAGAGACCGCATCCTGAGCCAGGCTGTTAAGCAGTCCCAGTCCTCTTGGGGAAGCTAGTCCATCACACCCAGAGGAGAGGCCTCAGATGGAGAAGTATATGACCCTTGTGCTGGTTATTCTTTGTTGTCAACTGGATTTAGAATCCCCTAGGAGAAACAGCTCTGGACATGTCTATGAGGGTATTCGCAGAGAGCTTTAACTGAAGAAGAAAGACACTGTGAATGTGGGCAGCTCCATGCCATGCTGTGTGGTCTCAGAATGAACACAAGAGAGACAGTGAATTGAGCATCAGCATTCATCTGCTTTCTGGCAGACAAGACCAGCCGCCTCTCTCTTCTGCCTCCATGCCTTCCAGCTGTGATGAACTATATCCCTTCTTAAACTGTGGGCCCAAATAAACTCTTCTTTCCTTAAATTGCCTTTAAAAAAAAATACAGATTCTCACTATGTAGCCCTGGATGTCCTGGAAATTACACTGTAGAACAGGTTGGCCTAAAACATACAGTGATCCTCCTGCCTCTGCTTTCTGGTGCTGAGATTATAGGCATGTACCATAATGCCTGGCTCCTTAAGCTGCTTTTATCAAGAATTTGGTGCAGTGACAAGGAAAACAACTAGTTCACTCCTGAACGTGCTTTCCAAGGACTGAGTCGCTTCCTCATTGTGCAATGGGTAGGGAGCAGAGGGCCACTGTTGGGGAATTCCTGAAGGACAGTGAGAGTTGCTGGGTCATGGAGGGTGAGGGCAGGAACAGTGCCACTCCAGCACACAGTTGGCTGTGGCTGGGATGCTGTGCTTGTTTGTCATCTGTTGGTCATTGGAACAGAAGGCTGGCCTGCTGCTTAACTGATGACACAGGTTGATGGTGCTAGGGCATGGCAAGAGACTGTATCAGGAGCTGCTGTGACCTTAGTGATTATTTATTTAGAGGGAGAGAGAGCGAGAGCACCTGTACATAACACACAAAACTACTGGAAGTTGGTTCTCTCCTCTTACCATGTGGTTTCTGAGGATCAAAGTCAGGTTGGGTAACTTGCTTGCTGAGCCATCTTGCCAGCCCTGACCTTGTGATTTGACTGGGGTCACCTAGGTCTTGACTGGAGCCAAGATTGAATTGTGTCCATCTCTTACCTAGCTCCCCCACACTGCAGCCTGTGGGGCATCTGGCCTGGCCCCTATGAATTTCTACCTCCTCATGCCAGTCCCATGTGAAGTTGTCCCTATTCCTCCTCCACAGGCTTCTCAGGAAGGCAGGTAGGAGCCAAGAGTTAGCAGGTCCTGTTTACAGACCATGAAACAGGCCAAGTGATTCATCCATCAAAGGTCACCAAGATGGTAAATGGCAGAGCTGAGCCTCATATCTCACTCTTGGTCAAATGTCTTTCGATAGTGCTTCTATAGCAGGCCTGGCGGCTTAATAAACAGAAACTTACTGTCTCGCAGTGCCAGAGGCTGCAAGTCCAAGATGAGGGTGTCTTCAGGGTTGGTTTCTGGTGAAGTGTCTTCCTGGTTTGCACACAGCCACCTTCTTGCAGTGTCTTCAATGGCTTTTACTCTGACTCTGTTGTCACATCCTCTTCTTATAAGGACACAAGACCCTTTCAGGGCTGTTCCACTTGCTGATACTCAGTAACTCACATGCTTGCTGGAGCTGTTTTCCCAAAACTGACTTCTTCTCGTGCATGTGGAAAGAGGGGGTCCTTGGGTTACTGTCTAGCCTAGCAAGATGACTGCAGGTCAGCATAGCCAGCCATGGAGCAACTAGGCCTTCATTGTGGATCAAACTCAGGTTATCAGGTTGGGTAACTTTTACTTGCTGAGCTAACTTGTCAGCCCTGGCAAGAAGGGAATAGGATGCCAGCTGGGCAGGGACAATCCAGGGTGGAAATGGAGGGGCTTTCTCAGCAGAGTGGCCCCACTGTGTGTGGTACTCTAGCTGCTCCGGCCCTGGTTACTAGAATACTTTTTTTTTTTTTTTTGTATATATAAGCAAAGTTGGGACAGCATCTCACACGGCAGCCCCACTTCACTCAGTGTCTGTCCTTGCTTCTCTTCAGACACAGGTTGGAGCTGTTGAAGGCTATCAGCTCTGTCAGGTTTAGAACATTTCAGTTTCTGGAATGAAGGTGATGTTCCTGGGACAGAGTTTGGGGTTGTGCAGCATGAGGAGTCCAGAGCAGATTCAAGTTTCACATGTCAGTGGTAGCTGGCTAGTAGCTGAGAGAGCCTGAGGGAAACCAAATGAAGTGTAAGAGAGGCTCAGGGAACTGAGGGAGGCTGAGGGAGGCTGAGGAAGACTCAGGGAGGCTGAGGGAGACTCAGGGAGGCTGAGGGAGGCTGAGGGAGGCTGAGGGAGACTGAGGGAGGCTGAGGGAGACTGAGGGAGGCTGAGGGAGACTGAGGGAGGCTGAGGGAGACTGAGGGAGGCTGAGGGAGACTGAGGGAGGCTGAGGGAGACTGAGGGAGGCTGAGGGAGACTGAGGGAGGCTGAGGGAGACTGAGGGAGGCTGAGGGAGACTGAGGGAGGCTGAGGGAGACTGAGGGAGGCTGAGGGAGACTGAGGGAGGCTGAGGGAGACTGAGGGAGGCTGAGGGAGACTGAGGGAGGCTGAGGGAGACTGAGGGAGGCTGAGGGAGACTGAGGGAGGCTGAGGGAGACTGAGGGAGGCTGAGGGAGACTGAGGGAGGCTGAGGGAGACTGAGGGAGGCTGAGGGAGACTGAGGGAGGCTGAGGGAGACTGAGGGAGGCTGAGGGAGACTGAGGGAGGCTGAGGGAGACTGAGGGAGGCTGAGGGAGACTGAGGGAGGCTGAGGGAGACTGAGGGAGGCTGAGGGAGACTGAGGGAGGCTGAGGGAGACTGAGGGAGGCTGAGGGAGACTGAGGGAGGCTGAGGGAGACTGAGGGAGGCTGAGGGAGACTGAGGGAGGCTGAGGGAGACTGAGGGAGGCTGAGGGAGACTGAGGGAGGCTGAGGGAGACTGAGGGAGGCTGAGGGAGACTGAGGGAGGCTGAGGGAGACTGAGGGAGGCTGAGGGAGACTGAGGGAGGCTGAGGGAGACTGAGGGAGGCTGAGGGAGACTGAGGGAGGCTGAGGGAGACTGAGGGAGGCTGAGGGAGACTGAGGGAGGCTGAGGGAGACTGAGGGAGGCTGAGGGAGACTGAGGGAGGCTGAGGGAGACTGAGGGAGGCTGAGGGAGACTGAGGGAGGCTGAGGGAGACTGAGGGAGGCTGAGGGAGACTGAGGGAGGCTGAGGGAGACTGAGGGAGGCGGAGGGAGACTGAGGGAGGCTGAGGGAGGCTGAGGGAGGCTGAGGGAGGCTGAGGGAAGCCAAGAGATGCTTAGGGCAATGAGGAGGGAAACCAAGAAGCGAGGGGGAGGTTGAGAGAAACTGAGGGAGCTTGGGAGGCTGGGGAGAAACTGAAGGCTCTGGGGGAGCCGCAGGAATGTGTGAGAAGCTGAGGAAGTTGAAGGAAGCTGTTTTGTTAGAACTTCCTGTTTTTCTGCCTTTCTTCTCACAAAGTTGCTGAGTTTTTGTCCCTTTCTTAAGGAGTCTAGCTCTGACTTCTCCTTTGTCTGCCCTGGCACTTGGTGCAAACTTTGTGGGGTTCAGGTGTTTAGTAGGGTCATTTCTCAGTTTAGACCACTGCCTAAGTGGGACATGTTCTTTTTGCAGCTCCCACTAGAGCACTTGGAACTAAGAGAAGATGAGCAGTTCACCCTCCCCCATCTCCCACACTCTTATCTTCTTCCAATGCACTGGGATCCTGTGTGCTCTGTGGTGCTCTGTTCCCAGGACCCATGGGTGATGCTAGGAGCCTTGGGAACAATCTTCTTCCTGCCCAAGAAAGATTATATGTTTCTGGGCTTTTAATCCCACTGATTTTTCTGTTGGGAACTGTGATTTCCTCTTAAGGTCATCCTCTGATTCCCTAGAGTGAGTCTCTCTGGACTAGCAGAAGCCTCCAGGATGGCCTCCTGGCCAGGTAGTATCCACCTGTTTGGGTATAACATAGGCATGGGCCTCAAAGATCCGGGTGAGGTCCCAGCCCCTCTGGGATACATGGAGACCTTGCCCTGGCCTGCAGTCCAGTAGGACTGTGTGGTACTTTCCACCTTGCAGTAGGATAGGGGACCATGTGCTCATGGCAGAGGAGTGGCAGGGTGAGATAGGTAAGCATGTCTGGACACCCTCACATCCCCATCACTGTGGCCTCGGCTGCTCTTTAACTGCCCATGTGGGGGGAAGGCCTCATTTTTTTCATCATGATTGAAGCTATCCTCCTATTCAGCAGACTCCATCATCCACCCACCCATCCATCCATCCACCCACCCACCCATCCATCGATCCCTGAGAAGCTGCCATGTGTGCAAGGCCTTGTTTTCAATCCTGGAGAATGTAGCAATGAGAATATAGGCCGAGATTCCACCCTTATTCTAAGTTGAAGGTGACAGGGAGTCAACAAGCAGTCAGTCAAGCAGATTTCCCAAACTGCCCATTTTGAATGCTTCCCAGGAAAGGTGAAGGAATCCTGGCTAGGGGCCCTTGCAGGGAGTAAAATGTGGCACTTCCCTAAGGAAGTATGGGTACTGGCTAAAGGTTCTCCTTGCTCTGTACTCTGTGGTTGTTGGAGGCCATGTTATAGAAGAAGGAACATTTGGAGCTGGAGAGATGGCTCAGCAGAGTACTACTTGTTACAGAGGACCTGGATATGGTTCCTAGTATCTACATGATGGCTAACAAGTGTCTGTTCTGTCTCTTTAGGCCTCCACAGGCATTGTGTGACATGAGTGCACTTACATACATTCAGGCAAAACACTCATACATGTTTAAAAAAAAAGTAAGTAA
>NW_008332149.1:4572948-4575052 GCF_000622305.1 Nannospalax galili | reverse complement strand
ATAAATAAATAAATAAATAAATAAATAAAACCATTTCCTTCCTGAAGAGGATAGGTATGGGAAGTTGGCAAGAATGTCTAGTGTTTGTTCCTTATAATCATAGCAGATAAATGATATTGACTGAGGACCTGCCATATTCCAGGCACATGCTAAGCATGTTGAACCATACTTATGAGGTAGTTCATATTATCTCCATTTAGGGCCAACAAAGTGTCTGTGTTCATATAGTTAGTACATGGTGGTCAGACAATGTAGGTTCAGCTACTGTAACAAAGAGCCCCGCTAATGCTACTTTCAACAAGAAAGAAACTATTTTTCCCTCAAAGAGCAGTGCGGGATGAGGTCTAGGTTGTTCTGGAAACTCTTGTATCCATGGTCATTTAGTTGGCAGCCTCCATCTGGCCTTAGGATATTGTCCTCATTGATGTGGTCCAATATGGCCCCACTCTGTCTGCATTCTAGTCCAAGGGAGGTAGAAAGGAAAAGAAAGAGCACACAGGTTGGAACCCATAACTAATGGGGAGCCATTGTTGTTTCTGCTCATGTTCATGGTTGACACTTGGTCCCTGAGCCAAGCCTCATTCCAGTCGTGTTCAGAAATGTGTTTCTTTAGTGGTTGTGTGTATCAGGAATCTGTTAGGGGAAAACATGATATACAGCTATTGAGGGACAGCCACTTATTGGAATATGAGTCCTGATGATTTACTGATGGCTTCCTGCCCCTCCTTCTACCTCTGCCTCCCTGATATCTCATCCCCATGGAGTTCTATGTTGGCATCAGGGAAGCATCTGAGGACTTTGGACAGGACTGGCAGCTGTTTCTGCATAGATCATGTGATCTTCCAGGCCTAGTACTGCATAGGGCACAAAGTAAATTAGCCTTAAAGGTAGGGAGACAGAGGGGCTAGGGAAATAGCTCAGTTGGTGAACTGCTACCAATAAGCATGAGGATCTGTGACTGATCCCAGCACTCCTGTAAAATGCTGAGTGTGGTGGTGCATGCTTGTCCCAGTGCTGGGGAGGTGGAAACAGGTGAGTCCCTGGGGCTTGCTGGCAAGTCCCAGATCCCAGTGAGAGATCCCATCTCAAAAGACAACCGACTTCCACCAAGTTGTCCTCTGACCTCCACATGCATATTGTGTCATATGCTAATCCCCTCACCCCTGGATAAATAAATATAATAAAAAAATGTAAAACCTTGAACAAAGGGAATAACTCCTTGGGAGTGACATCTGAGGTTGACCTCTGGGTTCCATGTGCATGGACTCATACATGCATGTGTACACACACCTATGTGTGCATACACACATACACAAAGGGATAGAGGGAGTCACCCCAGCCAAATGAGCTGAGCAAACGGGATGCTAGTGTGAGGGGCTGGAAATGGAGGCAGCCAACAGCTAGCATGCAGTGAGTCTAGAGAGATTCTCTTTTGGAGTGGAGCTCCGGTGACTTGTTGGTTCCTCTGACTTAACCCCAACTTTGAACAATGTATGTAACTGTGCTTCTAAAATGGAGACTCAGGTTCAGATTGCCTTTGGGAGGAATTGGATGCTCCGAGCATTTTCTCTCCTGGTGGTAGTGGCTTAGGCTATGCTGTACACATTCCTCATTCCCTTCTGATCACACTTGTGTCCAGGTTTGCCAGCTGCTGTCAGGCTCTCTCTGCAGGGAAGAGTCTCTGCCTTTCTCCTGCTGAGCACCAGGACCTACCCTAGCTGGTCCTGACTCATCTACCACAAAGCACAAGCTGACCCTTCAGAACTCAGGCCTGTCAGGGTGTGCTTGGGGGGGTTTTCCATAGTGACAGTGATTTTTGAGGAGCTCTGAACAAGTTTACACCTGTTATTACATTTTCCTGAGCAAAATCTCTCTCCAGGCAGGTGCTTAGAAGGAAAAACAAGAAACCTTGAAGGTTCTGGTATGGAAATTTTCAATCATCTCAACATTGTTCTTGGCAGAGAATAATTTAAAACAAACAGCCATGATGGATTACATTTTGAGACCAGTTAGAAATGGGGGTTTCACCACACTCCTTTTCTTTGATCATTCCAGCCACTCCCCCCCCCCCAGTTTTCCCTTCTGTTAAGTCTTTGAGGAGGTC
>NW_008332149.1:4556739-4572920 GCF_000622305.1 Nannospalax galili | reverse complement strand
AAAAAATGGCTTGAGGACATGTTTTGTGATCACTTGTGAATGTGCGGTTTTACACCCCCCCTTTTTTTTTTATATCCCCCCCCCCCCCCCCCCCCCCCCCCCCAGTTATCACTTCTGCTAAGTCATTGAGGAAGATCTCTCTTAGATTTCCCATCAGTTAAATATCTGTCAAAATGTCTGTTTCAAGGCTGGCTGTCATAGGGAAAAAGGAACAGAACCAGGGAGCAGCGCTCCAGCTGTGAGGGAGCTTATAGGGTCTAGACAGTTATGAGATATGTGGGACTCTTAAAACAGAGAGGCAAAAGGAAGCATGTGTTTTGGGTTCTGCCTGCGTCTATTCAGTGTTTGTATAGCTGAGAAAGCTTTAGTCTAAAATAAGTGGTATTTGGCAAGAAGTGTGCTGCATGCTGACAAATTGATTGTGCTCTTCTACTTCGATAAAAATGAAAATGCATGAGGCATTTTGCTTTCTTTGCTCCTGATGATTAAAAGTGTCTACTTGGCTCTGTGTAGAGCAGGCCCTTGATTTACATGAGACACCTGTGTGGCATTCTCCGTTACTGGCTTTGGGCTGACAGCAGCTTTGCCTTATGGTATTCAAAGTGCCAGGTCCCAGGAGGGAGTCTGGAATGGCCTCCAGTGGGGTCTCTGTGCCAAGTTTAGGTGGGACCTTTGAGTAAGGGTCTGGGAATTTTATTTTAATTATTATTTTTATTTTATATGTGTGAGTGTATTGCCTGCATGGATGTAAGTGCACCCATGTCATGCAATGCTCACAAAAGTCAGAAGAGGGCGTCAGATTCCCCTGGAACTGGATTTATGGATGGTTGTTAAATGCCATGTGAGTGCTGGGTCCTCTGCAAGAGCAGCCAGTAAACACTGAGCCATCTCTCCAGGCCTGGGTCTGGGAATTTTAAAAACACATTTTATTTATGGAGGGGGTGGTACATGTGCCACTGTGTATGTGTGGAGGTCAAATTGTGGGGGTTGGTTCTCTAGTTCTACATGGGTTCTGGGAATCAAACTCAGACTATCAGCCTTGGCAGCAGGTTCCTTTACCCTCTGAGCCATCTCACCACCCAGGATATGGAAGTTTTATAAAGGACTCGCTTTTACCCACCTTCTGCTCACATGGAAGGGACTCCATTTCCTCCAAGGCAGGACATAGCCTTGCTTAGCCCAGGGAGAAATTTGGAAGCATGTGTGCTACAATGCAGCCATCTGCTTGCCACTGCTGCATTGGGTTTCCTGTAACCCAGGCTAGCCTCAAAGACCTCACTATATAGCCGAAGATTACCTTGAACTGATCTTGTCTCTACTTCACAAGTGCTGGAATTATAGGAATTAATAGGTATATACCATCATGCCCCCTTTATGTGATGTTGGGGATCGAACCCAGGGTCTTGTTTATGCTAGGTAAATACTCTCCCAACTGAGCTACATCCTCAACTCCTTCCCCAACCTCCTTTTGGATACAAGGTTTCATATTCTACCCAAGCCTGATCCAGAACTCACTATATAACCCAGGCTGGCCTTGAACCCACAGAAATCTGCTGTATTGGGTTTTAATCTGTTCACTCATTGGTTCATCAGTGCTGTTTATTGCTCACAGCTCTGATCCTGGCTCTGTGTTAGGTGCCTGGATGTGTGAGGAACAAGACAGCCTGGTCCCCTGCCTGCTCTAAGGCTGGTCAATCCTGTTTGGACTCTTGTCCTGTTGGCTTAAAGACTTGCCTCCATGTAGATCCCGGCACAGGAATGTGCTATGAAATGCAATCCCAACACCCCATTGAAGCCAAGCATTGACTTCTGGACACCAGGGACTTGAAGACTCCCCTTAAAGGAATACCAGATTTGTTTGGACAAAAGAAGTGTAAACAGGATCCTGGTGAATAACTTTTCATAGGACTGCTCCTGCTTTAATCAATTGTGTATTTATTGGTGACCTCATAAGTGTCTAGACTGTCCCAGGCTCTACAGGGGAGAGGCAGTATGGTAGAGAGAATTTACAACTTAGCTGAGGAGACAGGGCCACTTCTTAAGAGAGCAGCCAAAGGCTTGAGACAAAATATAAGTTACACAACTGTGTGTGGTACGCATCACAGAGCTGAGGGTTCAGTGAGGTGACTTCAGGTCTGGCTTTCTAGAGGAAGGACTGGAGAGAAGCAGACCCAGTTGTCCTCCTACCTGGCCTGGCTAGTACATATAGGTGTCCAGTTGACAACAGGCTTCATCTCCTGGAAGCTGGATGCTCTGGACTCAGAGGGCAGGGCAGCCTGGACATGAGTAGATCAACAGGCCACTGGGACATCCGGAGTACTTGCAGTCTTAGTTACTTTTCCTAACTAATACAATACCCTGACAATACCCTGACAAAAGCAACTTAAGGAGAAAGGTTGATCCTAACTCCTATTTGGAAGGTACAGCAGTGATAACGGGAAAGGCATGGCAGCCGGGGCTGGAGGCAGCTGGTCAGATCAGTGTGTCTGCAGAAAGGAAACAGAGAAGTGATGGATGCTCCTGCTCAGTTCCCCTTCTCCTTATTCAGTCTAGGATCCCAGTACCTGTAACGGTGCTGCCCTGTGAGTGGGTCTTCCTATCTCAGTTAACCTAACCCAGAGAATCAAAGACATGCCCAGAGGCAGTGGAACATGTCTCTAATCCTTGCATTGGAGAGGTGGAGAGGGGTGAAATCCCAGAGCTTGCTGGCCAGCCAATCTGGCTGAATCCATAAGCTCCATGTTCAGTAAGAAAGTCTCCCAAGTGTCGACTTCTGGCCTCCACACACATGCTCATCCACATGTGCATATACCCTCACACACAGGTGCAAACACATACACTACCCCCCTGCCCCAATCCCATTCCCATCAGGTGACAACTCTAAGCAAGACTAGGATTCCACTTCTCTGCACTGGATCCTGATAAAGTGTTTTGCTCCCCTGATCCCTGACTAGAACATGGACATTGGATAACCTCTGTGCTTGTGAACAAACCCCCTCTTCCCTCTTTAGTGCCCCCAACCACTCAGGAGAACAAAACCAGACCAAGCACAGATGGAAGGCTTGAAGGAAGGAGTTGACGTAGTTTGACATTTAATCATCAAAGATCCTGTTGAGTTCCAGCAGGCCAAACCCATGGCACTCTGTTCCTTGGGGAGCCAGAGTCAGGGTGTGGTCCAGTGGCCAAAGGGAAAAAGTGGAGAGAAGTTTATTGGCGAGAAGAGTCCAGAAAGGCAGAATAATAACTTCCTACAATTTTTCTCTATGTCCCAAGAATGAGGGCCTAGGGACAGGTCTTGTTTCAAGTTAAGACTGGTCTCTTCACGTAGGATTAAGAAAAAGCCCTGGTCAACCAAAGATGAAGTGTCTGCCCTCAGTACATACTGAGGCTGTCTGAGCCCTGGGTGGGAATCCTGTCGAGATGACCTGAGGCAGCTTGAGGGGCTGCCCACCCAGAGACCTCAGGACTTTCAGGAGACTGTCAATGCCTCCTCTTCTCCGGCATTCATTTCTCAAGTTGCTTTTGGCTCTACTGCTATGAGCCTCACTAGACCCTGGCCAGTGGCCCAGAAAGAAGCGGGGGCCTGCCTGGTCAGGGTTGGGGAGGACAGCTAGGTTGGCCTGTGGAGGCTCTATTTTCCTTGGCTCCCACCTGCCTGGGCCACTTCCTGGCCCCGCCTTCCCATTGCTGTATTAGCTCATTGCTCCAGGTGAAGCCAGTGTGGGCCCCTGAAGGCAAGGTGGACCTGGCCTTGGAGGCTGCAGAGCCCCGCCCGCACTCTTCCCAGGCAGGCCTGGTTTGCCAGCAGGGTGTGTCAAACAAAGGCAGCTGAAATGCCTAGAGAAAGATGATGCACCAAGAGGGATAGTACCCACCCCTGGGCTTCACAGCCAGCTGTGCCAGGGCTGTGGGAAGCTTGGGCCCCCTTAGTGCCCCAGACCTTAAGAAAATACTGCCTTGAAACTCATGTTTGCAGGTGTGAGAAGAGGGAACCAAAATGGACTTAAATATCCCAGGGGTAATGAACTCTTCTTGGGGCCTGAGATTTGGAAATACATTCTTCTTGTTGATTCTTCTGTTGTTCCCTGCTCTGTCACACATTCATTTTACGTACACACTTATGCCCCTGCTCCGGCCAAGTGCTATTCCAGGTGCAGAGTAATGAGCCAGCCGTTATATGGAGTGCAGTGTTAAAATCACCCAGGGAGCTTTCATAAAACACTCATTCTGCTTCGGAGTTGATGCAGCCAGTCTGGGTGTGACCTGGGCATTGCAACTTCCAAAACTGTACAGGTCTGCACAGAAATTTCTTTTCAAGGAGGGAAAAAAAAAAAGCTATAGAAAGAATGTACTCGTAAGTGGGTGGTGTTCCCTCTTAAGTGGATGGTGTCCACAGGATGGTTGCAAGCAGGGTCCCAGGGTGGAGAACAGCAGTCACCGCCAAGCCAGGCTGTCCTGGATTGCTCTGTGGCAGGTCTGGTCCCAAATATTGGAAGGTTCCACCCAGGCTTGTGAGGTAAAACACAGTTCCGAGCACCACGTATTTGTTCCCCAGTCCCTGAGCAGAATGGGATGGCTGGCAGGCATGGTCCTTTGCTTTCCCTGTTCTTCACTGATTTTGCAGCGGGGCCTTTAGAAGCATTGTTTTCCCTCATCTGTAAAAACTTTGTCCGTAAAAATAGAAGTGAGCACAGGTCACACATCGGTGTGCTTCCTTGTTGCCCCAGCATTTTAAAGAGTGAGCACTAATACACCAGATGACTTCTGTGCCTCGTGGCATCATGTCCTCCCAAGTGATGACGTCTGCAGTCAATGAGAGGCTTTGGGACCAAGCAGAGCAGTTTGGGTCCAGGACTTCTAACCTCACATTTGAGAGTGGCAAGTATGACAGCCAGGTCTGGAATCCAGATCCTGACTCCGTCCCCTGCCCATCCTAGGTCTGTCATGTGCAGTTTGTGGATCCACCTACCTTATGGCCTTTTACCTTATTCCTCTATTCCAGCTCTTCATCCCATTCCCATTGCAAGAAAATAAATACATTCTCTGCTTTTCTGGACAGGACTAGAGCTGTGCTATTGTAGAGGGGCCCCAAGGGAATGCCATAGTCCCTTTCATCCTTCTTAGCCTCAGACTCAGCCCCAGCCCCTTCCCAGACTCCCAGGTACCTTTTCGAGGCATGTGGGGGGGTCAAGCCAGAGATCTGCCCACCTCCTCCCCATTCCCTCTTCTTTGCCTTCCTCAGGGCCATGGGCAGGCACCTTCTCTTTCCCTCCCCCTCCTGTTGACAGCCTGGGCCCCAAACACCCTGTAACTTGGTGCTTTGGACATGTGGTCTGTCCAGGTGCCACCAACCATTTAAGATCTGGGCTTTCTATTTATGATGCTGTGAAGACATGTGAGAAGCACATTAGTAAAACTAGAGGCCAGGATGAGGGGACAAGAGGCGCAGGAAGATGGGGCTTGGTGAGGGTGTGTTTATGTAATGTGCCATATGTCATTTTTATTCACATAAAAACATCATTCTTGAAGTAATCGGAACCCGCTCAGCTGTTGCTAACCAAATACCAAATGTTTCCCTTTTCCTGCTCCTTCCAAGGGGCGGACTGTGAGGAACTGCCCTCATGTACGATGCTATCGCGCCATTCCAACGTCACAGACCTTTTTCCTCAGAGCAAATGCCAGACTGTTTTTTCCAGCCTTGGCAGGAATTTTCAAGAGAAAGCTGATTTCAAATCACTTTTTCTGTTTATTGTTTCAGACCTGGAATATGACAGAATGGAGGCTCACAGCCTCTAATCCGGTCTCCTCAGTGTGTCCCATGCTGTCTTAGGGTCCACAAGGGGGAGGCTCATGGCCTCTAATCCAGTCTCCTCATATGTTCCTATGCTGTCTTAGGGTCCATGAGGACCACACCTCCCTGCCAATGACCTGATACTTAAGGGAAGCAAAGTTAAAATACAATGAACTAGGTTTCCAGTTGGTGGAGAGATGGCCACAGGAATCCCTTTTGGAGCCCCCCCACCCCCCCACTTACCATAACATGTGGTTTCATTTCCAAGGGCTTCGGTGTTAGCGTTTCCATTTCCTCAGGAAGCCACATTTCGTTCTTGCTCTTATTCCTGAAATGGAACGTACATTTTCCTTGGCCCAAGTTCAAGGAGTGCCTGGGGCAACAATGAAAACAGTCCTAAGCAGGTTTCAGACGTGGTCACTCCTCCCTAGCCGTGGTCACTCCTCCCTAGCCGCCACCCATGGCCCTTCCTTATCCCCCTCCAGAAGTTCTGACGCCAACTCTCCAAGAGCCCAGGAGGGTGTAGGGTGGCCACTGCACTGCGTTCAGGTCCTGTGGCCATCGCTGTCCTCTCTGCCTGTGTTCTGGCCTTGTGTTGGGGAGATCTGGTTGCCCTCCAAGTGCCCACATACCACAGACTCTTAATTAAGAAAGTATGTTCTCATTTCATGTCACTGGAAAAGAATGAAAACAATGACAGCATGTATTTATCTTCACTATCAATATCAGTCCTGTTTCTGAGTCTACTGGGGGTTACAAGTCTTAAAGGAATTGTCTGGGTTGTGATATTTTAACCTCAGGCATGAACTGTTGGGACACATGTGGCTTCTTTCAGAGAGGGGGGTCTCAACCTCAACACAAGGCAGAGTGGGTCCCGGAGCCCTGCAAAGCCCTCCCAGAGCTTGGAGCCCAGTGGCTCAGGGACAGAGGAGCACCTCAGCCCAGACCTGCTTTTGTGTTGACGGAGAGTCAAGCTCTTTTCACCGGCTCCATCCCCTTATCTTTCTGAGTCTTCAGAGCAGTAAAAGCCATCATTTCACGAGGCCTGTGAAAGAGATATCATCTGTCTGCCTGGCTGCTGTTCACAGGACAGGCCATGTGCTGGGCCTGGGCTGGATGCTCACATGTGTTGCTTAGTACCCTGGCAGCAGCAAGCTAATTTTGATTGCTCCCTAAGGCAGCTGAGCCTCGGGAGAGGGACTTCCCCAAGACTATGTAGTCACTTGGGCTGCTGGCTGACTGGCAGCACTATTTCTGTGAGTAGCTGGATAATCCTGTTATAGAGGTTGTCTTGGGGACTGTGGTCTCTACACACTGATAATCAGTAATAATTACCAGCTATGAAAAACAGCCATGTCTATAGACATAGCCAAAGTCACACCTGGCTGAGAACCTCTGGGCCCAAGGGGTAGAGGCAGGATTTGGACAGACCCCAGCATGTCATCAGCTCTAGAGAAGTCCTCACCCAGGCAAGCAGCCTCCTGTCCCTGGGATGTGGACCGGGGAGGGTGCTTGGATGTTTCTGAGATGTAGCACCAAGCAGAAGTGGATGCACATCTAGAATCTCCATTAGGATCCAGCTTTGTGGTGAAGGACGGTGCTCGCTTGTGAGGGCCGAGAGAGCTTGCAGTGACAGAGCACTTAAGAACACGGAAAGCTTTTGCACATGGGTTTTCATTTTGAGAGATCCAAATACTGTTCAGGGCCAAAAGGCTTATTAGATAGCACATTTTGGGCTGTAAGTAATTGAAATCTAAAACAAATTAGCTTAAGGATAAAAGGAAATCTGTTGGCTTAAATAACTATAGAGGCCAGGGGTAGATTCCTTGCCTCAGGTGTGGCTGGATCTAGACCCCAGTTGTCATCCGGGACACTTCATTCTTCATCAGGTTTTCCTCTTCATGATCACAAGGTGGGCAACAGCAGCTCCCGCTGCGTATGTTGTCAAGAGTTTAAGATCTCAGAGAAGGAAAAATGGTTTTTCTTGGAGCGTCAATAAAAGTCAAGGACAGATCAAGACTGGTGAAGCCTGGGTCTTAGAATTTCTGTAAATGGAAAGTTTTCCTGAGAAGGAACACAAGACCAAACCAGCTCATGTTTCCAGAGAGGCACTTTCCCATTGTGGTCTGTACACTGTCACCTCTGGTCTGTGATAACTACACATCAGACCCTTATGCCCAGTTCTTGTGTCCGTGGATACAGGTACTTACTCAAGAGACACATCAAATTCCAAGAGATTTAGACCATTAGGTATTGGCAGGCCCACACGGGAAGTTGGGAGTAGATACACGTGTCCATCCATGATGGGCTAGAAATTTAAAAGACTTTTCCTCCCTCTTAGGAGGAGGAAAATGTTCTGAACTGGGGAAGCATATTCAAACACAGACCTGGACCCCACCTGGGGAATTCAGATCCAGCAGGTCTGACTGAGAGCCTGGGGATCTGCATTCTCACCAATCACCTGCGGAGATGCAGAAGATACCATCAGCTTAGAGTAACACTCAGGTGAGGTTCCAGTTAGGATTCTCTTCATTTATGAATGAAGAAACAAACGCAGAGAACTCAGGTGATATGACGTAGTTTCTCTTTCCTGTGGTCAGTTTTATTGAAATATTATTACTTACCTTCAATGAAATTCACCCATTTCAAGTGCCTAATTAAATGACTTACCAAACACCGTGGTCATGACATAGCACATTTTTATCACCCCCAAAGTTCCTTCATGTGCCTTTGTCATGAACTCCTTCATTTCCTGTCACCATGATCTGATTTCTGTCACTGATTTCTTGCCCTTTCTGGGTTTCAGACAAACAGCGTCTACTGTGTATACATCTTTTGCATCAGGTTCTCAGTCTTACACAGTGTTGCTTGGGTCTATCCATGCTATGTGTGCCCTGCTAATTCATGTCTGTGTGGCATGCATTCTGAGTGGTAATGAATCATAGGAAGGTGGCACCTCTTGGTTTTCCATGTACATGTTGATGGACATTTGGGCTCTTTCCAAGGGTCACTGTGGACCCCAAAGGGACTGACTCTATCTGGAATCTCATTCCTGGGTTTTCTGGCTTCAGATCTGCCTTCCTCTACTCTTTGTTACAAGCTCAGATAGTATGGACTTTTTTTGTTGTTTTTAAAACACTTGGCAGCTTCTCCTTTGGGTTTTGAAGACACCAGGCATTCTTTACCCCAGGAAGAAGACACTGAGTCAGAGGAATCTGGTCAGCATTACATTGCATTGTACATGGGCTAGAGACCCAGGGGCTTAGAAACAGTTATTCTAGCAAATGAGAAAATCATGGTTCTCTACTTGCTTTTGTAAATAAAGTTTTATCAGACACAGCCATACCCATAGAAGATTCATGCATTGTCAAGATGGCTTTTACTACAGCTATACTGTTGAATAACTGTAACCCAGATCATATAGCCTTCAAAGGCTGAAATATTTGCTAGTCATTACAGAAATTTGCCAACCCTTGCCTTAGAATCAGGGAGGAAGATGCCAGACCAGGAATTGCCACTGGGACTGAATAAAAGCAGAGCTTTGGAATTCTGAATAAAACCAAGTATTGACCTTGGAGTCTAGCCTGAGACCTCTAATCATTTGCCTTTGCAAAACTGGCACACAAGGAGGTCTCCAGTCTGCAAAGGGACTCCAGCTATTTGTTCTGATGCTTCTATTTTGTAGATGAAGAAATTGAGGCTTATAAAGGGAAATGACTTGCCCACAGTTACATGGAGAATTGGTGACAGCTGAGACTTCTCTTGTCCAGGACTCTTCCTCTGTGGTGTCTCTGGCCATGGGCCTGAGGTAGTCTTATCAGTGGATTGTGAGAGCAAACTAGCAGGCCAGGAGAGGTCTAAGTCAGACACCAAGCTATTGCTGGGGGAAGGTGGCCAGGACAAAGCCCTTGGTCTTGTTGCGCCCTCTGTTGGCTGACAGCTTGCAGATAATCAGGCTGACCTGGGAAGAGTAAGAAGGAAGAGACTTGCTGTGGCGTGTGCTCGAATATGAATGTTCCAACAGTTACACTTGTCACCAGATATGCTCATTCCCCCATTTGACACCGCTGGCTGATGCTTGCCTCTTCATGCCTTGCCCCATCCCTGAGCACCTGCCCCTTTCTGTCCATTTTCTTTAAGCTACTCCTCCAGGTCTACTCCGTGGAACCCTGTGGTCGGCACAGACCCAGCCATGAGTTCAAGAAACGACCTTTAAAGTGGAAAGAACTGGGGCCGGGCGTGGTGGCGCTCGCCTTTAATCCCAGCACTTGGGAGGCAGAGGCAGGCAGATCTCTGTGAGTTCAAGGCCAGCCTGGTCTACATAGTGAGTTCCAGGACAGCTGGGGCTACAGGGAGACCCTGTCTCAAAAAGACAAAAATTAAAAAAAAATTAAAAAAAAGGAAAGAACCTTCTAGTACCAAGAAAGATGCAAGAGGCTTTAGAAGAGAGTTTTATGAATGAATGAAGTAAACAAAAGAACAAACTTGGAATGATTGAGTGATTCTTGAATACTTTGAAGCAAGGAGGAAAATACCAATGAGGCACATAGCCCAAAGCAAGATTTCATGTTCTAGAGAAGCTGGTGTGTGTGTGTGTGTGTGTGTGTGTGCGCGCGCACGCGCGCGCACGCACGCTTGCAGATGAAGTGCACATGTGCCTTGTGAACAGCTTCCCACATTCTCCCCACTGGAGAAAAGGCTTTTGCCTTCTTGGTACTTGCCCTCAGCCGGCCACACTGGGAAGCAGGATGTGGGCAGCTCCCCGATAGCCTGAATGTCAACAGCACAGCCAGCTACTGTTAAGACAGATCAGAGAGGGTCTGCTACAAGGCTATGTTACACAGTGCCTTGTGTCTCCGACTTTGCAGAAAACTGCCCTCCACATTTGTTCCTGCCACGTGGAGGATTTTGCTATGCCCTCCCTCCTGTCACCTCGGCCATTCTCAAGTTCATATTCTTCCTTCAGTGGCCTCAAACATTCTCAAGGGAATCCCAAAGATTGTATTTTGGGGGATAAATGTGGGTAAATGATGGTCCGTTTACCCTTATTAGAGGCTGAGAACAAACTCTGGAAAGACACTTACTGGTCCTTTTGCTCCTTCCTGGGTTGCCAGTGAGTGGCTTTCTAGCCTGGGATCCTGTGCACAGGCAGGAAAGGCAGTGAAGGCAGGTGCCGACAGCTTGTGTCAGAATTATACCGTGTTTACTGTGCAGTGCATTTCTGTCAGCCTTGTTTCCATACTGACGGCAAATACCATATGGAGAAGAAGAAATCCTGTCAGATGAACTCTTAGGGAGTCACAATATGGCACATGAAATCTCATAATTGCTTCTGGAAATGGGGAGGGTTACCTTGCTCAAATCAACGAAGAGGTACTGTGCTCATTCCCATAATTGAGTAAAACTGAAGTTTGACGTGTGGTAATTTGCCCTGGCTCTGGGTTTCTGCAGGGAAAGTTCGTTGGTTGGAGGAAGGCATAAAGGTTTGTTTTCCTTCCCTAGGGGGTCGGACTGAGTGGGAGACAGTGATCGGTGGGTTATGTGCAGGGCCTCTTGCTAACAGGTACAGGCTACAGACCTGCCATGAACTACAGTGACCAGGGTTCTTCCTGTGGCTGACAACCACACTGATCTGTCACTTGGGATCTTGTCTGCATGCACCCCTGCTGCCCTTTCCAATCACATAGTCCTCCTCCCTGCTCCCTCAGAACCTGGCAGACACTGTGGCTAAATGCTTGGTAGAGTGCCTATTTGTGAACCATCTGTGCCTGGAGAGGTGGAGCTGTGCCCATGTTGAAGGGCAGGGTTAAGGCGAGAGTCCAGGGCTGGTCTGAGCCACTGAAGCTCTTGGAGAGGGGCCAGGTAGAGGAGGACTTGGCACATGGCTCATCCTGTTCATCAAAGTATCCACTTGAGAGAATGCCACATTTGCGAGTGACTTCTACATATCATACTTAGAATGAAAATAGCCCCTGCCCTCAGGTTGTTTGCTCCTGAAAGGAACAAAGTATGTGTACTGGCAGTCCTTGTCAGATTCAGACTCCCAGTCCCTGGGCTGGTCTCAGGGATGCCTGCAGAGCAGCTCCTCCCCTGTGGAGTTATTCTCAGCCTCCTAGTTGCCTGGAGCAAAAGACATCTTATCAGTTCTAAGGCCCCAGCACTCTAGAGATAAGCAAGCATCTTTCCAGGAAGTTCTAGAGAAGCCCAGGGAGGACTCTAGGGTTCACCAGACTCACATGCCCTGACATCTATGTCTAGGTCCAAGGCATGGTCCTCTCCTTAAACCTACGGCTGTGGCCAGGAGACAGACTTCAGTTGGACAACAACTGAGTCACAGTGTCCATCTTTGAACCTAC
This sequence comes from Nannospalax galili, assembly GCF_000622305.1. Classification (NCBI taxonomy): domain Eukaryota; kingdom Metazoa; phylum Chordata; class Mammalia; order Rodentia; family Spalacidae; genus Nannospalax; species Nannospalax galili. The sequence continues at coordinate 4,560,773 of NW_008332149.1, read as the reverse complement.
CATTGTGGCTGGAAGACAGACGACTCTGGCTGAGGCTAAGTCACATGCCATGTCCAAAGCTTGGGAGGCGTTATCACCCTAGAACCAGAAGGTTTGGTGGAGATTTGTTCAGACTTGGAGAGAGGAGGTTCCCTAGAAGAGATGAAACAGACCAAAGAACCCCACCACCAGGCCAGTAACACGTCCTCTTTTAGTAGATGGTTGCCCCTGTTCCTCTGTATCTGACATGGATATAGCCCTTCCTTTCCACCGAGTTGCCTTCAAGTGCTATCAGTTCCTGGGGCAGGTACAGAACAGAAGGCCAGATGCCCAGGGTCTGGGGCAGTGTGCTCTAGTCAATGCCTTGAGCATCCTCTGGCCAGGGAAAGCTTCTCAGAGAAGCTGTAGTATCATTGCTCTGGGGGGGGGGAGGAACTGGGCTCCCATCCCCAAGTGCACCTTGTGTTTCAGAGAAGGAACTATAACAAAGTAACCATGCCTGGCTCTCCTACCTCTACCCCTGGATCTGAGTGGCTCACCTGCTTCCTCTCCAGTGGCTGAAAGCTAGTCACTTCCTGTCTCTGTGCCCATTCATTTGGGAAATGCACATTTTTCATAATTCAAAACATCTAAAGAATGGTCTTTTCTCCAATTGTGTAAAAATGAAAAAAAAAAAAAACAAACAAAAAACCCACAAAAGACTATCCGCTGGGATACTTTGAATTATTTAGACTCTCTTCCCCCCCTACCCCCTGCAACTTCCTTAAGCAGAGTGAATTATTGCCTCATAAATCAGTTTTTCAGGTGTGGGCTGCAGGCATGGTTTGAGACAGAGATCTGGGCATCACCAGGGGACAGCTCTGTTTCTGGTCATTTTCTCAGCTCTGACCTCCTGAGCTGAGATCAGCCTCATCCTCACCACAGCTTCTCCTGCAAGGTCAAGGATATTGTGCAGGCACTGGCCTCCAGAGAAGAGAGCACTGACCGGCTTGGCTTAGGCCATGTGCCTGCCTCCCACATCCAGCCACCAGAGTCAGGGACTGTTTCATAATGACTGGCCAACCAGAGGATGGAGCCCACTATTCCGAGAGCCACTGGTGCCACCATACAGAAATCATGGCTTTGACAAGCAGAGCCAGCTACAGACTGTCACCATTCCCTGTGCTGGCCTTGTCTCTCTGGGTCTGCAGAGCCTGTGAGATATGGCATAAGGACCCTGAGAGTTCGTCATTATCTTGCCCCATCCATCCAGGATTCTGAACTCAGGTTTGGGGTGACAGGTAGCTATGCCTGGCGCTCTTCTGGTCTCACCACATTTTTCTTGTTTTATCTCCAGACAGAGATTACTGCAGTCTATGTGACAAGCAGCCAATCGGAAGGCTGCTTTTCCGGCAGTTCTGTGAAACCAGACCTGGGCTGGAGTGCTACATTCAGTTCCTGGACTCAGTGGTAAGTTTCTGTCCCTGCCGACTGGCCCTTGTGTCCTCTCTGATCAACAGTTGTTTTCATCCAAAGGAAATAAAGATAGACTTCATGGTTTTGAAGACCGAAAAATCTAAACTCTCATTGCTTAGGAAACTGGGAAGTGTCCCAACCTCCTGAGGTAGCTCAAGCTCTTGAGCGCTTCTGCCCTTGCTCCAGCCAAAACACATGGAGTAAAATCCACAGCCAGTACAGCTTTGTTGCTGTTTCCCAGAGAGAATGCAAGATCTTGTCTTCTTGAACTTCCTGTTCACCCAGATCTAGCACAGTTCCTCCAATGCACAGTAACCGCCTGTGCCATGAGTACCCATTGGCTATTTCAAGTCAGTCTTCGTATCCTTGGGTTGGGTGCTGCGCCTAGTGCTTACAGGACTTCCTTCAGCTGTGTTGTCTCTCGTTTGTTTAACAAATTCCTTGATCAAATGCACGAGCTTTTAAAGGATATGGAAATACTCCAGGGTACCTCAGCCTTTGCCCAGGAAGGTCATGGCCCCTCAGCCCCACGGCCTGATCAACTGCCCTTTGGATTTCTATGTGGGGATGAAAAGCAAGGGCTGAAGGTGGGGGTTGGGGGTGGGCAGTGGAGAGCAATGAAGGCCTTGCTGTGAAGGGAATAGTGTACCTGGAACCCCTTCCCAGGGGCAGAACCAGGATACTGTTGTTCCCATACCCCACATCCCCCCTCAATCTCTACTAAGGGGACTTCCCCTCAGGACTGAAGTTCCTGTGTGTCTTCAGAGTTTCCATGTGGTCTCTATACCTATAAGCCAAACTGCCAGGTAGACATCTCCAGTGACCACAGCCCCTGTCAGGTCAACCTACTCAGCACACGCATCCTCTTCTTCCAGGCCCCCCAAACTCCCAACAGTGTTCCCTGCTCCCCAGTCACTGGGGACCCAGAGTCTTTGTGGTTCCTCTTGACTGCTCCCTCTTCCTCATTCTTCCCCCATGTTCAGGGACCATGTGCTCAGCTCCTTGACCTTCGGGGCCCATTCCATTCCCTGTGACCTCTGCCTCAGTCCTGGAACTGGCACAGGCCCTGGCATCTCTCACGTGAATGATCACACTAGTTCTCAACCTTGGCTGAGGATTAAAAACACCTGGGAGCCTTAAAAACTACCAGTGCCTGAGCAGAAACCCAGACTAATGAATTTGGATCTCTGGGAGTACTGCCTGGTGTTTTTACAACTTTTTATTATGGAAAGTTTTAGACTATTAGAAATGTAAAAGTCAGCCGAAAAGTATAATGAGCCCCCATGTGCCCTTCACCCCACTTCAACAATGATCTGGCCAGCTCCCCCACACCAGTGTTCTACTACAAATCTCAGCTGTCAAGAATATTTCAACTGTGAAATTTTCAGTATGTATCCCTAACCAATAAGGGCTCTTCAAAATAAAATAAAATAAAAAACGAACTAAGAGCTGGGGCTGTGATTCAGTGGTTGAGCTCTTGCTTTGTACCTACAAAGACCTGGGTTTCATCCCCAGCAATGTAAAAACAAACCAAACAAGGAGAGGAAAAAAACCCCTACACAATATTATTATCACAGCTACAAAAGTCTTATCACCAGATATGAGTGTACAAATTCCCAGTGCTCTCATATACTTTCTGCATTTGTGTCACCTGGATGTTCCAGTTGGCCCTTCCTCAACTCTAAGCTCCCCATCACCACCTCCCTGTGATGGGCCCTGTTCTCCTCTAGAGTTCCCTAAGTTACTAGGGTCTTCAGTATTTCTCTTTCTTTCTTTCTTTCTTTCTTTCTTTCTTTCTTTCTTTCTTTCTTTCTTTCTTTCTCTCTCTCTCTCTCTCTCTCTCTCTCTCTTTCTTTCTTTCTTTCTTTTTTTTGTCTTTTTGAGACAGAGTCTCCCTGTAGCCCCAGCTTGTCTGGAACTCACTATGTAGACCACCAGGCTGGCCTCAAACTTACAGAGATCCGTCTACCTCTGCCTCCCAAGTGTTAAGATTAAAGGTGTACACCTCCATACTCAGCTAGTATTTCTTTTTTAAAAAATATTTTATGCCGAGCATAGTGAGTTCCAGGACAGCTGGGGCTACAGGGAGACCCTGTCTCAAAAAGACCAAGAAATTTTTTTTATTTATTATTTTTACTTTATGTGTATGAGTGTATTGCCTACATGTATATAAGTGCACCCCTGTCATGCAATGCCCATGGAGGTCGGAAGAGGGTGTTGTATTCCCCGGGAACTGGAGTTACAGATGGTTGTTAGCTACCATATGGGTGCTGGGAATCAAACCTGGATCTTCTGTAAGAGCAGCCAGTGCTCTTAACTGCTGAGCCATTTCTCCAGCCCCTTCAGTATTTTTTGTAAATTGCTAAATGGATCTCAAAAGTTGACAGATTCAGTTCCCCTTCTCTCTCTCTCTCTCTCTCTCTCTCTCTCTCTCTCTCTCTGTCTCTCTCTCTGTCTCTCTCTCTCTGTGTGTGTGTGTGTGTCTCTCTCTCTGTGTGTGTGTCTCTCTCTCTCTCTGTCTCTCTCTCTCTCTCTCTCTGTGTGTGTTCATTCCTGACTTCATCAGTGACTTTATGTTCTCCCAACAGGGAATGTAAGAT
>NW_008332149.1:4453984-4556556 GCF_000622305.1 Nannospalax galili | reverse complement strand
CTTTCTTTCTTTCTTTCTTTCTTTCTTTCTTTCTTTCTTTCTTTTTCTTTCTTCTTTCTCTCTCTCTCTCTCTTTCCCCCCCCCTCTTTCTTTCTTTCTTTTTGTCTTTTTGAGACAGCGTCTCCCTGTAGCCCCAGCTGGCCTAGAACTCACTGTGTAGACCAGGCTGGCCTTGAACTCAGAGAGATCCACCCGCCTCTGCCTCCGGGAGTGCTGGGACTAAAGGCGTGCGCCACCACGCCCGGCCCATGTCATCTTTCCTTTTGAGGTGGTATCAGCCATTGATATTCAGTACCCATTTCTGTTGAGGAATAAAGGGTAACATTTCCATCTTGTCTGTTCTTGCTTCAAACCAGCTGGAGCACTTCCATTACTCTCTGGCTACCCAACAGTAAAGTCTACATAGGAAATGCTGATGAAACTCTTTCCCTATATTTGTGTTTTCGAGATACCCAATTTGGGATGGGGGAAATAGCTCAGTTGGTGAAATGCTTGAATGCTTGTCACCAGCTCTTATGGGCAGGGGGCGACCTCTGTGTACCAGGGACTCAAGGGTCTTTGTTTATAGCCCTCAAAGATACACCAGAGCCCCTAGTGTAACCCTACTGTCACCACCACAACCACCTAGACTGTGACCCAGAGAACCTTCACCTTGGCCTTAGTTGCTTTTCTGCAGCAATCCCAGAAAACCATGAAATTTTCACTTGAAGTAGAATGAGAAGCCCCAGTTCTAAGCTCTTCACTAGTCTTTATCCTTTCATTCATGTTGCAAAAGTACTCTCTTCTAGGCAGAGTTCTAGACCCTTAGGATAAATTGATAAAGAGAATATTCATCAAGATCTCTGCACTTGTGATATTTACCTTCTAGCCAGGAAAGGGCGGGCCATACACTGAAAGCACAAGACACCAGTGGTAAGTGGTGTGGGAAAAAGTAACCAGAACAGATTACAATGGTTGGCAGTGAGGAAATGGAAGCCCGAATGCAGCATTCAGTAAAGAGTATCAGTCAGAATCAGTGGAGTGTCATTGTAATGGTCAGAATCCTTGGAAAGTGACATGTGACTGAAGACCGGAAGTTGTTGGGGGAGCTAGTACATAATGGCAGGGCATTTCAGGCCGGGAACACCCAGTGAGAAGGCCTGTAGGCAAGATTGTCCATGTCTGGAGAGGAGGCAGTGAGGGCACAGGGAGGAGGGGGAGCATTGATCATGGAAGACGTATACCATTAAAAGAGCTTTGGCTTTTATGTTACTTGAAGTGCAGGAACCGCTGGAGGATTTTAGGAAACAATGAAAGGCATGATCTGACCTAGGTGTTTCTAGGATCCTTCTTGTAGCCCGGGAGTTGTTGCCATACATCTAGGATGTAAAGTTGTGGGCTCAGGAAACACCCTCACCCAGGAGGTGGATGTCGATGGATCAGTGATGAGCACCAAAGGCAAAGTGCAGGACTAGGGCTAACACCCCTCTCCCCATCCCTCCCCCAGAAAAGATGAGTGGCCAGAGCCTTGAGACGGTCTAGAGAGTTGATGAGACAGAGCAGGGTCAGGCTGAGCCCAGGAGTCCATGGAATTTTCCAGCCACATGTTCTGTTAGGAGCCTCCAGTCCATTTGAGAAGGGAGAAAATAAAATGCAATGGATGCCCATTTTCACTCTGGTCATGCGGTCCTTCCCTTCTTGCTGGGCCAGTACCAAGAGCTGTTTATTGAAAAGGAAATGAGATTCTGGCTCCTATGTTAACAGGTCAGATGTTCTGTATGTGCTTCAACAGAGCCTCCACTTCGAAAGGCTGACCTGTCCCCTCTGCACTTGTACCTGGGAATTAGCAAGTCTCTTTTATCATCATAACTAGTCTCTGGACCATTCTGTTTTGCATGAAGACTCTGTTGAGTTTTCTGTAACTTCTTGTCTGAAATTGTGTTTTCTTCTTCCGTCCTGACTGGAATTCAGAGAAAGGAGAGCTGGTCACATTCTTGGTGTTGCAGTTATGGTCTGTGAAATTTGGGAACTAGCCAGTGCCATCTATACCATCCCCACCTCTCCATTGAATTTCTGCCAAGTAGAGCTTATTAAAAATAACTCGTCCTTGAGGCACTGTGACAGGGGGCTCTTCCCTGCAGTCCCACTGTCTGCGTGACTCAGGCCAAACACAAGCTGTGGCTGTTTTCAAATGGGCTCCGGTGGTTTGGGGTAGAATTATTTGTGTGTCACTCACCTGACGACGGCTGGGCCAACTCAGCCCCATTCCAGGCTGTCAAGAGGCTTCCATGGTCCCCTCGTAGAGAAGCAGAATTTGTGACCTAAGTCTGGTCTCTGGAGAGCAAGGAGCTGTTTGGCCATCTGGTCAAGGAATGGAAAAGGACTCAGGCTAATTTAACCCCACGGGCCAAGAGGATCTTGCCTTGGGACTCTTCAAAGATGATAGCTTCCCATTAAACCTACTCTCTGTGGACCTTAACCACCTGCTGGCCACTTGTCCCCACATTTGCTAGTTTCTTCTCTGTTGGGGTGAAGGAAGATTGGTAGCTACTGAGCTCGATTTGTTTGGCCCGTGTTTTGGGGGTATCTCCTGTGAGTGAGGCTTTCTCTCACAGCTAAGGGCTACACAGTACACAGAGAATCCGACTTCACTTCATGCGAGTTCACCTTTCTAGTTAGAGAAAAGATTGAAAATCAACAAGTAAGAAAACGGCAAAAGGAAGTAAGGAGCAGCAGCTATGATCGGAGAGGAGTGTGTGTTATCACTGCCTCACAGTGCAGTGGCGGAAGCAGCAGGACTCAAGTGCTAGTGCATACCTTTATGGGTCAGGAACTCAGGGACGATGTAGCAGGTGTTCCTAGCTCAAGTCTCTGAAAAGGTCACATCAGGATGTTGGCTGGATCTGCTCCCCAGTTACACACGTGGCTGGCACATTGGTGCTGGCTGTCGGCAGGAGACTCTAGCCTTTCTCCTGGTAACCCTCTCCAGGATGGTTTGAGCACCCTCACACCATGGCTGGCTCTCTCCAGAGTGAGACATGCAATAGAACAGTGGGAGTGGCAGCTGATCTTGGGGCGTCCACACTGCCATACCCCTCCTGTCAACAAGTACCTGTGAGTCAGTATGAGAAGAGATGTCTCTGGAACCCGAGGCAAGTGTTGCTCAGCACATTTTGTTGGCTTGCTAATACAAAGATGAAACCTCCTATCGGGAAATGCTAAAAAGGTATGCCAAACCATTCGTTGGCTAGTATTGCAGATGATCACACAAAATTAGTGGGTTTAGCTATGCCTGATTATCTGGAATTTTATTGAAAGTGATCATTTCTGCCTCAGCTGGGATATAAGCTTTCTGCCTCTCTGTTTCTATTACTGCTCTGATCTCCCTCAAGGAACATACCTTATTTGTTCAGGAGGCAGGGAGGAGACAAGGTCTCAGGTAGGCCAAGCTGGCCTCAAACACACTGTGTAGCTAAGGATGATCTTGATCCTCCTGCTTCCATCTCCCAAGTGCTGGGATTACAGGTGTATGCCACCACACCTGGTTTTTGGTAGTACTGGGGATCAAACCCAGGATTTTGTGCATGCCAACCAAGCACTCTACCAACCGAGTCACAGCCCCAGCCCAAGAGTTATACTTCTCCAGATGCACAGAGACTCAGGACAATTGGCAACCCCAGACCCTGGGTACAGGGTCATCTAGAATGAGAGCCTCTCTTAAAATTGGTTCATCTACTGGACACTTGTGTGATCACCCAGGGTTCCATTCATATTTCCTGGTGACAGGGCTATCCTAGAAGCTGCTTGTTCTAAATGATAATCACCCCAGACCACTGCTGATTAGAGCAGCACTGAGCCTGTGAGCCGAGCCCAACCAAGGGAACCTTTCTCTGAAATAAGTGGATTGAGGGAACATCCTTCTCTCATAAAGAAAGCTTAAAGTAAGGGTCCAGTAAGATGGCTCAGAGGGTAAAAGTTTTTGCTGCCAAGCCTGATGACCTGAGTTCATCCCTGGATCCCATGGTAGAAGGAGAGAACCAACTTTGAAAACTGTTTTCTGATTACACATGTTGTGGCATGTGCACATGTATGCTCATACACACATGCTATACACATATAATAATAAATTTTTAAAAGAGCTGGGTATGGTGGCAAGAGCCTTTAATCCCAGCAGAGGCAGAGGCAAGCAACTTTCTGTGAGATCAAGGCCAGCCTGGTCTACATAGCAAGGTTCAGGCTAGCTGGGGCTACCTCAAAAAGACAAAAAAAAAATATTTTTTTTTTAAAAGAAGGCTTAAAGCAGGATACCCAGTGATGATTGACTGCCACATTTTCTACCATGACTTATACAAGTGAGTCAGCCAGTCAGCACCAAGGCACTGTCGAGTCCATACATACACATGCGTGTGTATGTTTACATAGGTCAGACAGGGCTCCAGGGACACATGTCCCTGGTTCCTTTGTCCTGGGCATAGCTGTATTCTGTTCACCCCACAGTTTTACTAGTCAACTTGTCCTTCAGTTCTAGGACTCAGGAGACCATGGTTTTACCTAAACTCACTTAGGCTGGGGTTCTCCTCACTTAGAACCAAAGAATGAAAGAGAAAGGAAAGGCCTTTGAGTGGTGGCCTGGTGAGCTTTGATTGAGGGAGGACAGGGAACTCATTCTGAGGGGAGGAGGAAAAGCAGCCAACAAGAGAGAGGGAGGGGAGCCACCTTGGGGCTGAGGCTCCGGAGAGGGATGGGGGCACACAGGAGAAGGCATAAGAGAGCCCCTCTACCATTGGACTCTTGACAGCTGCTGGGATTTCTCATCTTCCGGACAGGTCCAGTGGCTCTTGACCCCTGCTGTTCAGTGCCTGCTCTAGGAAGGATGTACAGGCCCAAGGTCACTTTGGGTCATCCCTGCTATTTTCAGTCTATACCCTGGCCTGGATAGGGGCCTATTCTTTCCTTCCTTCACTGGTCCCATCTCATATGTTGTGCTAGGATGGCACAGTGAATCTCTCTAACCCAGGCTTGGGTAGGCTGCTCAGATGAGGAACAGATAACAGGTAGGCACAGCCTGACCCTGAGCCTATGGGGGTGTCCCTCACATAAACTCTTCATTCTGACTCGGGAGCAAGAGAAAGTCAGGTTGGGGCCTATCTACCTGAAGCTCCATGCAGGCTATCAGCCAGGCTTTGGGGGGAATAGATGCCCAATTGAAGTGTGAATAAGGAGTTCAGTGCCAGGCAGTTTACAAAGTACATGCAAGGTAAAATCAGCTGATGTGCTTCCTCAGAGCTGTCACCATGTACTGACCTGAAGGTACAAGGGAAGAGACCGATGCAGGAGGAGATTGGCCTGCAAGAGCTGGGTCTTCCAAAGAGGGTCTGGGGACTGAGGTACTGGGGGTGGGGGTGGAAGAGTTAGGAAAACTGCTTAACCTTCACGCCCTTCTTCCCCTCTGCTGGGTGGGAAGGGCTTGGGGGCAGCCTCTTTAGTCAGCACATGCACGAAAGTCACCAGGGCCAATGTGTGTAGACCTAGGTGTTTCTCTAGAAAGGTTTGTAGGCAGCAGAACTGCTGACCAGGTACATCACAGGCTCCTGCCTCACAGGCTGTGGAAAAGCTGACCATGTCAATAATTACAGAAACCAGAGGCAGCAAGACATCATGGCATGTCTGACTTCATCTGCCCACCAGGACTAGAGGGGGTCAGTCTCCAGGGAAAGAGTGACACCAAATTAGCTGGAGCCAAGCAGAATCCAGTGTAGACTCTACTCTGGAACCAGAGTGACTCCTTTGAACATGAGGCAGGGGCTCTTCCTGCCAAGATCTCTTTTCTCTGGCATTTTCTGAGATTGATGATGCAATTGAGCAGGCCCCGAGCATGAAATGGCAGGTTTGTAAGCTGGGATGTCCAGCAATGTTTGTGCTCCCTAGCACCACAGATAGATGACTAATCCTTTGTTGGCTGAGCTCAGTAGAGCATTTTACTCCCTGTGTCAGGGCAGCACCTGCTTCCCAAGGTCATCCTTCGTTTGTCATAAGTCACAGTGCAAAGAGAAGCCCATGAAATACTGCCTGCCTTTGTTGGCACCTGGAGTGACTCTGAATTGGAGAAATACCCTCCAAGGGCACTGAGCTCTGAGCAGAAGGAAGGGCTCAAGTGGGAAGAAGAGAGAACTGTGTGTCCTTTCTGTGGGGGAGGGGACATGGCCTGCCCCCCCTTTGGTGGGAAGGGACCATCTTGCAGATGGAGTTCAGAGGACATGCTTTGCATTAGGTTTACCTTCCTTTTACAAATTGTGAGAGAGTATCTCTCTGTATAGACCAGGCTGGCCTTGAGCTTGAGATCCTCCTGCCTCAACCTCCAGGTACTAGAATTATCATTGTATTCTACCACATGTGGCTACCTCTCTTTTCTTTGAACTCATTCTCTGCCTGCTATTTATTGAGCCGAATCTGACTGGAAACTTCTAGGCTGTTGGCACAAGCTATTTGCCTCTTCCATTTGCTGGCATAAGGTGACTGAAATTTTTTCCCATCACTTGGCAGAGAGATGGTTTCTGGACTGGTCCCAGCCTTGTGTCACGTGATCTGCTTTGAGTCCATCCACCATGGTGCCTCCCTTCTCTCTTGTCCCCACAAGCCCCAGCCCTCTTGGGGATCATTGTAGAGACGTGGCCTGTCACTTCAGGTGACTTAATCAGTGTGGAAAACACCACTGGCCACCTTCTGTTGGTTTCTTGCCTCCCCAAACTAATGCTTCTCAAGTGGTGGTGGCCTGACATGGTCTCTTCAAAGAAAGGCCTTTTGATCCAGAGCTGGCGAGGCCTGTCCCTGCATGCTCCCAGCCGCCTCCCCATGGAGCTTTGCGCCTATCCGTCCTCCGCTGGGAGACAACTAACCCAAATGTGATGTTATTTTCTTTTTTAACATGGCTTTTAGAACCCAGAGCAATAATATTTTCAGCTGCTTACTGAGCTTGATCAGTGAGTCCCAGACCTCCATTTGATTAAATAGAACTCCCTTCATAGATGTATTTTGGGACAGTACAATTTTGGTGTTCAGGGTAGGATCAATTTACCCCAAATGGTGGTCAGTCATTTGCCCAAGGCCCAAGCCCTGTGAAGTATTCTGGCTTTGTCCCATGTGCCAGACCACGGGGTGGGGCTTCCAGGAACACAGGATACTGGGTGAGTCTCTGCTCCTCCTGGAAAAGGGGAGTTGGCCCTTATTAGGGCTTACCAGCTCTGCTGTATCTGAACCTCAGAGTCTCAGTGTCTTCCTGTGCACATCGGGAACAGTCATATTGCTTTGTTGGCCTAGCCTGTCATAATTGCTTTGAATGGTATGGCTCTGTGTGTATGTGTGCACATACATGAGCTTTAGGGGATTGTTGGGAAGAAAGGGGGAGAAAGTAACAGGAGGCTGTCCAGAAGAAAGAGTTACTGTCTCTCTTTAAAATGTCTCAAGAAGTCATTGGTCAAATCAAGTCACCATGAAAGCTTCAGTCACTCAAGGCTCCTCTTGCTGATGACAAGGAATTGGCCCCTGGAGAGAGGGACTGTGACTGGGTTGTTCTTCACTCTGTTGCTGCTGGCTGTGTGGCCTTGAGCAAGTCCTTTGCTTCTCGGAGCCTCAGCATCCAGCCTATGAGATGAGTGGTTGAATTCCTTTGCGAACCCAGAGCCTCATGTTTCTACGTTAGTGAGAGCTGTGGTTCTTGGCTGTCTCATTAGAAGAGCGACAACAAGGCAAGGGAGTTTGCATGCATTGATGGAAATTGTGCTGCTTCCTCTGTGGACCTCCTTCGTATGGCCTGACCTGTCCCTGTGTCCAGGAGTGGCTTCTGGCTGGCCTAAGGGGACCAGAACCTAGGCTGTGAGCTGTGTGTTGCCTTGAACTTGGTGAGGAGGGCTGAGCATCTCCTATACCATAGGGAGCCTGAGAAAGGAGGGGTCATTTCCTGTCTTTGGGAAATAGCTGTGCTTTAGTGCTAAGGCTGACAAAACCTTGGGAGGTGGATTTTGAAATGGTTATGTACTATATGCCATTAGATACTTTGTATAAATGAGTAAGGCAAGCTCATTTGGGCCTCTGGCCACATATGGCCTTTTATCTACCAGCAAATGCATTAGATGAGTGAAGGAGCCCACTTGGGTCAAGGAAAATTTGAAAGTCTGGTTTTCTAGTTTCTTTAGAGCTTGAGTTTCCCTGGCTTGACCAGTAACCTGGAGTCCTCAGTTTTCTAGTGATGTCAAGAAAGAGTTCTGGGTATGGAGGTCAGAGCCCCCGCCCTGCCACTTCTGGCTTCATAACTCTGGGCAAGTGTCTTTTCAGTGTGGAAGAGGGTAGAATGTTACCTTCTGACTCTGTTTCCTGATTTTTCAAGATCAGAAGAACCCAGGCCCATTCTCCTGATGCCATGATCACTGCAATGTCTGCCTCGCTATGATGGAATGTGCTCTTTAGAGCTCTGAACTAGAATGTATCTTTCCTTAAGTTGCTTCTGTATTATTTTTTTTACAGCAACAAAACAGAAAATTAGTACTGAGAAGGGGAATCATTACTGTGATAAACCTAGCCATGTGGTTTGTAGAACAGGTTGGCAGAAGGAATGTGGATGGATTGGGAGCTGTAGCAGAAAAGCCTTAGAATGCCCAGTGGGGCATTTTAGTAGAAGTTCAGAAGATCTGATCCTGATAGAAACGTGGACAGTAAAGGGTGAGACTCAGGGGTTGTCTGAGTGAGACAAGTATTCTATGGGGAATTGGGCTAGAGGCTACTCATGTTACATTAGACTTTTGGGGGGGGGGCTTTTTGAGACAGGGTCTCCCTATAGCCCCAGCTGGCCTGGAACTCACTATGTAGGCCAGGCTGGCATTGAACTCACAGAGATCCGCCTGCCTCTGCCTCCCAAGTGCTGGGATTAAAGGCATGCAGCACCACGCCTGGCTACATTAAACATTTTTTTAAAGTTTTACTTATGCTTATTTTATCTGTATGAGTCTTTTTGCCTGCATGTATGTAAGCGCACCTATGTCATGCAATGCCTGCAGAAGCCAGAAGAGGGCATCGGATCCCTGGAACTGCTGTTAAAGACAGTTGTTAGCTGTCATGTGGGTGCTAGGAACTGAACCTGGGTTCTCTGCAAGAGCAACCAGTGCTCTTAATCATTAAGCCATCTCTTCAGCCCTTTGTGTTACATTTTGACAAAGAATTTGGCTGTTCTAGCCATGTCTGAAAATGTGAGTGAGACTAAATTCTAAAGTAATGTACTAGTTTGTTTAGTGGAAGAAATTTCAAGACAGCATAGTCAGGCTATGGTGCACTGCTTTTTAGTCAGATTTATAGTAAGAATTTTACAAAATGCAGAGGAAAAAGAGGTGAAAAATGTTTAGTTTGGTGAAGAAAGGAATGTGGATGAGTTAAAAATTACAGACTGCAGCCGGGCGAGGTAGTGCATGCCTTTAATCCCAGCACTCCTTCGAGGCAGAGGCAGGTGGATCTCTGTGACTTCAATGCCAACCTGGTCTACATGGTGAGTTCCGGGCCAGCTGGGGCTACCCTGTCTCAAAAAAAAAAAAAAAAAAAATTTGCAGACTGCAGACAATGCAATAAAAAAAAGCCGAAAATGAAGGGGCTGGGGGCATTACAGGAATTCGTACACCAGGGACACGGAATAATGAAATCTATAGGTAAATGGATGGATCTCAAAACTGTTATACTAAGTGAAGTAACACAGACTCAGAAAAATAAAAACACATGTTCTCCCTCATTTGTGGATCCTAGCACCAAATCCTTTTAAATTTCATGTCTTTTTAATAAGATGATACTGGGAGCTGGGCATGGTGGTGCATGTCTTTGATCCCAGCACTTGGGAGGCAGAGGCAAGCAGATCTCTTTGAGTTCAAGGCCAGGCTGGTCTACCTGGTGAGTTCCAGGCCAGCTGGGGCTATAAAAAAGAGGCAACATTTAAAAAAAAAAAAAAAAAAAAAAAAAAATTAAAAAAAAAAAAAAAAAAAAAAAAAAAAAAAAAAAAAAAATTTGCAGACTGCAGACAATGCAATAGAAAAAAGCCAAAAATGAAGTGGCTGTGGTCATTACAGGAATTAGTACCACAGGGACACGGGGAAAGGGACCTTGAGGGTGAGCCCTCACCCACTAAAGGCTCTAGGAAATAAAAAATGCAAATTAATTTGAGAAGATGGTATCTGAAAAGAGTTTGTGGGAAGATAGAGCCTCCAGGGCACCCTGCTCAAACAGGACCTCCCAGGGAAATGCTTTTCCAGGTTCATCTGTGCAGACACTCAGAGACCACTGCCATTGTAGTTAAAGGGTCCTGGAGGCATCTTGACTAGCAGCAGAGCCTGGAAGCATCATCCACACAGTGCTAACGATGTAGGCTTGCGGAAGGTGGGAGTTATGGGAGTCTTACATGAAGGTTCCAGAAAAAAGCCAGTGAGGCCAGGCAATGTATGGCAGGTCAGAGTCACTGCAGGGAAGCCCAGAGAAGCCAAGGCATGCGTGCCACTGATGTCAGGGCTGTAGGGGTGCTACTTCCAAGTCTGTTGGGACTCACATGATGTTACAAGCCCTAGATGCTAGACATAGAGCTACAGGGTTTGTGTTTGTTCAAGGCATTTCATTCTTGTTTTAATCAAGTCTTTCCTTGCTGTTCTGTTCCTCCCTTTTGGAATGGGAATGCTTGCTCTGACACTGTAAATTAGAACTTATTTTATTGTAACTTATTTTTCAGTTTTATAGGGGCTCACAGCTAAGAATTTGCCTAGGGTGTAAGGAAAGATTTTAGACTTTCAAATAGTCTTGGGACTATTTGAGCTAAGGGAACACTCAAAGTTGGGCTGGGTGGATATTACTTTCTGAGACGAACCTGAGTCTTGGGGGGTGGGCAGAGACAGAAAGCTATGGTTTGAGTATCAGGTGTCCCCTACAGGCTCATGTGTTTGAATACTTAGTCCCCAGAATGGGCACTCTGTGTGGAGAGGTTATAAAGCCTTTGGGATATAGGGACTAGCCGACTGACATAAGCCACTGGGGGGCAGGCCTTGCAGATTATAGCCCAGTTCCACTTTTGGCCTGAGCTTGCTGCTGCTGCCCCCTCCCCCAACTTTCTCCTTCTATTTTTTTAGATAGCCTCTCGCTATAGCCCCAGCTGGCCTGGAGCTCACTGTGTAGATCAGGCTGGCCTCCAGAGCTACCTGCGTCTGCCTCCTGAGTGCTGGGATTAAAGGTATACACCACGATGCCTGGTGCTCTCTGTGTCTTGATCTACCAGGATATGACTAGCATGAGTCTCTACACCTTCCACCATGAACTCTACCATGTCTTTGCTACTAGAGTAAACCCAAATAACAAAACCCCCAGTAGCTCCTACCCCCTGTGGTACGACCTTGGTTCTTTTCAGGCTCTAATAAGTAACTATACAAAGTTTAGGAGCTAGGCCATTAGTTATTGTTCTTTTTCTCTTCTATTTTAGGCAGAATATGAAGTTACTCCAGATGAAAAACTGGGCGAGAAAGGGAAGGAAATTATGACCAAGTACCTCACACCAAAGGTAAGAGTCCTCTCAAACCCCTTAGCACAAGGATGGGAAGCCCATCCGGGTTCAGGAATGTGGGCCCCAGACCCCTGCCAGGCTATGTAGGAAGCCCTGACATACAGGGCTGTGGCTACCTGTGGTCTCCAGAGGGCACTTTCTGTCTTCACTCAGACAATGCCTCAGCCCCACAGAGAAAGAAGTGGGTGGTCCAGGATAGGCTTGGCATGGGGGAGGAAACCTGGTCCCTTTTAAGGGACATTTGGACAGGATAGATGAGGGTATGACTGAACCTGGGATTGGAAGTGCCCAGAAGAAAGGGCTTAGCAGGTTGATGAGGAGAGGCAGGACTAGGAGTCCAGGAGGGAGATGCAGATCGAGCCACCTGAGACTGGACTGGTCTGTGGAACACTTGTGGAGAGCATGGGATTCTGAAGTGTGTTCAAGAGACTACTGAAGGGCAGGAGACCACCCCGACCCTACCTTAGCACTGTCCAGTGGTTGAAGGAACCAGAGTGGCTCTGCCCTCAGAGTCCTGGTAACCTGGGTTCCCTGGGACCTGCTGCTTCTTGACCCAACATAACAGAGAAATGTACTCTGGAGACTCATAACTGGTCAGAGTGCTGGAAAGAAATGAGTATTGAATGCTCACCCCCTCTGAGGCTCAGGGAACATTGTGGAAGAGGGGTTGGAAAGAATGTAAGAACTGAGGGAAGGGATACAGTGTTGTGAAATAATGTGTTTTGAGCTTGACATGGTTGTTGCATTCTTGAACTCACAGCAGCAGTGATTACCTGTATAAGAACTGCAGTAAGATTGGCCAGGCAACATCTTGTCATGGAGAGGGAAGGACTCACGAGGCTCCACCCCTCCCTGAGGATCTCTTGGCAGTTAATGGTTAGAGAGAGAGAGAGAGAGAGAGAGAGAGAGAGAGAGAGAGAACTAATTTAATTATCTGGTCCTAGCTGTCTTACCCACCCAGTAAAGCTGCTTTCCCACACAGGGCCTCAGAAGCCTCCCCCTTACCCCCACATTTATTTGAGACTGACCTCAAACATTAAACTTGTTTTCATTTAATTAATTACTTTGTGTGTGTGTGTGTGTGTGTGTGTGTGTGTGTGTGTGTGTGTGTGTGCCTACATACACATACCATGGCACTTGTGTGGAGATCAGAGAACTTTTGGAAGTCAGTTTTCTTCTTCTATCATGTGGGTCCTGGAGATTGAACTCAGGTCATCAGGCTTGGCAGTAAGTGCCTTTACCTCACCTCACCAGCCCTCAACTGTCTAATCCTCCCGCATGCTGGATTACAGGCATGTGCCACCATAACTGCCTTAATTTCCCTTTCTGATAAGTAGCTTCCCTACCCGGCTCACCTGGTACAGACAATTAAAGCCAGAGATGAGACATAAGTGTGACCAGCTCTGGAGCCAGTGGCTATCCTATTCAGGCCCATGGACTGGGCAGCCCCTGGAAGCATGTCCCTGGCTACTGACAGACCAAGTCTACACACCCACTAGAGAAAGTCCCAATTACTGGTCTCCCCTCACTTGTTCCCAAGCAGTTGTGTTCTTCAGTACCTGAAAATGGTGTGATCGTGTTCCTTCCATGACAAGCCCAGCTTTGCAAGCAGATATATGACCCTTGTCATATCCTGCTGCTCTGAATACCTACTGACTGACCACCCCGACACGTGCATAAGCGCTGTCATCTTCTTTCTGCTCTCCTGGCTCTTCCTCTTGTTTCCCTCCAAACCATATGCTTCTATCTACGGAAACGGCAGGAATCTGTGGTTCTTTTCAGAACTGCCAGGATTAATGTTTGTAAAATGCCTCCCCAGGCAGAACATGCCCAGCTTGCTCTGGCCACAGTGTGACCCAGCAATACGTCTGTCCACTCCATCTGTGAGCCGTGGAGAGCCATTTCTTTGTCTCTTTCCACGCATGCTATTTGTGTCAGGGTGCAAGTGGTCAAGTAGGACTCTTCCTAAGCAGCAAGGTCATCATGGCAGGTGACTTATGTGGTGTCTGAAGGTGGCTATCTTTCTAATCTGGCTATCATGTATAACACAGTAAACACTGAGGGTGAAGCCCAGAGGAGAAGCCCTTGAGGGGAACAGGTTCCTGGAGGGATGCTGAAGGTAAGAGCTGCCTGGCTGGGCTCCTAGTGTGCCAGGTTTCTGGGATGCTCACACACAGGCTGCCAGGGCCCACAGAGCTCAGCTATGTGTGCTGCCAGCTAATGGAGTTTTCACCACTCTCTGCCAAGGCATCTTCCTACCATGACTTTACCAGACCTTGTCCAGCTTTCCAAATGTGCCCCCATTGGAACTGCCACCCACCTGTGTCACCAAAACTGTGACAGCTGACAGGTACCATGAGGTACCGTCTTTTTGCTGTGTCCACCACTAGCTCAGCATCCTTGCTGCCACTGCAGATGATCTGTCCTACAGCCGAGGGAAGGGGAGGCTTGGGAGCTGTTACCTCCTAGACCACACAGCCAGAAAGTGGCAAGGCCAGGACTTGAACCCAGCCTGGGTGATTCCAAGTTCTGGTCTTTTCCCTGAAGTATCATTTACCATCCCGCCCCCTTCAATACCATCTTGCCATCTGCTGAGGGGAGGTTTCCTTTGCTCGGTGGGGAATAGGCTCTGTGAAAAAGCACCAGGGCTGCCCTCCTCTCTTTACCTGGATGCCCCACCTGAGTGGTCCAGAAGCCTCTACCTGAATATCCTCATCTGATCCCTCCAGGCTCCCTACCTCCACTCATGCTGCCAGAGGCAGAGGCAGGGCAGAGGGCCCAGACTCCCCCATCAGCTCAGATGGTTTTACAAGTTCCTCAGTGCCTGCCAGCATTTTTTCCTTAAGTACTCCTCAATTTCTGAAATTTTAACCACACCATCTGTTGCAGTCCGGGGGCCTGGGGGAGGCCATCCCCTGGGTCAACTGTTTTCCTACAGTACATTTGAACTTCCCTCCCGGCCCTTCCTGGAGGAGCTTGATCAGAAGCCTGCTTGGCTTCTTTGTCGTACAGAGGCCCAGGTGAAGGGGAGTGAAGGATTAAGTGAGGGCCTGATGGCTTCAACTAAACCCAAAGCCACTGTCCTAGTTACTTTCTGTTGCTGTGATAAAACACTGACCAAAACCAACTTGGGGAGGAAAGTGTTTGTTTTTTTGTCTTAAGACCAGGCTGGACATTACCATTTTAAAATATTTTATTTATTATTTTTATTTTATGTGTATGTATGTATGTAAGTGTACCCATGTCCTCTGTTGCCCATGGAGGTCAGAAGAGGGTGTCAGATCCCCTGGAACTAGAACTATGGATGGTTATTAGCTGCCATGTGGGTGCTAGGAACCAAACCCAGGTCCTCTGCAAAAGCAGCCAGTGCTCTTAACCACCGAGCCTTCTCTCCAGCTCTTCAGCTGCCTTTCTTATACAGCACAGGCCTACTTCCTTAGGGATGGCAGTGCTCACATGGGCTGGGCCCTCTTACAATAAATAAAATGCCTCATAGCCATGCCCATAGGCCAGCCTGATGGAGGAAATTCCTCAACTGAAGTTCCCTCTTCATGGATGACTCTAGTTTGTGTCTTTGATAACTTACTAGTGCAACCACTGTTCCCAAACCTAGATCATTTTTGTCTTGGGGCTTTTCTCAAGATGCAACTCGAGTGTTAGCCCCTGGCTTTTATTTTTTTCTAGGACACTGACTAGGTAAGCGGTCCTGTGGTCAATGCTGTATAGAAAGTGCTACCTGTCCTATCTCCCCAGGGTAATGACTTTCCCAGCATGGGCGCTTATCAAAGGCTTGCAATGAGGAAAGCTGCTTAAGTATTAACAAAACATTTCCCAAATCTAGTTGATCACAAAACTTTCCCTTTCCATTTCACATCCTGCTGAACATTCCTTAGGCTACAGGACATCCAAGGGCTCTCATAACCACACGTTCTTTCCTACCTCCTATCCTGCAGCTACCCTGGTTCTAGCTTTGCCACTTCCCAGGCTCATCTTGATACTACGCAGGCTCTGTTGGCCTTTGTCCCTGCTGTTCCATGGAAGTCACTGCTTTCTGCTCTCACTCCTGCATCTGCCTTTGCTTATTTCTTGTGCTTCCCACTGCGCAGAGCCTCCCCTGCCACTAGCCAGAGTTCTCTGCTCTGAACTGGTGCTCAGAGTACACCACTCTGTTTCTGGGCTTCCATGCCCTGAGCTGGGGTTCTCAGGAGCCCACTTTACACTGTGGGAGACAATACACAAACAGACCAGTCAGGTATGGTGCGATAGGAGGGGTACTAGAGCTGTGGACTGGGAAGTGGGTCCCTAAAAGTTGCTCAGCCCAGCTAGTGAGCTGGGGAGGCTTCTAGGATCTGAAAGGAGGAGGAGGAAACCTTGTTCAAAAACAGGGGAAGAAAAACCTTGTATGGACAAAGGTAGCCAGCAGTGGGTGTTCTGCCCCAGGGGACATCTGGTGGTGTAGGATACATTTGCAATTGCCACAGCCAGTTTGGGGGGTATTTTTGTGAGGCGGCGGGGCTGGGGAGGCAGTGCTACCAGGATCAAACAGGTAGAGGACAGAGATGTTGCTGAGCCCCTCATAGACTCACTGCATTCCCACCACACAGAATGACCCGGTGGCAAACTGTCCATAGGGCTCAGGTTGACAACCTTTGATGTAGAAGTTCCAGGTATGAGTGGTCAGTGTCGTGGGAGTGGCCCTCTGGGCTGCAGGCCCAGGATACCATATTAAGGGGGATGATACTGTGCTGGTGGCATGGAGAAGCTATCAAACCTCTGAGTGCCCTGTGAGTCCTAGGACAATGCCTCTGGCCCTGTGGAGGAATGAAAGAGGGAGAAGGAGGGACTGGAGGGGAGGGGCCTTTTCAAGAGCTGCTGCAGGAACTGGGGAGGTGGGAACAGTGGACTATGCTGGGCAGCAGCCATGGGTAGGAAGGAGCAAGGCTTTGGGAACCATTAGGAGAAGATGCTACAGGCCTTGACTGGGTGTGGTATGTGAAAGAGAAAGGGTGAGGGTCCCAGGTGATTTCCTGGGTTTTGTCTTGAGTCTCTGAGAGGGTAGAAGTGCCCCTTTGAAGAACAGCAGAGGAGTAAGGTGGTTGTGGCCCGCAGTGCTGGGCTTTCCCCTTTCTGCAAAGGCAGGCTGTCTGCCTCTTAACAAAGTTGGTGGCATTAGCTGTGTGTGCCCTGAACACCCTCTCTCCAACAGTGTCAGTTAGTTCAAGTGGGCATGGAGGGAGCCCTGAGTGGCACTGGGTTCTAGTGGAACATGGGGGAGCCTTGAGTGGCACTGGGTGGCATCCCTTCACAGGCCCTTCACCTCCCCTCCCTCACATCTCTGGGGACCCGGCCTGCTCACTCCCTATGGGGTAAGACTGTGTGTTTGCTGCAAGGCTAGAGGACAGGCTCTTCCCCATGCACAGCCATCTGGAGCCACAGTATCTCTTCCCACAGAGACACTCTTCAAAGCCTGGCTGGAAACTTCCACCCTATGAAGCGAAGGCCAAATCCTCAGACAATTGCCCACACACCTCCAGCTTTGCTGTGGAGGCTATTACAGCACACCAAGCAAGGTGGGCTCTGGGACAGATACAAAGTTGCTGGAGATCCAAGAATGGCCTCTACCCATTCAAGGCTAGTGGCACCCAAATGTACTAAGTGTGCCAGTTGGGTTCAAAGCCAGGCAGGAGCTCTTTTGGCTTCAGTCTTGGGAATGTGTCTGAACCTCCTGGTATTTCACGTTCCTGTTCTCAGTGTGTAGAGCAGTGAGGAGGATCAGAAACAACCAGCAGCTGCAGTGTAGGGCTAGTGCGCCCTAGGCACCCAGTGCACCAGCATTCTTTTTGTTGCTCTGATAAAACACTGACCAAAATCAACTTGTGTGTGTGAGGGGGGAGTTACACTTTATAGTCTATCATCGAGGGAACTCAAGGCAGGACCCTGGAGGCAGGAACTGAAGCAGAGACCATAGAAGAACTCCATTTATTGGTTGTTCCTCCAGCTGGCTCAGCTGCTTTTCTTTTCATTTTAATATTTTATTGATTATTTTTATTTTTTTAATGTGTATGAGTGTATTGCCTGCCTGTTTATAAGTACACCTGTGTCATGCAATGCCCACGGAGGTCAGAAGAGGGCACTGGATCCCCTGGAATTGGAGTTACAGATGATTGTTAGCCACCTTGTGGGTGCTGGGAACCAAACCTGGGTCCTCTGCAAAAGCAGCCAGTGCTCTAAACCGCTGAGCCCTCTCTCCAGCCCTCAGCAGCCAAGCTATAAGCATTATATGGCAGAAGAGTCTCAGGTGCTTGTTAAACATAAGCCTGGCCTGTCTCACTGTTGTTCTCAGGTTTGTCAGTCAGAGAAGCTGGCCAGAGAGCCCCACAGCCTATCAGACATGTGTGAGGGACTCTAGAAATCTGGACCTGCAGATCAGAAGTGAACCAGGTGGTGGGAGGGAGGGGCAGTACCTCTAATCTGGGACAGACCAGGAAATACTGCATTGTAATAATAAGTGACCATGAAAACAGTATTACATGTCTTCACTTAAAACTTCATTTAAAAAAATTAAAAGAAACCAGCTTTATTGAGGTCTCTCTCATTGACACAACATTAAAAAGAAATGTATCTTTCTAAAGTATAAGATTAATGGTTTAAAAGATACATGATTATGGGGCCAAGTGTGGTGGCACATGCCTTTAATCCCAGCACTCGGGAGGCAGAGGCAGGCGGATCTCTGGGGGTTTAAGGCCAGCCTGGTCTCCATAGTGAGTTCCAGGACAGCGGCCTACAGGTTTTTTTTTTTTAAAAAAAAAAAAAAAAAAAAAAAAAAAAAAAAAAAAAAAAAAACAACAAACCACCATGATTATGCATACATCACAGAGGGCTCTGATTTCTTTGCATCCTCATCAACACTTGTTTCCTCCCCCCATGTGTGTTGTATGTGTATCTGTGGGTATGTTCATCTCTGTGTGCATGTGTGGAGACCAGAATTTATTTTAGTTATCTTCTCTATTGATCTCTGCCTTATTTTTTGGAACCTGGATTTGCCATTTTGGCCAGATTGGCTGACCTGCAAGCCCTGGGTCCTACCTGTCTCTACTCCCCCAGTGCTGAGATTACAGATAACAGCAGCACATCCAGCTTTTATGTGGGTGCTGGGAATATGAACTCAGGTCCTAATGCTTGTGCAACAAGCACTTTACCCACAGAGCCATCACTCCAGCTTCTTGTTTCTTGTCTCTTTTCTTTTATCCACCTTAGCATGTATGAAGTGATTCTTGATGTGATTTTGATTTGCATTTCCCTAGTGACCAATAATGTTGAACATCTTCTCTAAGGGGCAGCACTTGGAATATTTTTTTTTTTGCATTTGTGTATCTTCTTTGAAAAAGGTCTGTTCAAATCTTCTGCCCATTTTTAAAAAGTGAGTTGTTTTCTTGTGGGTTTTTTTTTTCCTGTTAACTTGCAAGAGTTCTTTGTGTGTCCCAGATCAGTCTCTGCTCAAATATATGATTTGCGACTATTTTCTCTGAGTCTGTGGGCTGTCTTTTTACTTCCTAGATGGTATCCATTGAGACATGATTTTTTTTAAATGAAATTAATACTTCATTTCTCTTACTTATTTTCAAATTGTATTTGGCTTGTTGTACGTGTCTTTTATTTTAAATATTATTTTTATCTTATGTGTACGAGTGTATTGCCTGCATGTATGTGAGTGCGCCTGTGTCATACAATGCTGCGGACATCAGAAGAGGGCTTCAGATTCCCCTGGAACTGGAGTTAAGGACAGTTCATAGCCGCCATGTGGGTGCTGGAAATTGAACCGGGGTCCTCTGCAAGAGCAGTCAGTGCTCTTAACTGCTGAGCCATCTCTCCAGCCCCCGTATGTGTCTTTCTAAGAGGTCCTCTGTTCCTTGGGGAACTGGGTGTGTGTACGGGCAAAATGAATAAACCCTGGTGGCACTCTGCCTTGTGAGCCACTCCTCCTTTGGAGAACCAAAGATCCACTGTCTGTCCAAAAGGTCAGGGGCAGGCCTGATCCTTTACAACCATCCCACTCCTGACTATGTTGCCATGACAGCCCTCTGCAGCCTTTGAGCCCCTTAAAGTACAACACTGCACTCCACAGACTTCTTAGAGATGTGTGTGGATCTTCCCAGAAACTCTCTAAGAGGGCATTCATACACCCATTTTACAGACCAGACAGCTGAGGGTTAGGAAGAGAAGCTGGTCCAGGAAGAGAAGCCTCAGCCCTGAGTGACTTGCCTCAACAGTGTTAGCTGTAGGACATTGTGCCATGGCTCATTTTAATTGGGCTCATGAGCCATTGTTGTGTCTCCATTCTTGAAACCTTGATGACTAAAGCCTGGCAGTTGGTTCTCACTTTCAGTGTGATTTTGCTAGAAAGTATCGGTCGACTCTATGTGAAGCTCAACTCTGCTATGTAGACCAAAAACAACATAGAACAGGAAAGAGTTTGTTTGGCTTACACTTCAGGTCACAACCCATCACTGAAGGAAGTCAGGACAGGAACTCAAGCACGGCCTGTGTGGGGTTGTCCTGGACAGGGAGGGTAGACAGGTGGGTTGGGCAGACTTCGGACAGGAGCCACCCTAGGGTTCCTCTGTGGGATGCTGAGAATACCGAGCCCAGGCACTTCTTGGAATGATGCCAAAGGTCCTCAGGCAGGATGTTGTTCTCTGGGCCCCCTGTAGACAGGGTTGCCTCTTTGTTTCTACAAACAATGACAGGTAAAATAGGGAAGTGTGTTCCTGTTATGGGGGAAACGACCCATCAACCCACTTCTGCACAAAAGAAATCTATCCCTAGTGCTTATTAGGCACTCTGGGACAACACCTACCTTTTAAAAAGAAAAGAACTTGAGTGAAAAGAAACCATAATTCCAAGTTTACTTTCCTGACTCTTGACCCCCTCCCCTCTCATTGCACCACCTCAGAGGTGCCTCTCCCTGCCCTAGGCACCAGCACCAGGAGGCTGTTGCTGTGATAAAACACTCTGACCAAAAACAGTTTAGGAGAGGAAAGGGTTTATTTGAAAGGCTTACACTTCCAGGTCATAGTCTATCATTGAGGGAACTCAAGCACAGACCTGAAGCAGAAGCCATGGAGGTGGATGCTGCTTAGGGCTTGCTCTCTGGCTGGGTCAAGTTCATGCTCAGCTCGCTTCCTTACACAGCCCAGGAACACCTGCCAAAGGATTGGTACTGCCCACAGGGACTAGTGCATCAATTAACAATCAGGACACTCCCTTACAGACCTGTCCACAGACCAACCCAATACAGACAGTTACTCAAATGAAACTTTCCTCAGGTGGGTATAAACCTTCAAAGGCCCACTCCTAGGGACCTGCTACCTCCATTCAGGCTGCACTTCCTAAAGATTTCACAGCCTTCAAAATACTGCCACAAGCTGGGTCCCAAGCACTCAAAGCATGGACCTATGGGGAGCAGTTCACATTCAAACTATAAAAGAGCCCCAGTTTCCTCATCTAAGTATACAGTAAAAAAATTTTTTTTTTAAATGGTGCAGCTCTGGGCTTAGGACCATCAGCCATCCTCATGGGACCTTCATGGGTTTTGCCATATTTGCAGACTACATTTACAATGATGTATACAACATTTTTCTTTAAACCAACTCATGTCTTAACTTAAAAATAAATGAGTTTAAAGGTAAAATCTTATGTCAGAAACATGCCTAGAAAATCAATATTTATACGTCAGAGTAATAACTGGGAAGGAAGGCTCTAAACCTGAGCCTGGACCTTTCCTGCTGTCATAGATTAATATGTGTCAGAGACATGCTACCAACATATTAGCACCCTGCTGAGACTTTCTTTTATGGTCAGAGGATTGAAAAGAATTGAATAGAATAAACTTTTTCCTGAGTGCCTTGGTTTTACTTAATTGTGTCCCTGGATCTCCTAAGATGTCTCATTATCTCCAGAAATGCTGGGAGGACTCTTCTAACTGTGATGTATTATGGATGACTGACTTGAGGGTAGTGAAGATAGTGTGGCCTGGTACAAAGAGCCCTTGACCAGGTGACAGGCAGCTTCCTGGGCGAGGTGGTTTAGAATCCCCTACCAATCTATACTAGTTATTCTTTTTTTATCAAATATCTGACAGATTGATTTTGGCTCATGATTTTTGAGGGTTTGGTCCATGGTTGCTCAGTCCTGCATGCTTGGGTAGAACGTGATGACCATGGGAATATGTGGGAGAGGACCGTCTCTGTCTTATTTCACGGTGGACAGGAAGCAGCAGACAGCAACAGGAAGGGGCCAGGAAAGAACACCCCCCTCCCCAGTTACCTATTTCATCCAACCAGGCCCCACTTTCCACAGTTCCTCTACCTCCTGGTAGTCTGTTCAAATGCTGAGTCCATCAGTTGATGGAGTCTTAGGTCAGAGCCTTCATGATCTGTTGTCTCTGGAAGCATCCTCACAGATACATCCAGAAGTATTCTTTACTAGTTCCTTCCTTCCTTCCTTCCTTCCTTCCTTCCTTCCTTCCTTCCTTCCTTCCTTCCTTCCTTCCTCCCTCCCTCCCCCCTCCTCCTTCCCTTGTCTTTTTGAGACAGGGTCTCCCTATAGCCCCAGCTGGCCTAGAACTCAGTTATGTAGACCAGGCTGGCCTTGAACTCACAGAGATCCACCTGCCTCTGCCTCCTGAGTATTGGGATTAAAGGCATGTACCACCATACCTGGCACTAATTTCTTTTTCTTTTTCTTTCTTTTTTTTTCTCTTCAAATATTTTTAAAAATTTATTTAATAACCACATAATTAGTAGAAGCATTTCATTACAACAGCATTAACATAGTCAATAACAGTTAACAGTTTACTAATTTCTTTTTTAAAAAATATTTTATTTTATACGTATGAGTGTATTGCCTGTATGTAACTGCACTCATGGTGTGCAGTGACCCTGTAGGTCAGAAGAAGGTGTCAGGTCCCCTGGAACTAGAGTAAAGAATGGTTGTTAGCTGCCATGTGGGTGCTGGGAACTGAACTCTGGTCCTCTGCCAGAGCAGCCAGTGCACTTAACCACTGGGCCAGCTCCCCAGCCCCTCTTTACTAATTTCTTATGTAACAAGAGCATAGAGATTATTAGAAGTACTTGCTGCATCCTCCTCTGTGGGTCTTGGGCTCTAGCCACTGACCCTGAACCTGACCTTTCCTCTCTGCTGAGGTCTTTGGTTCTTGTCTACTAGCAACTAACTGCAACAGATCTCCATCCTGTGCCAACAAATGTAGTGGACGCAGAGTGCCCTGTACCCTGACTGGAAGATCTGACCAGGTGCCTGGCTGGGGTGGAAGGGTATCTGAGCCAGCCACTGGCTTTTCAGCTTCCTGCCACAGTACTGGGAAGAGTTTTCAGGGCAGAAGAGGAGGGAGAGATTTGTGAAGTCATTTCACATCCAAATGACAACCAGGCCAAATCCTCCTCAACTTCCAGGATGAGATGGGATTGGGCATTTCCTGGGTTATAGGGGCCTGGCAACTGGGACTCTTCAAACTGCCCTAGTGGGGGTAGGCCTTTCTCTTCCATTTTGGAAGGCATCAAAGAGAGGGGTTCAGAAGACAAAGCCTTATTTGTGCTCTCTAGGTGTCTTGGGGCAACAGAAAGGAGCTAGCATTTATTAGGCAACTACTGTATGCCCAGACTTCACATTCTATGTGTTTTCCTACATCCTCATGACAGCTCTGTGACGTGTGGCTCACCCAGGATGGGCCATACTTCCCTAGGGAATGTCAGGGCCTATCCAGCAGGGCCTTGCCAACGATTCTTCCTTCTAGCTTCCGGTGTGCAGACAGACAAAGAAGATCAGCAAGTGGTCGAGCAGGCCCCCTTGGCATCACTTCCTTCTTCCCTAGACACTGGCTATAATAGTTAGAGTTCCGTGGAACCTTGCTTGAAACCTACTGAGCTAAACCGGATTCTTCATTTCCTTCATGAAGAAACTGAGGCCCAGAGAGGAACTGGTAACACAGCTTGGAAGAGGAGTGGATTGACCCTTGGTGAGGTTTCCACAACCCTGGCCTAGAAACATGGAAAGACAGCTTCTAAAGGAATGCTGCCTGACTTGTTCTTCATCCTCCACCATGGCTGGCCTGCAGCTGGGTCCACAGGAAGTATCTAGATACTGTAGTGTGTGTAGTGCCTGAACTTAGTGAAGAAGGCAGTGGTCCCATACTTATGCTTATGCCTTGAATTAATATCTCTTGCATTTCTTTATGGAAAATAGGTTTTCATATGTGAGAGAGTAGCATTAATTTATCAACTACTGTATACTGCATGGGGCTTCATACTTTTTTTTTTTCTTTTTGGTCTTTTTGAGACAGGGTTTCCTTGTAGTCCCAGCTGGCCTGGATTTGCTATAGAGACCAGGCTGGCTTTGAACTCACAGACATCCACCTGCCTCTGCCTCCTGAGTGCTGGGATTAAAGGCATGCGCCACCACACCCAGCGGAGCTTCATACTTTTAACTTATTCCATCCATCCATAATTGTCTCTATTTTTGCCCTGGGTCATCTTATTTAGAAATAATGAAGGAGAATTAAAAACAGAGACTCAAATAGGTACTTATCTACAACTGTTTATAGCAGCATTATTCAAGTTGGTGGGAAAAAACCCCAAATGTCCATCACAAGATGAATGAATAAGCAAAACATGGCATATATATCAGATGGAATATTTAATTCAATTGAAAAAAGGAACTAAGTTTTAATACATGCTGCCATGTGGATGGAGCTTGAGAACATTGTGCTCAGTGACAGAAGACAGACATACGAAGCCGGGTGTGGTGGCGCATGTCTTTAATCCCAGCACTCTGGAGGGAGCAGCAAGCGGATCTCTGTGAGTTCAAGGCAAGTCTGGTCTACATAGTGAGTTCCAGGCCAGCTAGGGCTACAGTGAGACTCTGTCTCAAGACAAAAAGAAAGAAAAAAAGAAGCCAGCCGTATCACATGATTCCACATGAAGTGCCCAGCATAGAAAATTTTTTTTAATTTACTTATTTTTATCTCATGTATATGAGTGTATTGCCTTCATGTATGTAAGTGCACCCATGCCATGCAGTGCTCACGAGGTCAGAAAAGGTCATCAGATCCCCTGGAACTGGAGTTATGGATGGTTGTTAGCCACCTGGGAATCAAACCCAAGTTCTCTGCAAGAGCAGCCAGTGCTCTTAACCACTGAGCCATCTCTCTAGCCTCAGCATAGACAAATTTAAAAAATCTAATTTATAACATTAAAATTTTTAATTTTATGTATATATTTGTGCACCATGGCAATTTGTGAGACTTGGTTCTCTACTTCGATTGTGTGGGTCCCCAGAATCAGACTCAATTCATTAGGCTTGGTGGCAGACATCTTTACCTGCTGAGTCATCTTGCCAGCCCAAGACAGGCAGATTTACCGAAGAAATTTTTGAGTTTTGCAGGGGCTAGGGGGTAAGAGGGAGTGACTACTTAATAGGTACAGATTTTCTGTTGGGGTGATTATAAATTTTGGGAGAAGATGCTTGGCAGGGTGAACTCAGTACCACTGAAGTGTACACTTAAAAATGATTAAAGCACCTGGCATGGTGAGACACACCTCTAATCCCAGCACTCCCGAGGCAGAGGCAGGTGGATCTCTGTGAGATCGAGGCCAGTCAAGTCTACATAGTAAGTTCCAGGCCAGCTGGGGCTACAGGGAGACCCCGTCTCTAAAACAAAACAAAACAAAACAGGATGAAAGTGTCACTTTTATGTTTTACCATGTAAAAGAAAAAGAATAACAAAATAGGAATGGGGCCCGAATGTAATCCCAGTTTGCCCAAGTCTGGAGCCTGTGGTCTTCTCAGAACATCAGCAACACAATTGTCCCCTGAATCAGCTTCCCAGGCAGGAGTAACAGGCGAGAAGAATGAGTTGGTGTAGAGCTGGTATCTGCATCGTGTCCATGCTGGCTGCGCTCACCTGGCCCTATCCCTAACCCTGGCTCCTCCAGCCTGTGCTTGCCTGGCTCCCCCCAGCCTGTGCTTTGGCTCCACTGACAGTGTGTCGTCAGCATTTTCTCATGTCACAGGCTCCCTGTGCAGCCTTTAGAATGACTGCAATTGTCCTTCATCTAGGCACACTTCTGACCCCTGACCGGTTTTTCCTGGAAACCAAATTGTCTTTACCTACAGCCTGGTTTCATTTTGGCTCCTCACAGCAAGCTGATGTGGATCCCTCAGGTCCCTTTTCCTTTCTTGTGACCTTCCAGGTCAGAAAATTGGATGTCCCTTTGATGCCCATGGAGCCAGTTCTGCCTCTGACTCTAAACCCCCACCCCCACCCCGCCTTATGTGTGAGTTTCCTGTCCAGAATTCCTCTTTGGAGTGGCTACAGACGAGACCAGGAACAGGCTTCCTGGGGCATCCCTGGCCCCAGCTATCTTGGGTGGGCAGGACACTGTCCCCTGTGGTGCCTGTGCTTGGCTGAATTCCTGTGTGTTGCCCCCACCCCCATCCATGAACCTTGTGCACAGGCATGACATCTAAGGGGGGTGGTGAATTCTAGCCGAATTCCTTGCATTTTAGGAGATTCCTGCCTCTCCTTCACCCCCAATATCCATAGATTAAAACCTCCACTGGGGAAAAATCCAGCCCCGTTTCAGGTGGAAACTGGGTTGGGAGCTGTGGAACAGGAGGGCAGTGAATGTTCTAGAAGACAGAAAATCAACTGACTGTGCTCTCACCTCATACAAAGCCCAAGGGACTCTCCCTGCAGGAGAATTCTGTACCTTAGGCCCTAGGGAACCAGAGTGCCACTTGCCAAGGACTTGCAAATGGTGGCATTGGCCCGAGCAGAGCTGACTGGATTCAAGACCTCCCATCAGGAAGAATTCCTTCTGCCCCAGAGGCTATTCTGGGGCCCCTGAGAGCCCCATGTGCACAGTCTATGTAAACAACAAGTCGTTTCTGGTTGCACACTTTGGTCCCACGGGTCATGACCGGAGATTATCAAATTGACAGACCTCAGTGGCCCCTCGCTTCATGTCTGGGCACATTGCATTTTGTTAATTATCATCTTATGCTTCTGACGTAGAGGGTCGAGGTCTGGGTCAGGGTCACTGTGGTTTCCTTTTCTTCTCATTAGAGCTGTCCAGCTCCCAGGGCCCCCAGTTAAATTCCAACGCCGTTTAAAATGTTTTCTCTCCCTTCCCAAATGCCTAAGAGTCTTTTGTCCTGAATTCTGGAGAGCTACTTGAAAAGCCAGGAAAATGTGTGTCTAGGTTTGTGGAGCTCATTCCACATTCCCCTTCTTGAGGGCTATGGTTGTTTCTCAAGGGCTCTCTGATTCTACTTTTCTGATCCAGGGCATGCCTTGTGCCCCTGTGGCCGGGTCTTCAGGCACAGCTTGGCATCAGACCCTCATTCCATTGACAGCTGTCTGTCATTCTGCCTTCTGATAGTTGTCCAGAAAAGTATCAGTTTTTCCCTAAGGAGAAAATTAGTTCTTCCAGAACCTCAGTTTTCTTTGACAACTTTCCAGAATACAGACACCAGAAACAAATGCCCTCTCCATTGCCTGGCCAACTCCTTTACCTTTGGCTAGTCATGTCTTACCTGAGCTGTGGAACCACCTGTGTCTGATGAGGTCATTTCTGTAGTTCTCCCTGGGGACCAAGAGGCTGCCCACACTTGGCCACTCACAGTCTTCCCTGGCCTTGAACTACTACTATTGGCAAACTGAGTTGACCTTTAAGTTCTTGGGCTGGAGCCTGTGACTTGGATGTAGGATGAACATTCAAGAGGCTTGTAACTGATGAACAGACTCGGCTCAGGCCCCAGCTGAGAGAAGCTTCTATCTGGTCACATGGTATCCTCTACCTCTGCTTACTCAGCTTTCCCCAGAGCCACCACCTAAAAGGTGCAAGAGGCCATCACCTGGAGAGTCAAGCAGTTACCAGAGCCGTGGCTGTGTGCCTTCATTGTGGCTTAATTGTGGACCTCGTGTAGGATGCTAAGTCACTTACAAACAGAATCAGGGTGTTTCCTATACACTGGACATAGACGTGCCATCTAATGGGGGTGGGAAGTTCCTGTTGGATTCCTTGCATCTTAGGAGAAAATTCCAACCTAGTTTCAGATGGAAAGTGGCAGAGCATTGTCTGCTAGTTGCCTAAACACCCAACTACACAGTGCTCCACAGAGCTCAGACTCTGGGTCCTTGAGCGCTTCATGAAGTAGAGAGAGAGACAGCAGGTCAGGCACATCATTCTAGAGGTTTGGAGGTTGCTGAGTACTCTGTATTGGAGGTAAAGGAAAGTCCAGATCTTGAGGGGACTGAAGCTTAAAATATGTGGAAAAATGTCCATCTTTATGAAAACCAATACCAGCTTGGCATGGTGGTGCATACCTTAGCATGTCAGAGGCTGAGGCAGGTGAAGGTCAGAGGCCTCAGAGAGGAAGGTGAAGCGGGAGAGGGAGGGAGGTAAGTAAAGAACACACTTTATACAAGTGAATGCTAAAAATGAGGCAAGAAATCAACAAATTCATGGAGCCATATCCGTTTACTGCAAGTGTTTTTGTAAAGATGCTTGCCCATTGAAACTGGCCTCCCCTCCCCGTCTTAAATCCTCTGGAGCTTCCTGAACAGTAGAGAGCTCAAAGCATCGCTTGCCCAGCCCCAGGTGCTTCTGCTCCTGGCTGGAGACTGGCCCACCTTTGTGGAAAGTGGTGAACTTCAGAGGCTTCCCTGTGTTCTGGGATTTCTCTGCAAGGCCTCCAGCCACCAGCTGCCTGGCTAACCGAGGCTCTGTGATGGTCATCGAACCTTGCAGCCCACCCGCTGGGCTGACCTTGGGGGTCCTGGGTGAGGAGAGAGGTGTTCCTGCTTCAAGCTCCCAGATATTAACATCAGACCCAGGGCAATGGTGCTTTGCTTGCAAACTAGACTGATTTATTTCTCCCCAGTGACCCAGAAAACAAAACCCTCCTTTCTCCTTTGATCTGTTCTTGTTTTGGGCTTGTGGATTTTGTCTCCTGCCTGGCCAGGGATGGAGAGGAACTGCCCCAGACAGACTTGAGGGTGGCTGGCAGTGGCTCTAACACATGGCCCTGAGGTTTTGATTAAACAGGTGGAAGAATGGCACATTTTCTTCCTGACAGCCAGACCTTAAATCAGCTCCTAAGTGAGGAAACATTCTCTCGGCTGCGGTCTACCAACATTCTCCTTTGTCTTCTGGTTGTAGTTGGCCAGCATGTCCAACTTCAAGCCAGGAGTCCAGTCTGGAACAAGCTCCCGTGTGCCTCCACTACCCCCTCCTCTCCCCACCTGGGTCTCTAGTTCCTGGTAGCAAGTAGCAGGGTGCTATCTTCCAACTGCTTAAAGGGGGAAAGCTGAAGGCAGAGGATTCCTCATATCAAACAGAGACATGGACTGGGCTGGAGAGTCCCTGGACCTAGGAAGTGTTGCCTAAGGGCAGCTCTGGGTCCTCCCTAGCCTGCAGGGCACAGGACCTCCTGAAACCCTCCACCTTCCATCTGGTTCTGACTGTGAAAAATGTCCCAGCTTCTCACCACAAAGATACTTGTGATAGTCAAAGAAGTTCTTGTTTTGTTTTGTTTTTTAAAATGTGGTATCAGGGGCTGGAGAGATGGCTCAGCGGTTAAGAGCACTGACTGCTCTTGCAGAGGACCCAGGTTCAATTCCCAGCACCTACATGGTAGCTAACAACCGTCTGTAACTCCAGTTCCGGGGGAATCCGACACCTTCTTCTGACCTCCGTGGGCATTGCACGACATGGGTGTACTCACATACATGCAGGCAATACACTCATACACATAAAATAAAAATAAATAAAATATTTTTTTAAAGTGTGGTATCAGGCATGGAACCCAGAGCCTTGTGCTTGCTAGGCAAGCACTCAGTCCATGAAGATACTTCAGATGGACAGGCAAGGGATCAATGCCCTATTTTAAAATTTTATTTATTTATTATTTATTTTTATGTCTGTGAATGTTTTGCCTTCATGTATGTAAGTGTACCCATGTTGGGCAAAGCCCACAGAGGCCAGAAGAGGGCTTCCAATCATTTGAAACTGGAGTTCTAGATGGTTGTTAGCTGCCGCGTGGGTGCTGGGAGCTGAAACTGAGTCCTCCGTGGATCCATCTCTCCAGCCCCACAACTCCCTCTTTTCCATTGTGAGCAAACGTGTGTGCACACATTTAACAAGTGAGCACCTCTTGTCTACCAAGAGCCTTGTCAGTTCATTTCACCAAGTGTAGTGGAAAGATTTCACGGTTGGGAGTGAGGAAGACCTGGATTCAAGTGTCAAGTCCACCACTTCCTGAATATTCAGTCTCCGAACATTTAGGGAACATTTCTTTCTGGGAGACTGGAGTGAAGCACCATTCTGTTCTTCTCCAGCTCTCTAAGGCTCAGCATACAGGTCCACAACCTAGGAGTCATGAGCCCTACTTCACAGCATCCTCCTCAAGGGCAATGGAAGTGTAAATGGGTGAGAAAACCCACACGGAGGGCCCAGCACAAGGTCACCTCTGCACAGGCCAGCAACTGTTGGGCCAGCCCCTCTCCCTGGCACCCACAGCTGCCTCCAACCCTGGCTTCTTCTGGGTGCCTGATTCCCACCCCTGCCCCCACCCACAGCTAGGCTTCCCGTAGCTGACGCAGATCCCCTCATGAAGGGTCAAGGGGCAGCCAGGATACAGTTGTGGGCGTGTCTGTCCATACCTCATTCCCCTCCCAGAGGAGAAATGAGGGTCCCCAAGAAACAGCTGTCTCTATCCTTGTCCAGTAGGACAAAGCAGTCCCCTTGTTTAGAAGGAAGGGGATCCCTGGGGACCCCTTTCTTCCAGAGTCTTGCCTATCTGCTGTTCTGCTTTTCCAGAGAGCTGAGTCTGTCCACACTGGGAAATTGCAAGTAGTTTACATGGGAAATGTCAGCTGCCCACATATGAAAATATACACATCATTAAGACCTAAGTACTTGCGTCTGGAGATGGAGCGGACAGTCTTCCCAGGCTGACCTTTTGTCACTGGCAGAACCACTGCTAATGAGTACTCGGCTCCTTGGGGAGGTTTCCGTATGCTGAGGCAAAACATATGTTGGACATTAGCTTGTATGTCTGTGTGCATGTTTGTGTGTATGCATGTGTGTGTGCATGCACGTGCTACACGTGACAGCACCACACAAACAGCATTTGTCAAAACATGCAGGATCCCCTGTGCCTCTTTATCCAGCCCCAACAGGTCTCCTAAGAGCACTTTTCAAGGCCAAAATATACAATTGTATGCAATCTAGGAAGGGGCTCAGTTTCCCTCAGGTCATGGTGCTGCTTAGGGATGAGGGCTCCCTAGCCAGATTGCCAGGGTTTGAAACTCTTTTTTTTTTTTTTTTTGTCTTTTTTGAGACAGGGTCTCCCTGTAGTCCCAAGCTGACCTGAACTCACTGTGTAGACCAGGCTGGCCTTGAACTCACAACAATCTGCCTGCCTCTGCCTCCCCCGAGTGCTGGGATTAAAGGCGTGCGCCACCACGTTCAGCTGAAACTTTTTTTTTTTTAATCTCTGTGTGACCTTGGACAAGTTGCTTAATTTCTGTGCTGTTTCAGCATCTGTAAAATGGAGATATAATAACAAAACTTACCTTAAGCAGATTAGACAAGATCACCCTGTGGACAGCACCTAGACCTGGCATGTAGTAAGGAGGGGTTCTGAAGACAGTGATTGTGGCAGACACCACTGGGAAGTGGAATTGGGTGGAAGGTCTAACTTCTCAGAGCCTTTGAGTCTTGAGACCGCTCTTGGGTTATGGGTGCCATGATGGGCGAGAAGGGCTCTATCCATAGGCGCAAGCAAGGGCCCAGTGACTGGAAAACCAGAGCTCACTCAGGAAATGACTATTGGGGAGCAGGTCCAGGAAGGTGCTAGACTTGGTCCTGAAGGTAGCAAGGCCCATTGATGCTGTGGGAGACAGAAAAACTCCCTTGGGGCTGTGATGTCAAACTCAGGTGCAAGTGGTTAGCAGAAACCTGTGTGTTGGGGCAGGGGTGTGTATATAGAGAGCCCACAAGAGAGGAGACAGTTCTGGAAACCAAAGCAGTGAAGTAGGGATAGAGAGACACCAGGGCCAAGGTGGCTGGTGGTGTGAAATGAAGACAAGCTGGTTTTGAATGGAACTGAAGCCAAAGTCGTGTCTTTCCCATGGAACTGGACCAGAGCTCATGAGGCACAGGGCCACAGGGCCACAGCCCACTTAGATGCCCTAGCTCCACCATGAGCCAACATTGGGACACTAGGAGTCTATTCTCTGTTTCCCTGTCTGTGTCATGATGGGTTGAAGAGTGAGCCCCAAGGGGTCCTCCTTGGAGAGCTGTCTCTGAACTCCCACTCCCCCATCTGTAAAACATGTGTTTCCACATGACTCCTCGGGGGACAGGGGACTACTGATGGCCACTGAGGATATAAAGGCGTACAGGAGTCAGAGAATCCCTTCCTGGCCCTTCAGTCAAATTCTAGGCTTGGGTGCCCCCAAGGATGCAGGCCAGCACAATAGATCTCTTTCCTTCTATGGCCTCTTGAAACAAGAAACTTTGATGCAGGGAGAAGCTTTGGGACTGAAAATCTCAGAATCTAGGCCTTCTCCTGGGTGTGAAAGAAGTTGTCCTTTCCCCCGTCTGTCACTTGTGGTGCAGAGGAAGACGGTGCCAGGAGAGCAGGTGCCACCACTGAGGCTGCCGATGGCTCAGCCTTCAAGATGCCCTGTGCAGGCTGATGACTCCATAGTCTCTGCAGTTCACCGTTCCTGTGTGGTTTACATCGTCTAGGTTATCTAGCCAGCTCTTCTCACTACGCAGCCTCAGACCTTCACCATTCACTCCTCTATCCTGTGAATCCTCTGTCTTCCTCAAGGTCTAGCTCTTTCTTTAAACTGCCAAGTTTGGAACTAAAGGCCAACCCTGTGGGGTGTCCTGTGTCCTCCCTCTTCTTCTTTGGAAGTGGTAGCAGAGACACTCAATAGTGCCACCTTGTGGACTGCTAGGCTGCTGGCCTTGGCTGAACGGACAGAGGCTGAGCTAGGACTGGGCTGCCAGCTGCCCTTGGGTTTGGATCCGTCTCTCTGTAAGGTCACCGAGGGTGGGCGGGCAAGCGTCAGCAGAGGCCTTGGGTACAGCGGTGATCTGACATGCTTCTGGATTGAGTGCTGAGCAAAGCACCCACTGGTGGCTTCATCCCAGGACAGACCCACACCTCCCTCTCCATCATCCTGTCCTCCTCATCCTGCCACAGTCCCCGAAATTCCCAGGCTTATTCCTGCTGAGTTAAGCACTAAAGGCCATGTGACACTACAGGCAGGACTCTGGAGGGTGAAGCATTGCAGTGTTGTACACAGGGACACTGGGATTCGGGGGGCGGGGGTGTTCTGCAGCCTTCCACACAGAAACTCTGCGTCTCCAAGTAACCCCACCTCCAGCACACACTCCAGATCCATCCGTGTACCAACACAGGTTTATGATCCCAACAAACGCTTCCATCCATCCAACTAGACTGTCATCCCCACTAATCTCCTCTACACATTCCAAGGTCTGTGGTGCCTGAATCATGACCAGTCACCAGTGTCATGCCTGGGCATTGCAGAGGCTCTCTTCCTAGTTGGCATGTCAAAGCTTAGGGTCACAGACAGTGGAGGTCACAGGTGATAGGGACAAAAGGGAGGACAGAGGCCTAGACAGGAGTCAAGGGACCCAGCCACACACTGCCAGGAGCCTGCCCTGTTTCAGAGAGGCGGGAAGAGTCTTTCTCTGCATGGCAGTGTCTAGAAAACTTCTCTGTACTTTGTGTCTCTCCCTGCCTGGAGAGGTGAATTCTGGGGAACTCAGACTTTGGAAGCTGCTGGGATCCCCAGAAGCAGAAGAGGAAACCTCAGGAAGAACAGTGCACAGGGACGAAAAGACAGTGAAAAGGAACAACAGGAGGGGTCCCCAGGGCAGTGACACACTGACCTGGCATCTTCTGTCCTACTCTCCTGACAGGCTCAGTTTCAAGTCCAGACCTGTGCTGACCAGAAGCTTCTTAGTCCTTTCTCGTTGGCAAAGCTCTCACTCTCTGGAGTCACTAGAAAGAGGATTTGGTTGGAATCACTTAATCTCTTCCCGTCTAGCCAGAGGCTGAATTCAAAGCTGTGGTTGCTAAACCAGAGACATCATTCTCTTATCTGTTCTGTGGCTCCCCTGCCAGGGCTCTCAGCCTGTGGGCAACCAAACCCTAGTATGAGGATGGCCTGGAATCAGGGGTACAGAAACATCACCTCCAGACTCCGCAGCCCTTTGGTCTCTGAAGAGGGAGCCCTGTTGACTACGCTCACCTACAGGTAGGGGCCAAAGAGTGAAAGGTCTCCAGCCAGGTCCTACATCATCTCTGACTCCGTCCTTCATGAAGTCTTTCCCAGATGGCCCCAGTGCATCTTGGTCTCTCCTTTCTGTGAACCTGTGGCTGCCCCCTCAGCTGTGTCTCTTGCCTCTACTGATAGACCTCACAGTATCTTGGTCTCCACACTAGCTCTGCAGAGCCCAGGGGCTGAGGTCAAACCCAGGAACCTCTTGGGAGATGGAGGAGGGGACCAGACAGATCACTCAACCAGAGTCACCCAACCTGGGTTCAAGTCTCCTCTCTGCTGCTTCTTGACTGGGTGATCTTGGGAAAATTACTTAACCTTTCTGAACTTTCTTCCATTGCAAGATGGATGACATGGTGATACCTACTTTACTGAGCCACAATGTAGATTAAATAAGATAACATGTGTCCAGTGTTCCAGGTAGGGTCGGTTTTCACGTATGTAAAACATTGCTATCTATTCTTTTCTTGCTTTTCAATGTTGGATCTATAGGTCAATTTCATTTGGAAGTACACAAAACTCTGGGACTGAAAAAGCTTGGAGGTCACTGAGTTCTGATTTTAGTCTATTTGGTACATCACCATACATAATCAAGGGGCGCTAGAGCTTTTCTGGCAGGACATCACCTTACCATACATCATTTGTTTCTTACTGCACTAAAAGCACTTCAGGTCATCCTGGCTTTACTTTTTTCTCTCCCGCCCACCCCCTTCTTACCAGCAGCTAGCTGGGAATAAGCTAGGTTCTCTTGCGTGAATGAAAACAGATGAACCCTGGTAATGCTGTGCACCCAGTATAGACAGGTTGGCAACTTGGGTCCCTCCTCTGTGTAGCCAAAAAATGGCTCCCTTCCTCCCCATAGCTTCCATTCACAGTATCTCTGTGTCATCTTTACTAATTCATACCAGGTTCAAGGTTGCACCCTGGCATAATGTCTTCTCTCATCGCTCTGATTAATAAGCAGTGAGCACCCCTTGGTGCCAGGCATGGGTCCCCCCTACCTGGTGGCTCAGCATCCTGCTCTCCCTCTCTTGGAGCAGATTTGCCTACAGCTAATAGTTTTTTCCTCCTGTTTGATTGCTCTGAGATCAGCTGGAATTGCTGGCTCCCAAGAGACTAAACTGACAGAATCCTCCAAAAATCCACTTCTTAGGAGGAAAAACAATCCATAAAGTCTCAAAGTTCAAAGGAGCTTTCAGCATCTCTGGAGCAGCCCCCTCCTGCCACAGAATAGATGGAGCCACAAGATGGCCAGAGCAGAGGTTAAGAGTAGCTCAGGCCCTGGTTCTGGTACAGGCTCCTCCAGCAGAATGAACATCCCTGGACTGCAGTTGCACATTGTTAAAGTGGAGAAAGGGGAGAGGACAGGGACCGTCTAGTCAGGCTGGGTAGAAGGCAGAGGAAACTGCTGCCACCCAGGACAGCCTGAGATGGAAAATGTGCTTCAGCTGGTGCTTGGTGAAAATGACTTTGCAGCCATGCCATAGGCTACCCCCATCAGAGCTGAGGCCTCTCTCCAGCTAGCCCTAAGAGGCAGTCCCCCAAGGGTAGGATGAGCAGAAAGGTCAGGGCTGGGAAATAGGAAGGAATTTTGGCATTCAGAACCATGAGGAACAGGAAATGAACCACTGCCTTCATTCAGCAGGGATGTGCCAGCTGTTGCTGGCTCCCCCACCACCCCCAGGATCAAACCCCCTGCAGGCACATCTTGGTGGTTCGGAGAGAGAGCAAGCCTTTCCTAGTTTAGCACCCTTTGGGAGAAAGATGTGTTCCCACCCCATTTTTCTGAACCCACTCCCTGCAATTTTCTCAAAAAAAAAAAAAGTCCCTATAATTTATTAAAATCCCACCTCAAAGCCTGGCTGGTGAGTCAGGCTCTGGGAGCAGCTGGCAAGGGTAAATGGCAGGGAGGGGGTGGCACTGGGCAGTTAAGACTCAGAGGTCCCAAGTGACCTCCATGAAGTCACATAGCCAGAAGTCTCACCTTAAGTCTGGGTTCATTCACCATCTTTCAGTCCAGTCACCTCCTTTCCCACTGAACACTGTCCATGCAGCCCAGGCCAGTTGTGGTGGGCAGGAGGCAGGTGGTTACATAGTGTAAGGCAGTGACGTCTGTCCACTGTCACCTGGGGTCTGCCTTGTCTTTGGCCCTGCGCCTGTGGCGAAGCCCTAGCTGCCCTCTTCTTTCCTCACTAACAGCGTTGCTTTCCTTCCCAGTCCCCAGTCTTCACTGCCCAAGTTGGCCAGGACCTGGTCTCCCAGACAGAGGCAAAGCTCCTGCAGAGGCCCTGCAAGGAACTCTTCTCTTCCTGTGCTCAGTAAGTGTTTTTCCCACCTGGCCCTACTCACCTGGGTAGACCATGGCTACCTGGGCAGAGTCCTTGAAAAACAAGTGAGTTTGCTAGTCCGAGACCAAATCTAAAGCCTGGGCCCTCGAAAAGGGGGGATGTCCCACTTTGCCCCCCCCCCCCTCTGAGCCCCCCCCCTCCTCAGTGAGTCTGCACTATTCCCACTTCAGCTCAGTCCTTCTTCAGAAAGTCGTTCCTGAGCCCTAGTTTGTGATGACACATCTCTGGGACTTAATGCTTATGATTTACTGTTTATATCCTCATCACTGTGCCTACACCAGAGCCCAAAACAATGTCTGGACCTTGACTGGCACCCCATGAATGCTTGTGAAGTCAGCCTAGTTTAAGTAACCTCTGTCCAGATGTGTGTAGTATCCATTCCAAGGCTTGGCTTATTTGAGTTTCTGAAGACCGAAATCTGCTAGACTCTGTCCAGCTGCTTCAAATAGTGTGCTCATCCTTCTGTCACTCCAATCTAGGTCTGTCCATGACTACTTGAGAGGGGACCCCTTTCACGAGTACCTGGACAGCATGTATTTTGACCGCTTTCTGCAGTGGAAATGGTTGGAGAGGTGAGTACCACACACCCCACACATGAGAGTGTTTGAATGTGGGAGGTAGGGTACAAGATTTCATCTGAGAATTTATGCAAACATCAGTTACCTGCCATGGACCCTGTGACAATCAAATTGACCATCCTCCTCCTGCTAAGTTCTTGGGTATTCTAGAAATGTTGTGTGCTTATTAAAGCACTCCCCTGGTCATGCCTACATACACGGCCTCTTTTGTTGTTGCTTCTTTGGTTCACTGTCTCTGGGAATTCTTTCTCTGCTAGCCAATTAGAGAGGTGCCATAGCTGTACATCCTTTGTTTAACCCAATGCTCTATTGGATACTGTACTTATTTATTTATTTTTCTGTGCTAAGGATCAAACACAGGGCCTTGTACCTGCTAAGCATATGCTGTACCACTGAGCTACACCCCCAGTCTCTATTCTCAGTTGTGTGTGTGTGTGTGTGTGTGTGTGTGTGTGCGTATGCACACGTGTGCAACTTTTTCTGAAGAATGAATAGCTTTGCACACAAAGCCCTATGTACTTTTGCCAATCCATCCTCAAGGCACCTGATTGGAACTTGTGAGGGACTACTGAGTTGCCCTCCA
This sequence comes from Nannospalax galili, assembly GCF_000622305.1. Classification (NCBI taxonomy): domain Eukaryota; kingdom Metazoa; phylum Chordata; class Mammalia; order Rodentia; family Spalacidae; genus Nannospalax; species Nannospalax galili. The sequence goes on along the minus strand of NW_008332149.1, from coordinate 4,519,091 downwards.
GAATAGCCACCTCCAGTTTCCAGCCCCACCAGCACCTGAGTGCTGCTTCTTGAGGCTCCATCAACATTGTTCTCAGGTTTTCCTCCCCATGAGCAAGCACTAGGCTGTCCCTAATCTCTATTTTTCATCTTTCTAATTATGAGTGAGATAGGGTCCATTCCTGGTTTATTTGCTGCTGCAGTCTCTTCATTTGCTCTTGGGGGTGGCTCTCACTTGGGCAGACATGGTCTCTCTTTGACTGATAAGGAAGCAGAAACTTGAAGGGGACATGACTTACCTTGTCCCCAGTAAGACAATCAGAGCAGCTGAGGGGGCAACGAGATGATAACCTGGGACTGTTTCAAGATTGGCAGAGTTATATCTGGGTTAAAACATGCTCGGCTGCTGGGCATGGTGGCGCATACTTTTAATCCCAGCACTCAGGAGGCAGAAGCAGGTGGATCTCTGTGAGTTCAAGGCCAGCCTGGTCTACATAGTGAGTTCCAGACCAGCTGGGGCTATAGGGAGACCCTGCCTCAAAAAGACTAAAAACCAAAAAAACAAAAACAAAAACACACACATGCTAGGCTAAGCTGGTAGATGTGGGTAGGGTGTCACCTTACTCAGCCCAGAGGTCCCTGCCTCCAGAGGGCTGGCACCCACAGCCAGGTGCTCCATGCTTAGAGCAGGAAGCCATCTTACTCCTGTGGTCCGCATGTGTACAGCACATATGGGTCTGGTCCCCTGCAGATGGCGCCTAGAGTTACCTGGAAGCCCAGGGGCAGCTGCTCTGTATACTTTAGGAGATCCTGCAGGCATGCACCCTGCTTGAAGCCATTAGATGGCCCTTTCTCTCCACCCTGGCCAGTGGGGATGAGAAATGACCAGAGGATGGCCTCTCAAAGGTTCACCTCTGACCACGGCAGCACTGGGGACTAAGCCTTCAACATAGGAACTTTAGGAGCGCAACTTCACATCTAAACAGAGCCCAAGTACAAGATACATCCAGCAACAGGTATTATCCCCTTGTAGACCCCCCCAGAAGGACCATGCCCTTTATGCCAAGACTTTCAATTAATGAAACCAGATACAACAGCAGCTTATGGGAAGTTTTGGCATGGGCACTCCAATTCTAATGGACTCTTGACTGTGGCTATTGACTTTCTTTTTCCTTGTCTTCACCAACTGCATGAAATGGACATTTTAAATCCATGTACTAACTGTAGCAAAGTTCACCCTTTGGAAGGCACTAAGTTCTTAGTGCCAGTAAGGCAGGATCCTGGCCTAGAAATGCCCTAAATGACCCATAGTGCCTTGTCTTCTCCCATTTTTCCCCCAAACAAGATTGAGGCCTGTTCAGGCTGTACTGTTAAAACAGTAAAAGGATTTTTTCCCCTCCCAAGGTTAACCAAGAAATTTCTGGGGAGTAGTATGACACTTTCCCAGCACAGGCATTCTGCAGTAGTGGCACTGACCGTTTGTTCTCTGTATATGGTTAAATGGTTAGGCCGGGTGCTTCATGTGGTCTTGAGGGCTACTGTAGGAAAGGCACTGTGGTGGATGCTGGCCCATGGCAGGCTTCTCTGGCCCACCTGGGCTGCTCTTGTGCTGAGGACAAAGCCCAGCAGTGACAGTCCTGTGGTGGGGTGTTCCGTGCATCCCATGGAATCAACGAAGAGTGAAGTGTGTCACACATGTTAACTGGAGACTGGGGCCTGGAATGCCCTGGGCTTTTTGGGGTTGTCCTGAGGGCTGGTGCAATGTGGGAGACTCATTCCAGTGAAATCTAAGAACAGTATCAGGAAGGCTGTCCACGTAGTACAAATGTCCAAGAGCTGCTGGAGGCTCATGTGTCCTTCTCTAGCTGACCTAGTTCCCTGGCCCAGTTCTGTCTCCTACAACCCTTGCCCTGGGTCAGGAATCTTCAGGGTGGTTGGGAGAAGTGCTAAAAAATAGTCTCAAGGATCCAAGAAGCAACTTTGCCATGTTAAACTGATTATTCATAGCCAACCCAGCCAGGGATGAAAACGGGTTCTACACATGGAGTCTTTGGCAAGAACAGGATGGTTTTATTTGATAACTCCTGGGGATACAGCCTTGCCTTCTTGTCTGATCAGACATGCTGAGTGCCTCATTAACCTGGGGAGCCAGGAGACAGAAAGTGATGGGTACTTTAAATACCTCTTTGGCCATTCAGGGTGTTCTATTGTACTAGATTGATGGAGCTATAATAAATGGTTCCTGGTGAAGGAAAGGTTGAAAACTGATGGTCACAGAGTATCTTGGCCTCAAATGAGGTCAGGTCTACTCCAAGTATCCATGGGTACCCAGGACAGCAAGTGTGGCCACCCGCTGGGCAGACTGAGCCTGGCAGGTGTGATGAAGGCTGTTCACTCCTGTGTGGTTTCTGGCTCCTTCTCTCAACTCTGCACAGGAAGCAGAGTTTCCTTTGAGGTCAGGCCACAGGCTGTGCATTTGGGAAACAGCAGGGGGATGTTGTCAGGGGAGGGGTACTTGCAAGGGAGAGGTGAGTTTCCTGGGTGGGGCTGAGCTTCTTCCAAACCTCCAGCCCTTCTGAGCAAGCCATGGTGGCTCAGCCCCTAGCTCTCCAGGATCTACAGCCAGAGGTCTGGGATCTGCATGCAGCCCCAGAGGAAGGCACCAGAGGTCCTGGAATTGTGCCTCACCAGCTGCCCTTGTCTGTTTCTTACGGATCTCGAATCTTAATTCCAAGAGACCAATGTCAGATTCTTGATATTTTCCAGGCAACCAGTGACCAAAAATACTTTCCGGCAGTACCGAGTGCTGGGCAAAGGGGGCTTTGGGGAGGTGAGTGAACTTCTAGGCGTCCCTACAGAAGGTGCTCTGCCACCTTCTCCTGAAACCTCTTGGATTGGCATGAAGAATCTTCCAAGTAGGGCTTCTAGAAGGATCTTCCCACTCTACTTTGGGCCCACTGGAAGCAGAGAGAGGGGCCTGGCCTGGGTACGGATACATTTGTGAGGCAGGAAGGAGGGTATCAGCATCCCTCACTGTCCCGAATGGGCAGGTGAGGTGGAGGCCCACTCTAGCCATCCTTTGTTGGGGCTCCAAGAGAAAGGTGGACTCTAGGTTGCATTTGAGGAGGGAAACCTGAGGGAATGAGGGGCCTGAACACTTTGGCCCCTGAGGATTCCAAGTATTGCTGTTAGTATGCCTTGTCATGGGAATAGAGAGTCCATTAAACACTATCTGGCCTTTCCAACATTTAAGACCAGCTGGGTTCCCATTTTAGAGGCAAGGAAAACTGAGGTTCAGAAAGGTTTGGTTACCTGCCAAGGTCACGTGGCCAATAAGGGGCAGAACTAGGGCTCAAATCTAAATGTCGTGTTCCCATTCCTTTGAATTGTAAAGTCAGAGTTCTTAAGAGTCTTCCTTTGCTGTCCCCCAAAACAAACTTAACTGCAGCTAGCAGGAGAAAGCTCAGTTGTACCCAGTGGGTGCAGCACTTGAAACCAACAAGCAGTCACCTAACTTTATGCAATGGCCGATCTCGTACCTTCAAGGCCAGGATTTTCCTCAGGGGAGGACGAGGGACGACAAGGTAGCCCTGGGCTAGCTTGTGAGGGCAGAACCCGGGCAGCACTGGGTGCAGAGCCACAGCACCCACAGGCTAGGCCTGCTGGCTCTGGTCCCATCAACTCTAGCCCCAAAGATCTCCTGAATTTAGAGGTGCTTGGGCTAGACTACCATGGTAACTTGGGACCTGAGTGTTTGCCTTCTGCCTCAGGTCTGTGCCTGCCAGGTTCGGGCGACAGGTAAAATGTATGCATGCAAGCGCTTGGAGAAAAAGAGAATCAAGAAGAGGAAAGGGGAATCCATGGCACTCAACGAGAAGCAGATTCTTGAAAAGGTCAACAGCCAGTTTGTGGTGAGTATCCAGGGCCCAGTAACAGGCCCCAGAAAGACAACAGACCTTCCTCCATCACAAAACAGCATGCCAAGACCAATGATGGCTAATGTGATCTTGTCACTAAAGATAGCCAGGGCCTGGATTGCATCTGCGTGAGCCTGTGATCTCTGCTCTTTAAGACTAGCTTATAAACTCCCCATTGAACAAAACAGTGCCACTGTAGGCCCCAGCAAGAACTCCAAGGTCCACAGATGCACTTGCGGTGGAATTTCCTAGAGAGGTGCCATTTTGTTTGTGTGCCTCTGGCTCCCTCATCAATCTAGGCTCTGCTACAGTGGCAAATCAGCCCTAACTTTAAGTAGATGCATACAACAAAAGCTTATGTGTCAGTCACATCGAGTCCAGTCAGATTTGGACCACCCTCCTCCCCTTAATGGCTGTTCCAACCAGAGCTTGGAAATAGTACTGAGGTTTTCCACATGGCCCTCTCACTGCCTCAGCTGGGCTGACAGTCCATGCTTCCACCACAGTGCACTGGTCATAGTGTCACTGCAGGGACAAGCTAGCTGTGGAGGAGGCTGGGAAGTGTGGAGGAGTACATGGATATTTGGTCAGCTCTAAAAAGTCTCTGCAGCATGTTATTAGAAAAACTAATATATGCACAAGGTAAAAATTCAAATGCATAGAAAGGTAGACATTAAAGACAAATACCTCCCTCTCTGAGAAGCCGTTCTAGGCTTGCTTTGTTTGTGGATAGGCTTTGTTATTTTTAGCTAACAGGAATCTCCCATGCTTATGATGATTTCTACCCTTAAATTATAGATTTTTTTCCTTCTGTCTAGACCTACAGCTGTTATTCCCCGCCCCCTTTTTTTGAGATAGGGTCTCCCTATAGCCCTAGTTGGCCTGGAACTCTATCTGTAGAGCAGGCTGGTCTCGATCTCACAGAGATCCACTTGCCTCTGCCTCCCGAGTGCTGGGATTAAAGGTGTGCATTACCACGCCCAGTTTGTACCCCCTTTTTTGACTGTTATACATCATTGCTCTGTGTAACCAATCCCTACAGACTAAAATTGTCTCTCATTTGTTAACCATTGCCAACCAGTCTGGGATGTCTGCTTTTGAACATTACCTGGTGTACTTCTGTGAAGGTAGCCACAGGATACACTCATAGTAGAGGAATTACTATGGAACAGGCTATGTATACATATCGTCTGATAGCCACTCCCAACTGGCTTGCCCCAGTTAAACTGCGTGACAGACAGGGAAAGCCACCATCGACCTAGTGCTTTGGCCATCCTCCAGAGGAAGGTGGTTTAGAAAGTGATGCTCAGGTCAGGTATGGTGGTGCATGCCTTTAATCCCAGCACTTGGGAGGCAGAGGCAGGTGGATCTCTGTGAGTTCAAGGCCAGCCTGGTCTACATAGTAAGTTCCAGGGCAGCTGGGGCTACAGGGAGACCCTGTCTCAAAAAGACCAAAAAAACAAAGAAAGTGATGCTCAAATAGGACAGACGTTTGGATCCCTGGGTCTCATCCCAGGCTGTCCCAGCTGCCATCTTTGTTCATAGGGAGGGGTGGGGAGTTCAGTGGAACCTCAAAGGAGGAAGTAGACAAGGCTATCCCCAGCTAGGTTTGGCCTAGGCCATTTTGACTATGGATTGCCACCTTGATGCTATCTGTGGAGCCCTCATCTATGAGGGATGATGCTGGAGGGTCCTACTTAGAAAACAAGTACGTCTGTCAAGCCTGGGCTGGCACACCTTCAAGGGCCATTGGTTTTGCCAACCAGACCATCCTTCATTTGTTCATCCGTTATCCCTGGCAGGGAATTCTCACTTTGTGTCAGCTTTCTATCACTATAAGGACATACCTGAGGCACTTACCTAATAAAAATGAAAAGATATATTTTTCTCAGAGTTCTGGAGGTTACCATCCAAGATCAGGTGGCCCGGTTGCTGCAGGGTTTATATTGTGAACCAAGAAACAGGACAGAGAGACAGGAAGGGGTCAGGTCTCACAAACCCCTTCAAGGGCATACCCCCATTGACCCAAGGGCCTCTTACTAGACCTGTCTTCCTGCAGGTCCCCTTACTCCCAATAGCTCCACCCTGGGGGCCAGTCCTTTAACACTTGGACTTAGAGGATACTTAGACAAACCATGGCACACTCCCTTGGTTATCGCCTGGGCAGATGGAGGAGGAAGAGGGGCAGCCACAGCAGTTGGCAATGAAAACACACTGGGGACATGAGCTCACTCTCCCTCAGCGTCTTTTCTCAGAAATAACTCCTGTTCTTCCTGATATTTACATCCAGGTTTTATGGCCCAGCTTCTCCCCAGCCTGGTCCTGGTGGCCAGATTTCATTTGTGCAAACTCCCCAAGTAGAGAATAAATGCCACCCAGTGTAATTTGCCTCAACCCAGCACCACCTGCCTCTTCCACTGCACTTGTGTATCTGGAATCCACTGGGTCATATATGTTGATATATCCTGTATGGAAGATTCTTGGCCAGGCTGTGTTCCACTCCCTAAAGCCCCACTTGCCTGTGATAATGTGTCCCCACAGCCCGAGGGGCAGCTATGCCTTGCTTTTCTGACCAGTCAACTAGACAACATCCAATTTTAACCAAGTAATGCATGTACAAGCTTTTGTAATGTGAAAGTCATCACCATCCTGGTAGAATTGCTGGAAGGTCAGGGTTCTACCCACCCTGTCCCCCTCAGCCCTTTACCTGAGCCACTTGCCAGAGGAGCTGAGCGTGAGCTCTTCACTGGCCAAGAAGGGCAGCTAACAGGGTCACTGAGAGGCTCTCTGGGCACAGGGAGCACTGTGAGCTGCTGTGTCTCCTCCCCTCCCCCAACCCCAGCTTTAAGGATCCCAAGAAAGGGAGCAGAAATACGTAGCAGTGTCTGTGACTGCACCATGGTGCTGCTCTCGCTGCCCCAGGTCAACCTGGCCTATGCCTATGAGACCAAGGATGCACTATGCCTGGTCCTGACCATCATGAATGGGGGTGACCTGAAGTTTCACATCTACAACATGGGGGACCCTGGCTTCGAAGAGGAGCGTGCCTTATTTTATGCAGCTGAGATCCTCTGTGGCCTGGAAGATCTACATCGTGAGAACACAGTATACAGGTGAGTGACACTTCCGGAGTCTGGATGAGCCCCGGCATTGCCCCCTCAGCAAGAACCCAGGCCTGATCATATGTGGTGGAGGCATGGGAGGCACATGGCCTGCCCCCACCCTGGAGCCCAGTGCCCCCAGGAAGCTAGCACATGAGACCAACTGCTCTCTGGATGGTGTCTCTGAAGAGACACCATCTCTAAAGATTAGAGAAACCAAGCTTGTAAAAAGTATATTCCCCAGACTGCTCCTCCAAGTCATGGAGGACAGGCCATGACCACTGTCCCCACCACCCAGTACCCAGGGATGCTCAGTAGAGTCCGACATCTGGAATCAGCCCCAGCGAGACATGGGGAGGGTCACTAAGTGTATCATGGTGGCATGGCCAGCTCCAGCCTTCACCTTCTTCCCTTCTGATCTCAATATCCCCATGGCCTGGACTCTCTAGAGTCCTATACCCACATGCTGCTCACAGTGATCAGAACATCACACTGTCCTCACAGCCCTTCACAAAACTTCTCTGCCCCCCTGGGCATTTTAAATAGACATTGAACTAACCACCACTAACTACCCTGTGTTTAGCAGAAGGGGCTGATGTTTTGATATTGGACAGTTACATCACCTTTCTCAAGGGACCTGGAGGAATCTAATTGCTGTAGCAAATTGATTTCCAACATTGTCTGTCTAAAAAATGTGTGGGAAGCTCTTGAAAGGTGAAGGTGACGTCAGGAAATGCACACCCCTGACACTGCTGGCATGTGGGACCTCTCAGTCTTCACGGACCCCCTCCCCGCCCCCCAGCATCCACATGGCTTGATTTGATGACTTTGCATGGATCTCTGGGTGGAGATTATCTTGGGAGCCCAAGAGGGTTTTGGAAAGAAGAATGTTCTTGTTGAGAGCTTGTCTGAGAGCTTGCCCCCCCCCAACTCCCTGCCTGTGTTTCTGTTTTGTTTTCATTCAAGTGAAAAGAAAGTCAGAACATTCCCTTAAGGGTTGAAAAAAAAAATCTTCCACTTGATTGCCTTTCTCTTAAAAGAAAGGTTGAAGACCCTGGAGTCCCAGCTCCCCTTCCACTAGGGAGGCAGAGGCCTAAGGTATCCCCCTCTGTCCTGACCACCTGCCTAGTCTCTCTCTGGGTTTGGTTCTCACCAATGGCCCCTAGCAAGCTGTCATTCCAACTCATGGCTGCTGGTTTATTGAGATGAGAGTTCTTGCCCTTATTTGGAATTGTTAGAACATCAAAAGAAGCCTATGTAAATAATAAACAGCAGCTAAAACTAGTTTGTAATAAGTCAGGGTATGCAAACACCCATCTCCCTTGGTGAGACTGCCTGGGATTTGGGTACATGAGCCACTCCCCACAAAGACAGCTGCCATGAGTTAAACAAACAAAGCTGCCTGGAGGGGAACTGGAGCCTCTGTCCAGATGCCATGCAAGTATTGTCTGCCCTGGGATGTAGCTATGGGGTTCACACCCCACTCTGGGCTGCTCGATTACCCACTAACAGGAGCTTTCACTAGGCAGTGCAGAGTCTTCTGCCTGGGAAGGCTGAGTGTTCTGCTTTATTAGCAAGATCCCATTATTGAAGAGAGAAGACACTGGGGGCAGGGTGAGGCAGCCCCACCACAGCTGCGCCTTCAGCCTGCGCTTCCTCCCTGGCTGTGACACAGCAGGATTTGGGGGATGTGCTCACTCCTGAGACCCCATCTATAGGGGTCTTTACCCTGGCCTTTCCCTCCCTACAGCTCTCTTCTCAGTTATAGGGCTGGTGTCCTGGGCTCGGTGACTTCCTTTGTTTCCTACAGGGCATTCTGTAACACCAGGTCTTCCCAGCCCTTCAGGGAGGTCTCTGTCTATACTATCCAGTCTCCTTAACCCCTCAGGACTGCCCCTTTGAAGACAGATAATAGCGTTGGCCTTTTCTAACCTCCTAGTCACTCTATGGGATAGAGAAGAAGCTGGTGACTAATAGCATTTGTGTTAAATTACTGGGAAAAGAGAAATTAGCCCACGATGGTAGTGACCTAGAGAGACCAGACCACCTGAGCCCAGAGGTGAGAGGCAATCACCCTGTGGCATTCAGACCTGGTTGGCCCCAGGGGGTCAGCCCAGATACAATGTATCCTTGCTGCCCAGAATGACCATGCTTAGGTGCCTGTTGTCTTTTCTTTGCAGAGATCTGAAACCGGAAAACATCCTGCTGGATGATTATGGTAAGTAGGGGGCAGAAAGGCTCAGAGTCTTTTCTGTCACAGTAGCTGAGGTGTGTGCCACAAGTCACTCAGAGCAAAGGCCTGCCAAGACTCTCAGGAGAGTGGAGGAGGCTGGGCCAGGACCATGGGAAGAGAGGGAGCCTGGGGGCAGGGAACCCCACTCCTGCTCCTTAGTTCTCTGGGCCCAAAGGAGGCTCCAACTTGGTGAAACAGTGTGGCTCGACTGAGACTGATGTGAGAGCCAGTGTCAGCAGCAGAGAGTGATGGTCAAGGGCACTGGACAGGAGTGAATGTCCACGTCACTTCTCTGTCCCTCTCCTGTTTGTGAGGTAGATACTTCAGGGCTATTCTGGCCGCTAGGGGAGAACTGTGTAGTGAGGCCACTACATGATGGCCAAGGGACAACTTGGTCTGATGACTTCAGCCAGCTGTGAACACGTCATTATCTGTGTGCTACCGCTGTTATTTGCTCTTCGGTGTGAGCACATAGATTGTAACCTCTCATACAATGCAGTCCCTTATACATACAGAGTAGTTTTCACATGTACCTGACTAGATCTCCATGGAGTGGCAGGTGGAATCTGGGGAAGAATAAGAGGGGTAGCTGGCCTTGGCCACCTTGAGAGAGGTGTATGTGGAGGAGCAGGGAGGACAGGGGTCCTCTGAGGGGTCCAGGTGACAATATGTTCTCAGAACTCCCCACAGTGAGGTCCTGTGGCCCACTGCTGGAGCTCTCTCTCTTCCCTTTTACTGTCAGGCACCACAGAGCTGGGGGACAATCCATGCCACTCTGGTCTGGCAGGAGTTTATGGACTAGGCCTTGTAGAAACTGTGTGTTCCTTCCCAAAGATGAGATGTAGCCATGACCCTGCCCAGTGGGTGTGACAGAGGCAGAGGTGGAGCCCTCTGCAGTTCTGCCTGGGCCTGGGCGCCAGCTTGGACTCTGAGCTCAGATTCCAGGCCAGGCCCTTGTCCTTCTCATTTCTCTGTTTCTCTGAAGGGGAAAAAAACAAAACCACCTCCAAAGACCAATCAGGGAGTGGCTTCCCAAATTGCTTTACAATTTTTTTCCCTTAAGCAAATTGTTGCAAAATGTCAAGAACCTCATATTTTTCCTGTGAAGCAATCCCAGAATCAGCCAGGACATTTTAAACTCTGTGACCTCAGCCTCCCAGGAAGCTTGTGGGGCATTAAATGTGGCAGGTCGGCCAGCGGCCAGTCATGTCCAGGCATCCTTCTGCATCTTTATTTATGTTTCACTCCTAAAACGTGTAGTTTCCACACATTGTGTCTCCCCTCCACTCTCCCAGGGTCGCATATGCTCATCCTGGGAGGGCAACTGGAAGTCAAATCTTTATTAGACAGATGTCTTGCGAGTCTGTGGCCCTTACCAGGGTGTCCATATGATCATCCAGGGGCCCACTGATCCTGCTGTTCCCCCTGACAGGCCACATCAGGATCTCAGACCTGGGGCTGGCTGTGAAGATTCCTGAGGGAGACCTTATCCGTGGCCGAGTGGGCACTGTTGGCTACATGGGTGAGTGTCACCGTGTGCCCATCACATACTAAGCCTTCCAGGGCTACCCCTCAGAGCCCCTAGTCTGTTTGTGCTTTGCTGATCAGAAATGGAGTGTTGGTCTCTCACAGGGATGCTTGGTAAGAGGCCTTAATCACATGTGGTAGTGCACTGGGACCTAAGGTGTGACCATAGCTCAGTTCTCCACAGTCCCCAACCACAAGGCCACCTGGGTCTCAAAGTCAAGCCACCTGGGGGTGTTGAGAGCCAGGGCCTGACACTAGCATTCACCCTGGGAGGCCTTGGTGAAATAGGACCTACCTGGATGAAGTGTCAAGCAGATAGCCCTCTGGGGAGATGTCAGAGAAGGGAGGTTATTACAAAGTTTCCAAATTAGAGGAGCCTGCCATGTCTCCAAGCATGGTCCTAAGTAGGGACCACCCTTCCCCTCAGCCCGCTCCAAAATTAGTATCCTAGAGTTTGCTGGGAAGAGACCTAGAGCTAAATCTAGATTCTCAGAATCCCCCTGACCAATTAGGGGCATCTCCTGTACTTCCTCCTGCATAATTCAAATATATATGCCCTCCTTCCCTGGGATGTACGGGCCCACTGAGAGTTCTAGGCCAGATGCCTGCTACCCTCTACCCAGGCCTGCAACTGCAGAAAATGTGTGGGATTCAGTACTTTGTCTCTGATGCTAGAGGACCCTTTTAGACTACATAACACTTGGCAGCCTGTGTTTGTGTGTGTGTGTGTGTGTGTGTGTGTGTGTGTGTGTGTGTGTATGCATGTATACTGATAGATACATAGAGGATAGGTGAATGAATGAATAGATAGATGGATGATGGATTAAATTGGTGGATGATGGATGGTGGATGATAGATGGATGAATGGATAAATTGATGATTGATAGGTGGATAGATAATAGATGGATAAATTGATAGGTGATGGATGAGTGGCTAGATGATAGATAAGTAAATTGATATATGATGAATAGATAAATTGATGGATGATAGATGGATTATGGATGGTGGGTGGATGGATGATAGATAGATTGATGGATGATGGATGACGGATGGATAATAGATACACCTGTCCACATAACTGCATGAACATCGGACTACACATTTGCGTTGCTCTCCTTTTGAACACAGTGCTGCCTGTTTTGTCTGCACACAGCCTCTGTTGTGTACCCTCTAGTGCACGTGTGCATGCTTTTGCTTCTGGCTGGCTTCATAGCATGAAGCTGTCTTTTTTGTAGTTCTATGATGAATCTATAAATCATTTTGTCAAAGTGGTAGGGAATATATAGTGAGAGATGGTTGAAGTCCAAGTCGATCAAATATAAGCTCTAGCTGGGCACCCTTCTTCACCAAAACAAATCTGCATGCAGCACATCCTGTGTGCAGGAGCCGTGCCTGTCGCTGGGGACACAGCAGCGAGCAATGCAGTGCATGTTCTATTTGGGGAGACACTTCCATTCACCTAGATCAGAGTTCTGAAGCCACAGTCAGAACCCTTGGGCACAATGAAACACCATCAGGGAAGACTTTCTAGATCAAGTGGTGTTTGCGGCAACTAGGGGTTGGTAGTTGGCGGTTGGAAGAAAGGTTGCCCCAGCCTGAAACGCCAGACCTTCTGGGAACGATACCATCACCCTTGGGGGCAGCTGGGAAGAGGAACAGCACTGGCCTGTGTGCTTCTACTGTGTCCTGCTACCCGCTGGCTCACACTCTCCTCACCTCTCCCTCTGCCCACAGCCCCTGAAGTCTTGAACAACCAGCGGTATGGTCTAAGCCCTGATTACTGGGGCCTGGGCTGCCTCATCTACGAGATGATTGAGGGCCAGTCACCTTTCCGAGGCCGCAAGGAGAAGGTGAAGCGGGAGGAGGTGGACCGCCGGGTGCTGGAGACTGAGGAAGTGTACTCCCCCAAGTTCTCTGAGGAGGCCAAGTCCATCTGCAACATGGTGAGCTCCTGGCGAGCCAGATGCTGCCCACAGGCTTCAGCCTGTGCCCAGAGCACCAGACAGACTGAAAAGACACAAGCAGGGCGTTTGAGGCTGTGGGTGGTGAGCTCTCCATGCTAGAATGGTTGATTCTCCTTGCTGTGGGTGGAAAGGTCTCAGGAGAAGCCTGACTTGTGGAGCAGGTTACTCTATGAACCAAGGGGAGTTTGAGGTGAACATCTATGCAGACATGCAGCTTAGTGGGGAAGTTGGCTCAGGGCAGAGATGAAGGCCCAAGATGCACAAGCAAGGCTCTGCTCTTGACCTTGGATCTCCTTTTCCCTCCGCTCTGGACCCTAAGCACTGGCTTAGGGCCAAGGACTGCTACTCAGGTGGTGATGTCCTTGAAGTCTTTGAGCATCTAATCATTTTCCATCTACTATATGGAGAGCTGGTCACACTAGCTCGGGTTCTGTATGACAGCATATGTAGATAGGCAGGGCACACATGGGAGAAGGCTTAGCCCGGCTAGGTTGGTAGGGTCAGGCCAGGATACTGAGCAGCTGTCCGTTCCTCAGCCCAGGTGGCCTCTACTCCAGGGCTGGTCCTTGGACCCTTCCTTTGTGTGTGGAGTCAGCCACTTCCTGTTCCTGCCTGGCTGTCAGACTCCCAAGTCTCACCACAGGCAGCTACCCTCTGATGCCAACTACATGGGGACAGAAAGGGCCTGAGCTCCCAGCTCCACACACCTGCAGGCCCACAGACTTCCTCTCCCTGGAGGCCTGTTGCACCTGGGACAGCAGATGGGCAGCCCAACCTGGGAGAGACGTCTCCTCTTCCTCCTCTTCCTCTTCAAGGGATCTTGGGGTAGGCTCAAGGGCATGTACACAACGCCCAGACTGGAGCTTATGGAGGGGCAAGACTGGGAGCTTGAAGGGAAGCAGCAAACTTCTGTACTCAAAGGGCCTAGGAACCTTGGGGCTTAGCACCTCAAGCCCCAGGGAGCCCCCCTCTTGCAACCAGCACTGCCTCTGCCCTGCCACTTCCTCTTACCAGCTTCATTCCAGTGTCATAAAGCTATGGAAAGAAGGATTTGGGGCTAGATCTGCCATTGACATGTGTAAAAGACTTGGGGAAGTATGGTATGTAACACGACACACATCCAAACCCTGTAGCCTCTTGACCAGCCATACTGCTGAGGCCTCAGAGATTTACTGCAGCAAATAGTCAGTGCCACACAGTGGAGGGACAAGCAGCAGAGATCAGGGTGTGGAGAGATGGGTGCTGGTAGTATTTAGTTATAGTGAGCTGTCGGTGCAGTATGACAAAGTTGCAGAAGACAAGCATCACGGTCGTGGTCACAAGTGTCACTGAATGTCCCAGGACAGAGTCAGGAATTCCAGGAAACAAGTCTCAGTGGGGCCATGGAGGAAGCAGGAGGCAGAGAGGACCTATTCCCCTCCCCCCCCCTTCACTTCAGCTCCAGGTTTGGGGCTGGGAGCTCCTGCAGACACTGCTTTCCCTCTGCTGCCCCCTTGTGACCACTGAGGGAAAGGTACTGGTCAGGCCTGTTGCTCTTAGGAACTTGGCCTGTGGGTGCAAAGTTTCAAATCATTGTCCCCTCGTCTCTGCCACTTGAATGAACCACCAGAAGCCTCAAGCTGCCTTGCTCTGTCTTCTTTTGAGGTCTTGGATTCTGGTCTGGACTTCCTCCTCTTCCTCATCCACAGCCTCTCACATCTGGCCACCAGGCCTGCTTTGACACACCCCTACCCCAAAATTGATACCTAGTCAGGCTTCTACAGCACCTGACCCATAGGCTGGAGGTAACCACACAAACAAGGAAGGCCTCCCCCTTGAGGTCTAGAAGTTCATACATCTCACTGCCCTGTGCCCTGGGTCCCTTCCTGAGAATCAGGCCTGGACCTTCCCTAGGCCCCTGCTGAGGCCCAGCCCTGGACCTTCCCCACCTTCCCTCAGGTCCTCTAGCCATGCAGGTCTCCCAGCCCTCCCAGATCACATGTAGCCCTCCTCCTCCACCAGGGAGCCTACCCTGTCTACTTCACCCCCCACACACACACCTCTTCTCTCTCTGCTATGTATACCTCATAGCCTCTTTGCAAGGTGGTGACATGGCAGGCGGGTGTTCTGTTCTGTTCTGCCTGTATGAAGCATTTTAGAAACAGACAAATGTTGAGTTAATGGCCAAGCTTTTCAAATGAAAAGATTTCCCGTTAAAAATCTGGTTTTCTGGCCCTTGCTGAGGGAAGCAGAAGTCTTGCCGAGCTATAATTCCTGTCTGGCAGGAGCTGATGAGGAGCCCAGCCCCTCACTTTGTCATCTTCATTGATGCCACCAGCCTGCCAGCACTGGGGACACTGGGGGCTGCCAGGGCAGCCTTGCCTCACTGATGTTTGAATGGGGAAAGCATAGTCCAGTCCCTTACATCTGGAAATGTCAAGCCCAGGGTCAGGTAGAGCAGAGAAAGCTTTTGTCATATAAGCCTAGCGGTTTGAGTTCCATCCCCAGAACCATGTAAAAGGTAGGAGGAGAGGACTGACTCCACGAAGTTGCCCTCTAACTTCTGCACATGCACAGTGGCATATACACCCATGCGCATCATACACAAGAATAATAAATAAAAATTTAAAAATAAAACAGAAAAGAGAGGCCCAGGTATGGGCACTAACCTGAGCCACCAGCAAGTGTACCACGAGGTGACAGCATTAGTGACTGAGGGCTTAGTTCTTGCAAGGATATGGTCTGGTGCTTGCCCTTCTGCCATCTTTGATTCTTCTCTTTGGAGGGAGGCATCCCCCTCTAGTCTGTGAGTTCTAAGAGGTGATCTTGGGGGGCGGTGCTGGAGGAGGATGCTTGGGAGAGGTCAGGGCCTCGGGGACAGGGCAGGGCAGGGCACACCCATAGATGCTCCTTTGCTCTTCTGGCCTCCGGGCAGATGGAAAGCACAACAGCATGGCCTCATGGGACTCTCTTGTCACAGCTGCTCACCAAAGATGCGAAGCAGAGGCTGGGCTGCCAGGAGGAGGGGGCTGCTGAGGTCAAGAGACACCCCTTCTTCAGGAACATGAATTTTAAACGTCTAGAGGCTGGGATGCTGGACCCTCCCTTCGTTCCAGATGTGAGTAGCTACCCCCACCCCCAGGAACTCAAAAGCCACTGCTCCCAGCCACACTCCCTAGCAGACCTGGGTTGGTACCTCTAAGTCAGCTAATGCCATTGTCCTCGTGGGGTACCAAAGACCACTGTCCCTTCATACCCTCTGGTTACTTGGTGTCAGTGCTACAAATCTTGATGTTGGGAAGTACAGATGGGGTGTGAGCCTACAGCCTCATAAAGGTTGTGCAGAGACTTGGTTATCTGTTCAGGAATGGGGAACCTGAACAAGTCCCCCCACTATGCTCCACTTTCCTCATCTGTCCAGTGAAGCCAGTGACAACTCCCCCTCCCCCTACACACACAACCTGCCAGGGACATTGAAGGGTGAAATGGAGTGGAGCATGCTCTCAGGAGCATGGAGGACCACATTTAGTTCAGCTTAACTCAGTATCTGTGGTTCAGTTAAATTAGGATTCTCCTTGAGGATGTGCCCAGGGTCTGTACAGCCCAGACTCACACTCAGCTTGGTTAGAGGTCCAAAGGAGCCTCACCCAGCAGGGGCAAAGCAGGCCCTCCGGCTGGCTGTCACTCCAAACACTGTTCTGTGCCAAACCTCAAGGAACCAGAATCTGGCAAGACCTGTTTATGTCTCTACATTTTTCAAAGTTCTAGCAGACTGAGAACTTGACCCCTGGCAGGGACTTGGGGATGTAGCCAGGGTCTGTGCAAGCTACAGGAGCATTTCGGGTGGGGACTGGCTTGTTTCATCTCATGAAAGCTGAAAGATGTGATGCATATCTCTTCCCACTCTCCTGTTCAGTCACTTCAGGATGAGGGCCTGCTATAGACCAGGGTGGAAATATTGATGCCATGGCAATTGGCAAATAATAAAAATCAGGACTTTCCAAGCCCCCTCTCCCAGAACCGGATGTTAGCACAGCACTGAGGAAGTGAGGAGTAATCCCTGTATCTTAGGCATCCCCCCTGTAGGTGAAGGTTCCCTGTTGTCAGGGTAGGAGGGTAACAGCAGATGTGGGGAACCAGGGCTTCCCACTAAATGCTGAACAGCATTCATGGCCACCCACCTGGGACCCCATATAGCTAGATATAGCATCTACATTATAGGGTTGACCAGGGTGTGCTTTCTAGTACTAGCAAGATTAAGTCACTAAACACTGCAGACAACACCTGAGAGGAAGTTAAGCAGGCAGTGCAGGGAATACCAATCACTGCATGGGCTCTCAAGCCTGGCGCCTATTTGGAATTACCTAGGGAGAAAGAAAAGTGCTGATCTTGGGCTGGGAATGTAGCTCAGGTAGTACAGTGCTTCTCTAGCATGTGCAAAGCCCTGGCTTCCATCCCTATCACCGCATAAAACAGGCATGGTAATGTACACCTATAATCCCAGCACCAGGGAGTTGAAGCAGGAGGATCAGAAATTCAAGGTCATCCTCAGCTACATAGCAAGTTTGAGATGTATGAGACCATGTCTTTAAAAGATGATGGGGGAGGGAGGTTGGGAAGATGACTCAGTTGGTAACATGCTTGCCTCGAAAGCATGAGGGCCTGAGTTCAATTCTCAGTACCCACATAAAGCTAGGTGTGTTGGTGTGAGCTTTTTTAATTCCGGCACTGAGAAGGCAGACACGGGGATGCCTGGGCTCACTGGCCAACCAGTTCAACCTAACTGAAGAGTTCCAAAGAGATGCTATGCCCCAAAAAGAGGTGGATGGTGTTCCTGAGGATGACACCATAGGTTGTCCCTGGCCTACAGACATACCACACACACACACACATTTTTAAAAGTACCAATCTAACCGGGCGTGGTGGTGCATGCCTTTTATCCCAGCACTTGGGAGGCAGAGGCAGGCGGATTTCTGTGAGTTCAAGACCAGCTTGTCTACATAGTGAGTTCCAGGCCAGCTGGGGCTATACAAAGACCCTGTCTCAAAAAGACCAAAAGTACTAATCTTGTACCCAGGCTCCAGATGGCCTGGGCATCAGGACTTTTCAAGCCTCAGGTGATTCTAAGATGCACCTGGGGTTGAGAGCCACTGTGTTAATGGCAAAGGCCACCAGTCAGGAGTTTGTTGCTTGGTTCTTGTTTGTAATGTTGAGAGCTATAGAATGGCCACTGCTCAGCATCCCTAGAGATCACACCATCTAGAATGATGGTGAGGACATGAATAGCAGCAAGGGCATGGCAGTTGAGTTTCGGGGTTGGTACCCTGTTTTACAGATGAGTGGGGCATCCAGGCTGGGGCTTGGTGAAGGATTGAAACCATCTCTCTGACCTCTGGGCTACCTGTTGCTATAGTGATAGGATGAGATCACTGATGACACAGGACAATTTCTCAGCTTCCTTACATGCTCCAGGCCCCAGGGGATGCATGGTGAAAAGAACACTGGGTTATTTCTATCATGGAAGTCTCAGCCTGAAGAGGCGAAGCATTAGCAAACACCCCTTAAATAAAAGTGGGACAAGGAGCCACAAAGGAGAACAGAAGGCTGAAGGGGAAGGTGGGATCTTCAGGTTGCTCCCTAGGCAGGGCTTGGGGAAGAACCTTCCAGGCTAGCGGGGCATTGCATAAAAGGTGGCATCTCAAGTTATCAGTGCAACTAACCATCCAGGCTTGTCAGGCACTGTCCTGACTTTAGCACTGAAAGTCTTGTCCTGAACAAACAGGAATGGTTGGTCACCCTGGCTATGGCTCTGCCCCACCAGGCTGCAGACCCCCCCAGTATATGGTGTAGAGACCAGCATCCCCCTTCCCCAGACAGTTTCACTGTATCCTATGGTCCACAAGGTCCTTGGCCATTGTTCTAGGCAGCCAAGGCCCTTAGCATATCAGTGGGGTAGATATGAGGGAAGATTGCAGGCCCCAGAACATGAAGTTCCTCATGAACCCCCTCAAGCTGACCTGCCGCCCATCTTGTCCATCCTCTGCCCCCAACCAGCCAGTTACAGTTCTTCCTACACTACCCTCTGGTCATGGCCACACTCAGAACCCACAGGCACTATTACTGGCCTCATTTTCTTCACTTAAATTCTTTTCAAAACCAAAATAAATATATTCCAAAAGGAAACCTCTCCAAGAAAATGCAAGCCATAAGATGGTAGCTTTTGGCTTGTGAGATAAATTTCTGTGCCAGTACAGATTTTTTAAAATACCCTTTAAAATTTTTCATTTACATATTGCCCCCTAGGACCAGCATACCTCCCAGGGCCCAAGCACATCCCAGAGCCAACTCCATGGGCTTGGCATGTACAGTCTGTCTGGCCCCACTTGGCTCAATGTCCTACTGTTGTCATCTTGAAATTCTGATGTCTTTTGAGCCCAGGACCTTGTCCTGAACCCTGCTAGTGATGCAGGCTGGTCCTGATGCCACCTGCCTTATTCTGCCATGATGGGAACCCCAGCCTTGGAGACTGAGAAGGCAAAGCACAGCTGCACAGCCCCCACCCTTATCTCTGCTGCTGCCCATACACTCTTCAGCCCAGGGGTTTGCTTTTCCCCTGGCTGTGTGGCCTCAAGCCTCAAACTCATGCCTTGAACAGGCCTCTGTAGACAGAGCTGGAGCCTCAGAAAGTGCTGAGACCTGAGCCCCAGCCTGGAGCCTCCTAGGGGATCACAGTCCATACCAAGCTTGTGTGCCAGCTCATGACCTTTGAATTATCTGGTATCTGTGCTGGGTCCTGGGCCAGGTCTGAGGTAGCCTCTGTCCCCAGATACACTTTGCCTAGAGTTACCCCTAAAGCCCACATCTTCACACCCCATATTCCCAGAACCTTGGGGAACCTTCCTATAATCTGCCCTCCTGGGAGCCCAGACAGGTTGGCCTCTGGGCCTGCATGTAGTTGGCAGCCACCGCTGCTGGCTGGGCAAGTGAGGCCAGGCTGTGCTGTCACAGCAGTGACACTCAGCAGCTCTGTGATCCTTCCATTCTCCCCATTTGTGGGGAGGAAACTGCACCTCTGAGGGCACATGTGGCTTTCCCAAGGTTCCTAAGTTTCACAGTGGGGACTCCCTGCTGCAAAGTCTGAGCTAACTGCACCACTTGCTGCCCTGCTTCAGAAGGAGCCTGGACATATGGCAGTCCTGCCAGGGCTGCACCAAGCACCCAGGCCATCTGCTGCCTCTGGCATGATGCCCCAAGGCAGGTTCCTCTTGTGCCTTTACCCTGGTGCTGGGTGCACAGCATCTGTTCTCTCCATGAGAGTGAGAGGACCACAGACCCCAAACCATGATCAGTACACCTCTCATTTGGGGACAGGAGACAAGGCTTTGGAAACAGTTCTACTTTCCTGGTGCTGTGCACTTCAAGATAGCTGATGGGTATGAGGTACACAGGGATACCAGGGAGCATGAAGGTAGAACAGGTAACCTCTCACCCACTCAGCCCTTCCTGGAAAGAGACCATGGGGGGACCTGTGGATGTGTGTAAGCCATGGCAGGAAAAGCCCTGAACTAGACAGCAGGGCACCCCGTAGCCCTCATTTCACCCCAGCTAGGTCCCCTTGGTAGATGTGAGAGAGGGAAACTCGGGTTTGAGGACACAAACAGTGGGAACCCTCAGGAAGATGTCCCCTCTATTCCCCATCAGAACCTGGCTTAGGGACTTAGCAGCCACAGGTAGGACCTTATCTGATGGAGCCCTCTGCTTCTGTCAGCCCCGGGCTGTGTACTGCAAGGATGTGTTGGACATTGAGCAGTTCTCCACCGTGAAGGGGGTCAACCTGGACCACACAGACGACGACTTCTACTCCAAGTTCTCCACGGGCTCCGTGTCCATCCCATGGCAAAATGAGGTGGGCTGGGCAGTCCACTGGCTGTGCCACAAGAGGGATGGGTGGCAGGACAAGATAAGGGTGCATGAGGGATGGAAGAGTGGCTGCTAGGTAGGGATTGGAACAAGGTGACTGAGAAGGAACAGATGGGGAAAGCAGTGAGGTGCCTTCCCAGGGGGTCCGCTGGAAAGGAAGGGAAAACATGGCGGTTGCTGGAGGCACAAGCATTGAGTGAGGAAGTGAGCTGATCAAAATATAGTGGGGATGGTGGGCCAGTAGGTGATGGTAGATGGCTTAGAGGGGAGGAGTGTGCCTCCGACCAGTTCTGTTCTCACTGGAGTCTGTACATGGGTAGGCAAGTGGTGTGCTCGCCCACAGCAAGTCACAAGGGAGCCTTGTGGGGAGACAGGGCAGAGAAGGCAGGAATAATGAGGCTCAGGGGAAGGGGCCCGTTCCCCACCAGGACCCTCTCCAGCCCAAGTGACAGCCCTGTCTCTTGCTTGGTGTTTTCAGATGATAGAAACGGAATGCTTTAAGGAGCTGAATGTGTTTGGACCCAACGGTACCCTCTCACCAGACCTGAACAGAAGTCAGCCTCCAGAACCGCCAAAGAAAGGGCTGTTCCAGAGACTCTTCCGGAGACAGGTGAGAGACCCAGCCCAGCCAGCCAGGTCTCAGTCCCAGGACCCAGGCCCACTTCCACACAAAATGGTAAGATCAGAACTGTAAGATGCTCCCCACCTGTGGAGTCCAGCCACCCAGAGGGGTCAGTCAGCCTGTTCAAAGCCCCTATGGCCTCTGTCACTGATGGGACTCCCCATAAGGCAGAAGGGGCAGGGTCTCTGTGTTGACACTGTTGACATGGGGATGATTCTGGTCACGGGCTATGCCACACACTGAAGGAGGTTGAACAGCATCATCAACCTCTGCCCACTAGATGCACTGGCATCTTTTTTCCCCAGTTGTGATAACCTGAACTGTCTCCAGACATTCATTGCTAAAGGTCCTTTGCAGTACAAAATTACCTCTGTCTGGGAACCCCTACCCATGGTTCAATACCCCCACCTAAGGAGACTGTCCCTTTGGAAAAGACTTCCTTCTCTCCAAGCTTATCCATGAAGGAAGATTTGGTATGGACCAAGTGGATGAATAGTCCTGGGGAGGGAGTGTGAGAAGCCAGGAGCCCCCTTCCCGCCCCCAACTACAGGACAGCCGCAGAAGCACCCCCCTTTGGCCAGGCTCTTCAAGAAGCCGGGGTCCTGGGATTCCCATCCCAAAATCTGGGAGCCTCTTGGTATTTGGCTCTTTCTCCAGATCCAGCTGTGGTCCTTTGGCCTAGAATCTCAGCTCCATCTCTCACATAGCAGGAATGAAGGTGGCTGTTTATGGGGCAGAATTGTGGGTGAGGCTCCAGACTGGGCGCTTAATATTCCCCACACCCCAGCCTCCACCCAACAACTTACTCATTCCACCCATGTGTCTTGGCACCTTCTGTGTGCCAGGAGAGGGGATGCCTCACAAGCTTTGGGCATCCTCATGAAGTGTGAGCGCACATGTGTGTGCTTCCATTGCCTCATTTCACAGATAAGGAACCTGAGGCTGAAGGAGGTCAAAGAACTTGCCCAAGGTCACACATCCGGTAACCCCTCACAAAATATCTGTTATCAGGACATCAGGGCAGGAAGGCTCATCCCCAGGCTCATGGGAAGTATAGACTGAGCTCCCCACCACACAAAGTTTGTGGGTTTTCACATGTAAGTTTCACATCTTACTCTATAATACATTCATGTTTTGTAATATAACTTAAAATATTTCCATCAAGCGGCTGGAGAGTTGGCTCACTGGCTGCTTTTGCAGAGGACCTGGGTTCAGTTCCCAACACCCACATGGAGGCTCATAACCATCTATAACTCCACTTCCAGGGGATCTGACACCCTCTTCTGGCCTCTGTGGACCCATATATACATATTGATCCATATGAGGCAAAGCACTCATACATATAAAATAAAAATAAATAAAATAGTTTTTAAAATATCCTTCAGTAAAACTAAAATTCTAGAAAGAAATGACCTCCCCCCTCAGCCTCTTCTCCTGATCTAGGTTTTCTTGATTCCTTGGCTCTTCCAGGTACCAGCCAGGAGTAGCCTGCAGACACAGGTCTGCTGAGGAGACAAAGGTCAAAAAGCAAGAGAGAAGGGTTGGAACATTCTGGAATCTACTTCCCCCACCTCCAGAGTCCCCATGGATATGTCAGCCCTGGGGTTTGAGTTTATCAAAAACTGACTCACTCTCTCTCTCTCTCTCTCTCTCTCTCTCTCTCTCTGTCCCTCCCCTCTCCCTCTCTCCCCAGCATCAGAACAATTCCAAGAGTTCACCCAATTCCAAGACCAGATATAACCACCACATAAATTCAAACCACATCAGTTCAAACTCCACTGGAAGCAGCTAGCTTCAGTTCTGGCCTTGATGTTCATGGTAGAACCAGCTTGAACCCTTCTAACTTGGAAGCAGAGCTTGTGGCCAGTGGGGCTTCTACTCTGACCTGGTGGCCAGAGTAGTGCCCCAGGAACCAGAATAGGACACCGTTCACCCCTACAAGCCTCAAGGTTTCTCAAAGAAATTTCC
Organism: Nannospalax galili; assembly: GCF_000622305.1. Classification (NCBI taxonomy): domain Eukaryota; kingdom Metazoa; phylum Chordata; class Mammalia; order Rodentia; family Spalacidae; genus Nannospalax; species Nannospalax galili. The sequence goes on along the minus strand of NW_008332149.1, from coordinate 4,495,882 downwards.
ACTTGGGTCTGTTTTCCAAGGCGGCCCCAAGCCAGGGTGGACTGGACTTGGCCTTGTCGAACATTACAGTAGAAACCCAAGGGGACAGACATGAGAACGTGCACGGATTTTAATAGTGTACTAACTAGAACTGAATTTTGTCTTTATTATTTTTAAAGAAAGTTTTGTAAATTTCTCTATTGTCTCAGTTTACATTTTGTATATTTGTATTTAAATGAAAGTCAGACTTCGAGGGTGTATATTTTCTGTGCAGCCATTGTTAAGCCATGCATTTTAAGACATTTTAGATGGTGGGGGTGGGGGTGGGTTACAAAAAATGTGACTGTAGACTTCAAGAGCCTCAAATGAGAAAATGTTTTTATTAAATGTAGAAAATGTTTCATCTTTAAAGGACTGATTGCATCTAACCATGTCCATCTCTCTAACCTTTTCATCAGTGTAGCCTGGCCTTCCTTGTTGGCTTGTAACAATCTGAATGTAATGTCCAAGACGTACCTGGGACACCCTCTTCCCCAAGTACCCTCTGTGGGCCACAAGGTGACTGGCACATGCGCTTCTGTAAGGAGACACCTGCTGTTGTGCTTCACCTCGGTCTCTTCTGCTGTGAGATGGTCAGTAGACAGACCAGGGAGTCCTCAGTCACTGGGCTCTGGCAGATCCTGGCTGCTAAAGCCAGTTGTTTTCATGACGTTTCTGTTGGTTTGGGAATTTTTGTTATATATTATTTGTAAGACCTGTGTACTGATGATGAAGACCTGACCTGTAAGCCAAGTGTCCCCAACCATGGAACTAGGGGGAAGCGAGAGTTGGGGACCATCCTGAGTGATCACCTCAAGTCTGAAGGGGAGGGAGGCTTACCTGGGGCTTGGTTAGTCATTATAGTGGTCACCAAATCTTAACACATTTGTGGTGCCCCATGTCACATGAAGGAGGTCATCTCTGCAGGAAAATGGGATGCCTGAGGAGAAATGCCCCAGGGGAGTTGGGGCCAGAGGCAGGTTCTAGTTGGGCATCTCAAAGTCTTAGGCATGAGTCACCCCTGGAGAATTCAGTGGCTTTGCCCAGATCCTGTACATTCCTGTCCAGCCTCTGCTGCCTAAGGAGGTGGCTAGGAGCAAATCTGCCGTTGCCTCCTCACTGGAACAGGGTGAGTGATGAGTGGCTAACCTCACTGCTCCCCTTGGTGTCTGAGCCCCAGTGTGATTTTGCCTCAAAACTGGTCTCAGCCGCCAACAATACTGGGGTTTCCCACAGGGCTGGCCAGGTGCTACCTGAATCAGCTCCTATTAAAATGTAGGTTCCTAGGCCACACCCCAAGTCTACCACTTGGTGATCTGGGAGTAAGTCTCAGGACTCTGAAGGTTTTTGTTTTGTTTTGTTTTGTTTTGTTTTGTTTTGTTTTGTTTTGATACAGGGTCTCATTATGTAGCCCAGACTAGTCTCACACTTGAAATCCTCCTGCCCAGCCTCCTGAGTGCTGGGCTTACAAGTGTGAACTAGCAAGGAATCTGCATCTTCACAGAGCTCATCAGATCGCCCTGATGCCCCATAGTGTGAGAACCTTAGGTCAGCCGAGGGCCTGTGGGTATGGCTGTCCCAAGGGGCCTCTGATTCTCTGAGAGGCCTGGGCCTGTAGGGAGGAGAATCTCAAACCCATCAGTCTCATATCTTTGATTCCAAGCTCTCCCCAAAACTTTACCAGGAAAAAAGGGGCCCAGTCTGTGGGACTGGTCATTAACTGGCCTCATTCACCATGAGAGAGAAGACTAAGCAGGCCTCCCTCGGAGGCCTCTGAGGTACAATATTAACTTCAAGTTCAGCCCCCAAGCTGCTTCTGCACCTTGAGCTAAATTTGAAGGGAATGCAAACAACTGTTTCCACGTCATCCTCCTAGGGTGGTCACCAGCCCCAGCCACACGTCCCTCACCTGCAGCCTGGCCTTCTGCCCACACGATTGCCCGTTTTGCCCTATTCACAGTCACTTAGGCCTCAAAGTCAAAGCCTTGTCCATTTGTAGCAGAGACCCCCCAGGGATCAAGAAGAACACAAGTCTGGCTACCATGTGTCCCTGTGATGAGGATGACAGTAGTCCTAATGCACAAACCTGTGCACTGACACTTAACCTTTGCATTCAAGTTTCTGAGTGCCCCTGAGAGGTAGGGGCAGTCACGTGGCCTATTCAGTCCTTGGTTTCTGTTGGCCTATCCATGGCTTCATAGCAGAGAACAGTGCCTGAAAACCAGCCCTCCTCCCAACTGAATCTTCTTCCCATCTTGGTTTCTATAGCTGCATTTTAAAAAGGGATTTTAAAATATAGAAAGACCATTTGCCCTTTCACCTGTCTAGGGGAAGGCTTATTTGGACAGTGAAATGATGATATGCTCTCATAGATTTGAGCTCTTTGCAGAAGAGCTTTGCTCAAAATGTGACATTTTTCTCACAGACTTAGAGTAAGACGCATCTCTTTGGGTTAAGAAAATCTCTGCACACCTTTAATTCCAGCACTCGGGAGGCAGAGGCATGTGGATCTCTGTGAGTTCCAGGACAGCCTGGTCTACATAGTGAGTTCCAGGCCAGCTGGGGCTGCAAGGAGATCCTGTTTCAAAAAAAGACAAAAAAAATTTAAATAATTAAAAAAAAGCATCTTTGCTTTCACTGTTTGAGACAAACCTCTGTAGGAGAGAGAGCAGTCTCTGCCATGATCACTCTGACTTTTCAGTGTTTGCCAAGCCCTTTGGGGGAGGCCTGAATAGCACCCCAGAATATCAAGGAGGCCTGGCCTTTGCTTTCTTATCATTGCCCGTTATTGAGCCTGGTTGCGGTCACAGAGCTTGCTGGTCTACTGAAATGCATTGCTGTCTGGGAGGGGCAAGCAGAAGTAATCCTACCACAGAGACACAAGCAGGTAGACTCACTGACAGGTGTGCCTCACAGGCACCACCCCATAATGTTGGCGGTGAGTTCCGGGGACATGTGCATGGCAACCTTTTCACATCAGAAGCACAAGTGAGATGGGGCTGCAGCCTCTGAGGAAGCCAAGGTCAGGAAGTTCCATGCTTCTCCAAGGAACTTAGCCTCACTGATGAAATCCATACTTTCCTTCCATCCCTGTCCTTTCTTGAAAGACTTGGGTCATCAGTTCCACTTTTCAACTGACTCACTGAACTGCTGACCTCAAAGCAGCAGGCACCACAGCTTTCTGGAGCCTGGAGTCCCAGGCCTTGACAGAGAACATGGCGGCTTCATGGACAACTGGAGGTCCCAAGAGAGGAAGAGAAAATGTTGGTGCAAGGGACACTGGGCTCTCCTCTTGGGCTGTGTGCTTGCTTTTCCCACTGACGCATTGTATTTTTCCTCAGTCTCCTGTTTTCATACCCCCTACCCTGAGACAGGACTGTCTAACTTAGTCTTAGCTATAGAAAGGTAGTGTGAGATCTTTGTGTTTAGAAACCACATTGTCTCTTCCTCCAAATCACAACGTACCACAAAAGGGAAGCCTTGCCCCCCAGGGCACCTTCCACACCTGTTTGTACAACCAGCCACCCAGCTGTAGAAACTCACAGAAGTGAGGGCCAGACCCTGCAATGGGTACATGTGTAATTTAAAATGTGACAAAGTAGATTACTTTAGGAAGGAAATACACGTTCCTCCAAAGAAGATTCTAGATGTTTTTCCCCAGTCCATTGAGAAACCATTCCTATAGTAGATCAAAAGTAAATGTTCTTAGAAGAGCATTGTGGCTCTTGGTATTGTCCTAATAGCTCTAGTATCCAAAGGTTCCTTTCTTTTTCAGGGAGATTTTAGCATAGATGAATGAACATGTTTCCCTCTTGGAGGTCATCCCCAAAGATAATGCTTCTGTTGTGCTGCTCTGACCCTTTGTGTTCCGTTCACTACGCCACAGTGCTACTGTGTCTAGCCACAACCACTGTTGTTGTTTTATAAAGAGAAATAAACTCCTTAGTGAACATAGCATTGCCTTTCTTTCCTTCTGCTGAGGCACTAACCTCCTGTCTTTTGTGTGTGACAGCTGCCTGAAAGATGTTCACACTGGCAGCTGAGGCCCCTGGGTTAACCTTTCCTCAAGCCGGTGGTTCCACCCCACCCAAATCTGACCACCACACCGACCATGCCCTGAACTGTTCTCACACGACTCCGTTAGGAAGCCATTGAGCACTTACCAGGCCATTGGCTTTTGAACCCAGACCCAGCAGATGATTCCAGAAGACTTCCAGACACGGGGACAAAGTCAGGCCGTACAGAGTTCTGTTCAGCCTTCATGTGGAGTTGCCAGCAAGTAGGGCAGCCAGATCCAGGGTCCTGAACCTCTTGATCACTCTGTGGTCTTGAGCAGGCTGCTCTGGGCCTCTGTGCCTACACTGTTAAAGCCTCACCAGGTGATTCCTGGAGGACTCTATGAGAACAGAGGGGATTCCCAGCACCAAGGTCTGTGCCCTGGAAGACCTGGTCCCTTGGCTGTCTCTGGATCCCTTCTGATCTGGACCAAAGAGGGTAACAGACCCCATGTGCATTCACACAACTGCCCCTTGTAGGAGATAGGTGCTTGCCCAGCAGGCACTTGGCAGAAGAGAGAGCACAGAGTAGGGACTGCAGGTTTGAGGCTCCTGTCTTTCTGGAGGTTTGAAGGTCCTGTCTCTCAATGTGAGTTCTGGGGTCCACACTACATCTCCCATGCACAACAGGAATCACAATGCTCTTTCCCCTGGCTCCTAGAAGCAGACACCTTCTTAATTAGAAGGAAGAGTTGAGGAGCTGGAGAGATGGCTCAGCAGTTAAGAGCACTGACTGCTCTTGCAGAGGACCCGGGTTCGTTTCCCAGCACCCACATGGCGGCTATGAACCATCCTTAACTCCAGTTCTAATGCCTCTTCTGATGTCCGTGGCATTGCACAACACAGGTGCACTCACATACATGCAGGCAATACACTCATACACATAAAAATAATATCTTTTTAAAAAAGAGTTGAGACAAAAGCTGTCTGTGGGACTTTGGTTGGAAATGGAAGGAGAGGAAGAAGGGCCATGGGATGGGGTGGGAGGTTGTTGGTCTTTAACTGAGAAAGGAATGAGAGAGGAGTTGTTGAGCTGCAGAGCTGAGTAACCAACTGACCGACAGGCATGCGTAGGAAAATCAGAGAGAAACAATAGAGGAGCCTGGGGACAGGGACCTCACCAGAAATTGGGGCTGCGGTACTTCCCTAGCCTCCTGGGACCCTGTATTGACTTGGGGACTTTCTTTCACCACTCTAAAAAGCCCACTGCCCAGCCTCCCAGGCCAACAGAAGCTGCCATCCCTCCTGGACACAGGGTTTGAGAACCTACAGTTCCACGTACTGCCCACTCAGACTTCCCACAGCCCACCTCACCATTACACTGCTCTGCAGGCAGACAGGGTGGCTGGGTGGGAGGAGGTACTTGTCCACCACCTCCATCATCCTTATTGCAGACAGCTGTGGACATTAGAGGGGGACTAACAGTCTCCATCTGGTCCATTCCCAGGAGAGGCTGGAGGCAGGTTCCCCAGGGCACCTGGGAGTTTCAGGCTCTGGCTGGGATCTAGCTAGATCCTGGAGACTGTGATGAGGAGAGGTTGGGTCTTGAGAACCCTTAAATCACAGCAGGATGGGTTTCTATGCCATGATGCACAGGGATTCTTCAAGCCAAACAGTAACTAAGCCTGTGTTCAGTGGTCTTGGGGATACAACAGGAGAGAGGCCTGCTCTGCTTCCTGAGGGAAAGCTACAGAATGTTTGGGTAGACACATTGGGGCAGGGAGACACACAGCTAAGCTTCTCCCACTTTAAGGACCATGGTCCATCTGGGCATCTTGGATTCAGGTTCAGTTGGCTGGGGTGGGTTGGGGTCTGCCTCCCTAACAAGCTCCCAGACTACATTTAGAGAGAGGCTGAGGTCTAGAGTCATATCAGAACCTATGTTCCCGGGTCCACCCCCTCTGGGCCCTGCACACTGAGGTACAGATGTTTTACCAGTGTGTGCTTTGCTGCAGCAAGCCCAGCAAATGAATACATCTACTCAGCCATCACCTGTTCCTGGATCTTCAGACTCCATAGCTGGTGGTGTGGAGTGGAGGTCACAAATATGAACTTGCTCCATCAGAGAGAATTTTATCCAGCCTCTACCGCTTGCTTTAGCTGTAAAATGGGATTCATAAGAGAACTGTCCCAAGAGATGTGGGTCGAATGTGAGTGTGATGCTGGGTATTCAATGAATACTGTCTCTTGGACTAGGAAAGTGGCTCAGCAAAGTGCTTGTTCCACAAGCATGAGGATCTGAGTTGAATCCCCAGAATCCAGGTTAAAAAAGGCTTGGTGACACCATGTGCTTTTAATCCCAGCACTGGAAAGATGGGGACAAGAGAGTCCCTGGTCACTGGCCAGCCAGGCCAGCAGAATCAAGAGCTCCAGCTTTGGTCAGAGATCTTGTCTCAAAAAAAGTGGGGCCTGGAGAGATGGCTCAGTGGTTAAGAGCACTGACTGCTCTTGCAGAGGACCTGGGTTCGATTCTCAGCACCCACATTGTGGCTACGAACCAGTTCCAGGGGAATCCGAAGCCCTCTTCTGACGTCCGCGGCATTGCATGACACGGGTGAACTCACATACGTGCAGGCAATACACTCCTACACAAAAAGCAAGGTGGATGGCATCTGAGGAATGACGCCCAAGGTTGACCACTGGCACACAAATAAATAAAATATCTATGTTTGGCAGATGGAAGGCATTCCAAATGAAATTTCTAGCCACCACACATTACATTTATTCTCTCGCTATTCTGGAGGATGAAGATGGGATGGATGAGAGAAGCCAGTTTTGCAGTCTCTAGGTATCTGAAGGTTCTGGGTCAGGCCTGAAGCCTGGGCTGGTGGCCTTCAGAATCTGGAAAGGGGTCTCCCTCCTTAAGAGGAAGTGCCTGCTAGGTGGAGGCACAGGAAAGGGACAGGGTATCCCAGACTGAGGCAAAGGGGTTCTTCTTCCTCTAGGGACTCACACCATAGGGCTAGGAGCAGTGATGGGTCTTCTACCCCAGCCCACCCTCTTAGAATTCAGGTTCAGAAAGGCAGAGAGAGCTTTTACCTTAGTTGAAACTTTTCTCTCTCGTGGGCATGTGAGAGAGCACAAACCTTAAAAAATCCTTCCCTCTGACCCTCCCAAATTCTTCAGTAAAGGCTGTGAGATAAACCCAGGAAAGAGCGATTAGCAGGAGAAAGCCATGCCAAAGAGAAGACTGACGTATGTATTGCCTGACACACAGGTGCATTAAGATGAATAACTCTGAATGTGGCTTTACAAAGCATCTTAACCAGAAAACACTTAATTTTCAGAGAATTGACAGGACAAGAAAAGGCACTTTGAGTTGGGAAAGGTAAATATATGGGCAAACTAATGTGGGTCAGGGCTGGTCGGCAGTGTGTATTATATGGATCCTTTGGTGCTGGTCTCTGGAGTCTAAAGATGCCCTTGGTAGAGGGGAGAAGGGACGCTTGACAGAGCTAGTCCTGCTTTTAGAAGGAAAGCAGAGAACTGTGCTTAGATCCACTGGTTCTCCATTGCTTTGAGCTCCAGTAACCCTCGTGCCAGATGGATTCATTCTGCCATCCTTCAGATCATGAGCAATTGCCTTTTCCTCCTCCAGCCCCACCTCAAGGGTCTACCCTGAAGTGCAGGGTAATACATCCCCTCCCATGGTCTGCATATCATTTACATATATCCTTCTGAACACCTTAAATCATCTCCAGATTTCTTAAAATGCGCAGTACAGTGCAAATGCTGTGTATAGTTGTTAAACTGTATTGCTTAGGGAATATTACAAAAAAAAAGTCTGTACATGTTTAGAACAAACACAACTCTGTGTTCAAATATTTTCTGCTCATAAATATAGATGCACTCCTGTTTGCCGCATTTAAAAAGTCCCCAGTAGTGCGCCTGTAGTGCTGGCCCTCGGGAAACTGAAGTCAGCCTGGGCTATATAGTGACACCCTGTCTCAATTTTTTTCCTTTCTGAGTAAGCATTCAGGTCCCCTGGTTTATCTAAGCCTTGCTTTCTAGGCTATGTGGGAGCAGGAAGCGATTGTTCACTCACCTGAAACCGATAGAGAGATCTAGAAGAAATGTAGAGAAGACTTGGGGAGGGGGCGCTTGGACTATCCATGGAGTCTAAAAATCCTCTAGGTGGTCACAATGGATTCTTCTAGGAAAGAATGTTCTAAGAAACTCAGACCCTTCTGCAGGTGCCAGGTTCTTGGATTTGCACTAGAGGGTAAAGGCAGCTTAATGAAAAAATAGCATCCATTTCAGGTTGTGGCTAAGTGCTTGAAAAGCAGGTACAGGAGGGTCCACTCACAGAGGCCAGCTTTGAAATGAGGAGGCATGGTTTGTGCCTGAGGTCCCTAGTCCCCAGCCATCTCCTTAGCAACCAGGAGAATCAATACATATTTCACAATATCTGAGTGTATAGTCCATTCCTTTCTCTTGCTGGGTGATATTCCAATGCATGGTGTATTAGTTACTCTTCTTGTTCCTACAACAAAGTATCTAACAAGAAGCAACTTAAGAGAGGAAGGATTTTATTCTGGCTCACCGTTTGAAGGGAAACAGTCCACCATGGCGGAAAAGGCATGGTAGTGGGCAGTTCCATGGAAACAGGTACTTGCAGCAGCTTGCTCCCACCTCAGTGGACAAGGAAACAGAGTTACGAGCCCATCTCTCTTTTCACTTTTGACTTTTGAGACAAAGCCTCACTCAGTTACCCAATCTGGTCTTGAACTCACATTGTAGTCCAGGAAGACTTTGAACTCAATATCTTCCTGCCTCAGCCTCCCAAGTAGAGTAGTTGAAATTACATGCTTTTACCACCAGGCTTGGCTAACATCTTCCCTTAAATAGTGTAGTGCATTTGAAGAATTGACCAGCCAATATCAGTGTCTCATTATTAATTGAAGTCCATGGTGGGCATTAGGGTTCATGATCTGAGAAACACAATTCCAAGGGTTTGGACAAATGTATGGCGTGTATCCACTATTATAGTGTCAAACTGAAGTTTCACTGCCCCAAAAATCCTACATTCTACCCAGTCATCCTTCACTCCTTCCTTGACCCCTGTGGCATCCTGTTTTAAAGGACTATTAAGGCCTAATTTTATTCTTTGAATCTGTTTATCATCTTTCTGATTCCCTCATTACTAAATATTATAAATATTTAACATGTTTACATCTGCATGAAGTTGCTGACTTAACCTTTTCAAGATGATACCTCTACCAGGGGAGAGCAAAGGACAATGCATACCTCCCAAATATAACTTTCATAAACATTATTGTTTTTTCTTTACCACTCAACTGTAACACTGAGGAGGAAGGAAGGAAGGAAGGAAGGAAGGAAGGAAGGAAGGAAGGGAGGGAAGGGAGGGAAGGGAGGAAGGGAAGGGAGGGAGGAAGGAGAGAGCAGGTGGTAAGAAGGGGGAAATAGGAGTAATGTTTAAAAAGGAGGGAGACAGGGGAAGAGGGAGAAGAAGGACAGAAGGGAGGGAGGGAGGAAGGAAGGGAGGGAGGGAAGGGAGGAAGGAAGGGAGGAAGGAAGGGAGGGAGGAAGGAAGGAAGGAAGGAAGGGAGGGAGGGAATGGAGGAAGGAAGGGAGGAAGGGAAGGAAGAAGGGAGGGAAGGAAGGAGAGAGACCCTCTGGATGAACTGACAATGGCAGATTAACAGGAGAGAAAAAGAATACTAATCTATTTCAAAATGTACAGAGAATGGAGCGTGATTTCCTAATACCCCAAGGAGATAGAGAATGCTTATGGTCTTCTTCTTAAAGAACGAGAAATGGGGGAATGAATGGGCCCCAAGAGCAGATAGTGGTTTGTAAATGATTCTCTTTGGAATTTAATGGGCTTGAAAGACTAACAATAGCTTGTGGGCAAGTGATTAGATGCATGCATGCATGGATATGTGTCTATGGTCCTGTGAATAAGATGTGCCCTATAGATAGATAGATGATAGATAGATGATAGATAGATAGATAGATAGGCAGATAGATGATAGATAGATGAAAAGGTGAGTAAGTGGGAAGGGCTTGTATGTATGTATGTATGTATGTATGTATGGATGGATGGATGGATGGATGATGGATGCATGCATGGATAGATGGATGATGAATACATGGATAGATGGATGCGTGGGTGGGTAGGTGGATGGATTATGGATGGATGTATAGATTATGGATGGATGGATGATGGATGCATGGATGGATGATGGATGCATGGATGGATGGATGGATGGATGATGGATGCATGGATGGATGGATGGATGATGGATGCATGCATGGATGGATGATGGATGCATGGATGGATGGATGGATGATGGATGCATGCATGGATGGATGGATGATGGATGCATGCATGGATGGATGATGGATGCATGGATGGATGGATGGATGATGGATGCATGCATGGATGGATGATGGATGCATGCATGGATGGATGATGGATCCATCCATGAATGGATGGATGATGAATACATGGATAGATGGAGTCATGGGTGGGTGGATGCTTGGATGGATAGATGGATGAGTGGGTGAGTGGGTAGGTGGATGAAAGGATGGCTTATGGATGAATACATGGATGGATGGGTGGATGGATGAATAGATGATGGATGTATACATGAATGTATGGGTGGGTGAATAGATAGATGAATACATATGGGTGGATGGATGAATGGATGGTTGGATAGATGCATGGATGATGGGTGGCCATGGGGCTATGAACAAGATCTGCCCTATCTGCAGACACAGTGGGGCTATGCTGTTTCATAGACAGAAGAGGCTTTCCCCTGAGAAGGTCCAGGTCTTAGCCCACTATCCTATGACCATGCAGGTTACACTGGTCCAGAAGAATCAGTGTGGGTGTAGCTAGTTAACTTGGGTCCACTTACATGATGTGGTGGCCCCTCACCTCCAAGCATCTCTGTGTAGCACTCTCTACTGTAATGACATGAAGATAGAGTATGGACATTCTGAGCTGTAGAGGGCTCTATGGTGAGTCCATTTCTGTCCTGAAGTAGCCAGCAAAACATTCACTAGGGTTTCACCAGTCCTTCTGGAAAGCTACAGTGACACAGAGACAAAGGAGTAGCATTAGAATTGAGTCTAAAGTCCCCTCTAGAGGCCAGAGAGCTCTGCTGGAAACTGATCTGTTTAATCCCAGCTGTTCCATACCTGGATTGCAGGGGTCAGCCAGTATGCTGGGTTTATGAGGAAATGAGGATTGAACCCAGGGTTTCCTGCATATTAGGCAAACACTCTACCAATGGAGCTTCTTCCTCAGTCTAGGAGAGGCACTTTAGTGCTCTGTCCAGGGGCAGAGACTTACCAAGGACCTACACAAAGCCCCAGCCTGGCCCACCTGAAAAGATGGCAATTGGAAGAAGACTCCAGCCAGCCCCATGACCAGTCTCCATCCAGTTTCCACTGCCCCACCATCACTGTGGGCGGTGCTGACTCCCCATCAAGCTCCTGGGCACCAGCCGGAGACTGTTGCTAATTGGTATCTCTGTGTAAGGGCAAAGTGGTAGGCTGTGCCCTTCTCTGCTCTTAGTCTGGTCATCCCAGGCTTCTTCAAGTTCCCTGCAGCAACATGCACTTGAGACCCCTGTGTATCCTCTGGAGCCGACTTCCTCCCTTCAAGGGCCTGCCAGGTCTCATGGGGGCCCACCTGGGGTATTTGTTACATTTTCTTTCTTTTTTTAAAAGGACTTTAAAAATATTTTTTATTTATTATTTTTATTTGATGTGTATGCATGTATTGTCTGCATGTAAGTCAGTGCGCCTGTGTCATGCAGTGCCCGCGGAGGACAGAAAAGGGTGTTGGATCCCCTGGAACTGGAGTTACAGACAGTTGTTAGCTGCCATGTGGGCGCTGGGATTCGAACCCGACTCTTCTGCAAGAACACCAGTGTTCTTAACTGCTGAGCCATCTCTCCAGCCCCTAAAGAAGGACTTTTTAAAAATATATGTATGAGCGGGGTGTGGTGGCCCACGCCTTTAATCCCAGCATTCGGGAGGCAGAGGCAGGTGGATCTCTGTGATTTCAAGGCTAGCCTGGTTTACATAGCGAGTTCCAGGACAGCTGGGGCTACAGGGAGACCCTGTCTCAAAAAGAAATATATATATAATGTGTGTGTGTGTGTGTGTATATATATATGTATATATATGTATGAGTGTTTTGCCTGCATGTATGTAAGTGTACCATGTGCATGTAGTGCCTCTGGAGGCCAGAAAAGGGTGTTGAATCCCCTGGAACTGGCATTAAGGATGGCTGTTAGCCACCATGTAGGTGCTGGGAACCGAACCTGGGTCCTCTGCAAGAGCAGCCAGTGATCTTAACTACTTAGCCCCCTCTCCAACCCCATTTGTTGCTTTTTCTAAGAGAAGCTAAATATTTCCCTTATCAGGAAACCAGGGATGTATACATTAAAAACTTCCCTTAATGCTAGGGAGGTAACTCAGTTGATGCAGTACTTACCTGCACCCACAAAGTCCTCCTGGGTTTAATCCCAGCACTGCATAAACTGGGTGTGACAGCATATACTTGTAATCCCAGAGCTTGGGAGCTGGAGGGATCAGGAGTTCAAGACCATCCTCTTATACTGTTACTGAGGGAGTTCAAAACCAGTCAAGGATAAGTGAGATTTTTGTCTCAAAAGTCAAAACAAAACAAAAAACCACAAAGCTGGGGCTGGAGAGATGGCTCAGTGGTTAAAGGCACTTGCTACTCTTGCAGAGGATTCAAGCTCAGTTCCCAGCACCCACATCAGGTGATTAACAACCACCTGTAATTCTAGTTCCAGGGAATCTGATACCCTCTTCTGGCCTCCTGTACGTACATGGGCACTATACTCACATGTACATACCCACATACACTGTACACACATACACATAGTCAAGAATAAAATAGACCTTAAAAACAAACAAAAACAACAACAAAACCCCCAAAACCTTCCCTTAAAATTGCTTTCCTTTTGGCCAAACATGGTAGCTCATGCCTGTAATCCCAGCACTCGCAGCAATAGGATCACGAATTAGAGGCTCACCTCGGATACCATATTGAATGCCAGGTTTGCTGGAGCTTTGTAGCGAGACTTTGTCTCATAAAGAGAAAGGAAGAATGAAAAGAAAAAGATAAGCTCTCCTTTTGGAGCTATAGCAATCAGTCCTGGAGGAGGGAGGGGACAAACGGGCTGAGCTCTTTAAGCCACATACTGCACAACGGGCCACCATAGCTAAGCAGCTTCAAGGAACCTACAGTCTGGGTGTCCTCAACTCTTCCCTAGCAGGTAGAAGCGCCTTCTCATTTGGCCATGCTGCTGGCTGCAGGTCCAGCCCACCCTCAGTCCACCCTGCTAGGGAAGTAGGCCACCCACCTCCACACCCATCCTTCCCGGTAATCCTGGCTGCCATGTGGCCCTACTGGCAGGCAGCCCTGCCTCTCTTGGCTGCACAGGTGACTCACAGCCCTGTCACGCAGCAAAGAGCTTCCAGAGGCCTAACCAGGGCATAAGTTTGGTGTGGCTAGACTGTTCTCTTGTGCAGTTAGCAAGTGAGAGGGTCTGTAAACACCATGCAGGAAGTCTTGTTTATCTTCACCAACAGTGCCCTCCACAGTGAGGTTCTGAGGGGCTCAGTGCCTCATTCAAGTTTGCTAAGTAACTTAAGGCAGAGCTGGGGTTCAGAGCTGTCATTCTGCTCCAGGCTCCCCCAACTGGGAGAATGGCCCTCAATCCATGCTGAACCCCCAACTCTCTGCTGTACAGTGGGTGTGCGAGAGGACAGGCAGACTAGACTTGGGCTGCTACTTTCCATGGTGCAGCAGAATCCCCACAGCTCTACGTGTTCTTCAGAGTGACAGCCTCATGGGCACTCATGAGAAGGAGACCCTGAAGCCCAGGGTAGCGGTACCAGTCGATAGTGGATTTGCTGAAATATCCCCTTGTCCCCTAGAACTGCAGTTACAAAGGTTGTTAGCCGCCATGTGGGTGCTGGCAATCAAGCAGCCAGTGCTCTTAACTGCTGAGCCATCTCTCCAGTCCTCAGTGTAATATATTATAAATCAAGGACTGCAGTTCCCAATACTTCTCCACATCCCTGTTCCACCCTACCGCCCTGTTAACACCTTGATTTTAGACATCTGACCTACATAACCGTAAGAGAATAACTTTATGTTGCCGTAGGCCACCAAATATGTGATAATTGTTATAGCAGCCACAGGACACTAATATAACATCCCTTTAAAAGAGAAAATACTGCACTTTATAAGCTCAACATTTCATAATATAAGTCTTCGTGTTTCCCTTGTTTATTTCCCTTTGGGCTTTGTGGGTTGTCAGTAAAGTTCCATTTGAAAAACCCCTGCCAGGGTAAGCCAAGGCAAACACAGAGGCAGAAGCTGGCTTGGCCCACTCTTAACCAGAGAGAAGAAAGATCAGGGGCCTGGTGTGCATTGAGGGTGGGGCTTTGAGCCAAGAGAGCTGGTGTAACACCAGGCCCTGCAGCCTGCTGGCTCCAGGAACTAGACAAATTGCTAATGTTCCTGTTGTTTTAGATACAGTTTGTCACTCAGAGGTTGGTGTGCTGGAGGCTCCGTCCCCAGTGTAACGGTTCTGAGGAGGTGGAACTTCTAAGAGGTAGGTTATAGTGAAAGGACATTAGATCACTGTGGGCACATGCTTGGAAGGGATTAATGCCACTCTCAGAAGTAGGCAGGAGCTGGGGTGATGGCTCAGTGGGCAAAATGCTTGCTGTACAACCCTAATGAGCTAAGTTTGGATCTCCAGGACCTATGTAAAAGACAGAAGTGGTAGTAAGTGTCTATAACCCCAGTGCTTCTACAGGGGCATCAGGAGCAGAGACAGGAAACTCCCTGAAGCTCCTGGGCTAACTAGTCAGGTGTATACTGTTGGAAAACAGTAAGAGGCCCTGTCTTGAACAAGGTGGAAAGTGAGGATGGACGCCTGAGGCTGTCCTCTGACTTTCACACATGGACTGTGGTATATGTGTGCCCCACTCCTACATACACATCACACACAACAACATACCCACATAAACAGAATTTAAAAGGTAATATGATAAAAATAGAAAAATGAAAGAGTGGGTTCGGTCTTTGGGAGCAGGTTGGCTACTTCAAGGACAGGAGCTATGACGTAAGCTGAGCCTTCTCCACTCACTACCTTCCTTCTCTTGCCATTGATCTTCCATGTGTGTCACTTGCCACCTCAAATGCATTTCTGCCGTTTTATATGTGATGTCATCTTCTATTTTATGACATAGCCAGAGGCCCTCACTAGATGTGACTGCCTGAGCTTGGACTTTCTTACCTTCAAAACCATTAACCACAATAAACTTTTATTTACAGTTTATCCAGCTTTAACTGTTTTTGTTATAGTAACACAACTAAGACCACTCCCTAAATCTAAATCTCTTCATCTATTTACTCCGCAAAGAGTTAATTAAGCTTTGATTATGTCTTCCTCAGAAACTCTACCTTATTTTTTGAGACAAAGTCTCTCACTGAACCTGAAGCTCACTGATTTGGCTAGACTGGCCGTGGCCAGAGAGCCCCGGGGATGCCCCTGTCTCTCCCTTCCCAGCTCTGGAATTACAGACATGCACTGCTACATCTGTCTTTTTTACATGGGTTCTTAGGGTCTGAATTCAGGTCTCCGTGGTTGCGCAGCAAGAACTTTACCAACTGAGTCATCTCCCCAGTCCCTGGACTCCCACTTCTTGAGGGTTCCAGTGCTTCCCAATAGTGCCATGGGCTGGGTACCAGGTCTTAAACATATGAACCTTTAGGGACACACCAGGCCCAAACTATAGCACACTGACATTGTTCTGGGCCTCAGAGACACAATAATGCACAAAAGGCAAAAGTCCCAGGTCTCATGGAGTCTATATCCTAGAAAGGGAGAAATAGTAAGTATAGACTAAAAAAAATATAGTGTATGCTTATCCAAAATGCCAAGGAAAAATAATAATAAAGGGGCCAGAGGTCAAGACCAATATCCTTGGGTAGGTATGTGGCTAAATGTTTGAACTTCTGCTGCCCTACCTCCCAAGTGCTGGATGGGATTACAGGCATACACTGCCACATCTGGTTTTATAGCGCTGGAGACAGAATTCAGGACTTAGTCTGTGTTAGGCAAACACTCTACCAACTGAGTTATGTCTCCAGCCTGGCTCTGTGTCTTTTGCACAACACTTTACAGTTTACAAAGCTTCTTTATGCATTTCCCATAACTGTTGGGCTCCAAAGACATGCTGGGTAAGCATCCTGTGGCTGAAACGCTAAAGCAAGGAAGGCTGTTACTTTGTCCAAGTTGTCAGAGTCACTTTCTTCCTGTGTCCTCTAGCATGTTCTGGGAAGACTAGATGGGTGGTCTTGCCCCTTCCAGCCCTAAACATCAGGTCCAGTCACTCATGTAGGTGGAGCACCAGTGTGTGTTCCTGAGTCTGAAACAGACAGCCCAGACCTGGAGGAGACCACTGAAGTCAAGCTTCTAGTCTATCTACCCGCCACCCAGGGGGTACCCACAGTACCCCATGTTTCTAGGAAAGAAGGAAGCTTACTGCTGCCTCCAGGGAACAGTGGCCAGAGTGAGGCGTGATAGGTAATCTCAACTGACTACTTGGTGAGATCTAGAATCACCAAGGAGAGGAGCCTCTGAGCATGCCTGGGGAGGATTATCTTGATTAGGTTAACGGAGGTGAGAAGGCCTGCCCACCGTGGGTGGTACCACTTCCTGGGCTGAGGTCCTGAGTATAAAAACAGCTGAACACAAGCATTTATTGTTCCCCGCTTCCTGACTATGGATGCAAGATGACTAGCTGTTTCAAGCTCCCACTACCTTGATTCTCACCATGGTGGACTGTACCTCAAACCGTGAGCCACAATAATCCTTTCCTTCCCTAAGCTGTTTTTGTCAGGGTATTTTAGCATAGCAACAGAAAAGTAATATATTGGGTCAAGCTTAACAGAGTCGTCTCAGTCTGTTCTCCCATGGACCCAGATGGTTTGGTTGTCATTGTAGCGGTCAGTCTTGTTTTCACCTGAAGATACTGAGGTTTGGAAGGCAGGCACGTGGCTGCGGGCTGCTTAGAGTTGCCACAACACTGGCAGCCTGTGAGAGGCCCTTGGCAGGGCTGGCTAGCATTAGTCAGTGGCTGCTATTCCTGCCTGGTGGCTGCATTGCACTACAGGCACATCGTGCTGTTGCCCTGCTCCCTGAGCCCTAAGCGCTCGGGCATCCGTGAGTAGCTGGATGTTTTTTAGAGGTCCCTATTGCATATGATAACATCAAAGTTGTGGATGAACTGGGAGACATTTATGGTGATCAAGGACATATTCATCTTCACATTGAAGCAAATTTTGTTATTTTCTGCCCTGAACCAGGGCAAAAGTTAGTGGGTACAGTTAATAAAGTATTTTCTAGTCACATTGACTGCTTAGTACATGGGTTTTAATGTCTCTATCCCTAAACCAGAGCAGACGACGTTTGAGCAAAGGCAAACCTTGGAGATAAATGTGGGAGATGAACTGGAATTTGATGTATTTCTCTTAGATTTGGATTCTGCTGGAGTATTCTGCAGTCGAGGAAAACTAAATACTGAGAGTTTACAGTTCAAGAGCTCTGTCATTTCTGAAGACATAGCAGAAGTTGGTATTGAAGAAGTTGTTGAAAACTTTTCAAAGAAGAAAAAGAAAAAAATAAAAGAAAGACCCAGAAACATTATGAGACATGGTGCCACAGAGCTGGCAGACTGTGCAGATGTCACTGCAGAGGAAGAGGCCGACCTATAGAATAGTGACCACATGAACAGCCTCTGTGAGGATGAGCCAAAGAAGAAAAAGCAGGATGATCAGGACCCTGTTTTCCAAGCCACCAACTCCAGTGGCTACCAAAGTGACCATAAAAAGAAAAAAAGGAAAGAAAACACAGTGGAGAGGCTGGCCTGACCGCAGTTCCAGGGTCACCTAAGAAGAGAACGTAATTGTCTTTGTCAGTTGTTAAAATATTTACACACAGTGAATAAATAAATGTTTTGATTGTATGAGATGTTTATATGTACCAGAAGTTCACAAAACAGGAATGCTTAGTTAGCAATTGGAATGGTTTGTACCAAAATCACAAAACTGACTGAACGAATTTGGGAGATACCAATATTATTAAAGTGCCATTTTATTACATACAGTATAAAATGGCAACTGCTCTCACTCTTGACTTAGAGTCTCCCAGATGCCGCAGTCTCAGAATTCGTTAATTACATCATTACAAGAAACTGAATTTGGGGCTTTTGCTTTCTTTTTTTCTAGTAATAGATATTTTCATTGTTGTTTGTTTTTTCATTTTTATTGAATTTTTATGAATTTCATGCAATGTATTTTGATCGAATTTAGATCCCTTTCCCCATCTTTACTCCTACTACCCTCCACCAAATTTCATGTACTCTATTATGTGTGCGTGTATATACATACACACACACACACACACACACACACACACACACATAATATAAAGGCCTATAGAATCAAACTTGTGTCCCCCAAATGCCCTTCAGTGTGAGTTTGTCCATTGGAACCTGATCAGCCTAGCAAGAGTCTCACCCTTAAAATGAGATTAATTCCTCCCTCTGAGCAGCCATGGGTTACCAATAGTTTCTAGTTAGGGTTTCTTACCCATCCCCCTACATCCATGCTTAGATTTTCATGGAACTTATACATGATGTCACCATTGCTGTAAGTTCATATGAGTGACTGACCAACTGTCTGGAAGACACCATTTCCTGTGATCCTCCGCCACCTCAGGGTCATCTTTAGTCCCCTCTTCCACAGTGATCCCTCAGGGTGTCTGGCAAACACCTTTACCTGCTGAGCCATCTCGCTGGCCCCATAGATCCATTTTTATCTCTCCTTCCCCTCCTGCCCTCCTCCTCCTCCCTCCTCCCTTCCTCCTCCTCTTCCTTCTCTTCCCCTTTCTTCTCCTTCTTGTTCAATGGTGTCTCATTATGTTGAACATGAATTTGTGAATTCAAATTATCCTCCCACCTCAGTCTCCCATGCTATTGTCCCTATAGGCATGAAAGTCTGGGATCTCTGTAGAACCTTCTTGGAACTTACCATCCAGAGGAAAAGAGAATACATTTGCAGAGAGAAATGTAACAACTCACATGAATCTGCAGAAAGTAGCAGGTGTTAAGCCCACTCTATCACTGACCAGCAATCGGTGAGGTTAGAAAGGGCCATGTTTTTTAACAATACAAAACATTTCAAAATTAAACCTAGGGCCAAGAGTGGTGCCACCATTCCCAGTACTCAGGAGGCAGAGGCAGGTGAATCTTTATGAGACTGAGGCTAGCCAGGTACACATAAGTAAGTTCCAGGCCAGCTGGAGCTACAGGGAGACTCTGTCTCAAAAAGTTAAAATAATATTAATATTAACCCTAAGCAATTAATCCCCCAATCATCACCATTTTCCTTCTTGTTATAGTTTTTTGAGGCAGAGTCTCATTCTGTAGCCTATGCACAGGCTTTGAACTCACAGCTGTCCTCCTGGCCTTAGCCTCTCAAGTGCTGGGATCACAGGTAGAAGCTGCACTCCTGGCTTGAAATTCTTCATAACAGGGGTCCAATCTTTGGGCTTCCTCTGTTGCTTTCTAGGTGGCATGTGTGTTTATTAAGAGCTCCAGCTTTGGACCCAGAGAGATCTGAGGTTGAATTCCGGCTCTGCCATTTACTGACTGCATGACTTAAGCAATTTATTTAGTCTCTCTGAGTCTGGGTCCTCATCTGTCCAGCAGCTCTAAACCACACCCACCTCCTCATGAGAGGCTGGGGCGGCCACTGGAGGAAATCCACCCTCAGCAGGTTTGCTTCTTCCTAGGGAGCACCTGGGGTGCATTTCATAGTAAGTGGTACAGATGTCTGGACCAGAAATGACCAGCACCTCTGGGCCTCTGAATCCCTTCATCCCTAAACTCTGGGGGAAACAGGGTGAACAGGGAGTCTCTTCATTTTTTATTTTTCTTAAAACATTTATTTTATTTTTAATTGTGTCCGTGTGTGTGTGTGTGTGTGTGTGTGTTCAGTGAGTGCAGGTGCCCTCAGAGGCTGGAGGTGGCAGATACCCTGGGGCTGTAGTCACAGGCAGTTGTGAGCTGCCTGACTGGGGTCCTCTGCAACAACACCATGTTCTCTTAACCCTGGAGCCATCTCTCCAGTCCCTCTTCCTTTTTTCCTGATGTGGGTAGTAGTTCATTTTCCAAACTGCCTCCAGGGGACATTCCAGGGTCAACAAACTCCAGAGACCTCCGACCCTCTCAACCCCTGTCTCCTCAGGCTGGTCCTGGAAGGGATATGACCCTAAGTGACAGCCGGAGGAGTTGGGCCCTAGCATCTTCCTGGCTGTTCCTTTGTCGGCCCTCTTGTGCCCTTTTCTTCCCTGTGGCTCTGACTGTTCCTGTCTCTGTTTCTGGTCTAGTCTTCCTACACCTGTCTCCTACATCTCTGCGGCTCAGGCTTTGGCTATCAGGGACACTCAGAGTTTCTCTCCTGCTAAACTGGCTTCAGCAGTGCCCCTCACCCCCAGGTCTCCAGTCTCTGAAAAGGCATTAATCTCTGTGTGCCAAACCCCAGCCCTCAGGGGTCCCCAGGAAGATGGAATCTGGGGTCCCAGAGGCCAAGCCACAGAAACTGCTATGAAGCAATCTGGGGTCCCCAGTTGCCGCAGCTCTGCCTGCTCCTTCATTCGGACACTTAACTGATTTACTTCTAACACATAGCACATGGAGCAACAATCAGCATCACTCCCTCTCTCCCCAGGCTACCTTCCTTCCCTAGAACTATGTTGTCCAAATGCCTCTTGTCTCTAGAACTGGGAAGGGATGGTTCAGTGCCATCTGGGCCTGCAGGATCTGAGGGCAAAAATCAGGCTTTCTGTTTCTTTCCCCATGGCTCATCCAGCCCACCACAGTTTGGAGCTGGCTATGTTTGGCACACCCCGGGCTTGAATGTGTAATGTGAACTGAAGTAACAAGATTTGTGAGGATGGGGTTCTCCTGCATGCACAAGGAGACCCTTCTCGCAGACTTCTGCTTAGTGGGAGCAATGGGGAATCCCAGGCATGATAGATGCCCCACCCTGGCAGCCATGCCCTAGCTGGAGGCATGGCTGGCTTTAGATTCAACTACAGGGCTTGGGGTGTTCCACTGTACCACCCTTGGCACACAGTTCCACCTGGCCCAGTGGACCAGTGCCCCAGGCATCTCTGGGCAGCTGCCTGAGACCTTCCAAGTTCAGCTCTTTGTGATTTCCAGTTGTGCAGCTGTCCATGCCCTGTGTTGACTGGAAGTGGGTTGGCACAGAACTAACCAAGCAGCTCCAGCCAACTTCCTGGCCGTCTAGCTCTTCATTCTATAGCCCTCTCTATGCCAGGCCCTCCAGAGGGAGCCCACATCAGCAAACAGAAGAAAGAAATAAAGAAAAAAATATCACAGTGACAGGGTGGGGGACTTGGTGGATTTGTAGGCCAGGTTCTTGGGGGTTCAAAGAGATCCTTTCACACAGACCAGCCTTGGTCTGTGACAGGCTTGGGCATCTTTAACTTTGCCAAGTTACTAGTGCAGCCAGTAACTTGGCAATGGCTGAGCACTCGATGATGGTTCCAAAAACAGAGGGTTTTGAGGTTGGAAAGTGTACTCCAGAGACTTTGTTCGTGGTGTTTGTGAGCGATGCACAGATAATCCTACACGAACGTTGAAGAGTTTGAACGATTTAAACACAATGCAGTGAGCAAGTGCAAGGCCAGGCAGCTTGGGCTGTGGGCAGTGCATTCAGAAAAGACCCCTTCACAGCTGGTCTTGAAGGTGAGCACTGGGGCCACTTCCAGAGAACTGGGAGGGGGTTGATGCTGCCACAGCTCTTTCAAAGCAGAATTTGTGGAAATTCTAAGAAACTCCAGAAGGAACGATTACTTCAAACAAACCTTTTGGGTCAAGTGTGGTATATACCTATAATCTCAGAACTTTGAGGCAGAGGCAGGAAGACCACTGTAAGTTGAAGGCAAGCCTAGTCTACATAGTGAGTGAGTTCCAGGTTAGCCAGGAATAGATAGGGAGACCCTGTCTAAAATAATAATAGTAATAATATCATTATATATTATAGATATGTGTATATGTATACATGTATGCACATATCTTTTTATTTTCTAAAAACTGATTGCAGCATTTCTCTCCCTCTAGCTGTGCTCAATAGATGTGTTTCTTCGCTTCCCCCACCCTACCTGCTCAGGCAAAAAAGAAACCATCAGCGACCAGAAGTCAGGAAGGAATTCAGGGCCCTGACATTTTTCTTCCTAGAGACCCCACTGGTCTCCAGAAGCATTATAGGTCACCTCTGCCTGATAATAGCACTAATGTACTATTAAGGGTTAAACAGCAAGCTTTTGGGGGAGAAGGGCAAAAGCCCTGGTCCACAGCAGTCACTAGTTTCTGTCATTTAAACGTCCCTACCGCAGCTGGCTTCACACTGCCAGTGTGCAGCTGGGAAGAGATACTTGTAATGAGCTCTCCCAAGTCTGTCTTGCTGGATCCCACATGCGCTGTGGGACCATTATGGAATGGATGCAAATGACCTCCTGATGGCCTCTTGTCCCCAGGGGTAGGACAGTTGACCTCGTTTCCTTGTGAGGAACTTTGTTCTAGACCAGTTTTTACTCTTACCCCTCAATCCCTGGTCCACCTACTGCCCCCACTTTCGTCCCAGCAGCACAGAAAGAAAGCGTCAAACGGTCTTCATCCGAACACATTATGCAGCTGGCCACAATAATATGTCCTCCGCTTTTCTCGTGGAACTATAACCAGAGGAAATCAATTTATTTTGATTTTCTTCCAGATCTGCAAAAAGAAACTACATGCTTGTCATAGAATGTGGACAGTGAGGGAGGTGGTGAGAGGGTAACTTTGAAGACACAGACCCCCCCACTGAAGTGGCCAGAGTAGTGTAGGCTGCCAAGGTCCTATCCTATATATACGTGTCATGGTTGGGGAGGCTGGATGGGCTCAGGAAAGGGCGAGAAGGTGAGTCTGGGCTAGAGGTCAGTCTGGAACCTTGGGAGATTACAGAGAAAAGGAAGGCTCTATAGAGTCTCAGGGAAGGGATCCCATGCACTAACTGAGGGTCCCCAAGTGCAAGGCTCACACCAGAAGCTCACGTAAATACAGAGCTACAACTCTGTCCATTTGACAGAAAGAGAAGTACCCACTTTTAATGGACAAGCAGGCAAGTTCATGTCCATCCCACACAGGATGCCTCTTCTCTCTGAGGTGAGAGGCCAGTTGGTCTCATGCCCTGCTTGTTAAAAAACACTTTTTGCCATTGCCTGCCTTATGATGTTTGTGCATATAATTTCCCATCGACCTGGGCCCTCCACAGAGGCCAACTGGTGGGTAAGACATGATGCTAGAGCTCAGAAATCAGTTCCCACTCAGTGGGGGAACCTGGCCATATGGATGTTCAGCACTGTCCCTTCCTGGGGTGTCTCCAAGGGAAGTTTTACTGAAGCAGGATACTTGCTTGATGAGGATTTAGATTACTGGCCCTGAGTAACAGAGATTCCTCAAACTGAGAAGGAAGAGGGGGAAGTTCATGGAACTGGAGGAAAGCAGATTAGCCCTTTGTCAGGTCTCAGAACCTCTGGGTAAAGCTCAGTCCTCACTGAACCAAAGGAAGCTTTGGGCTGACCCTGGCCTTGACATGGAGGAGGATGGACACCTGTTGCCAGTCAGTCTTCCCAGTGGTTCTTGGGTACATTTTGGGCATTTCCAGAGGTGGTCACATGATTACAAATGAGAGTCAATTTCCTCCTTAGAAAAAGTTAGCAGCTGAACTAGATATACACTGTTTCCCCCAACACAGGTGGGAGGAAGAAAGACTGAGCGTCCGTGTCCCCTCTCCCAGCTTCCCCCAGTGTGAGCATCTCATATTGAGACCAACCTTAATAACCACATTGACTACCGACATGCAGAACTGGTCCGGCCCTTCGAGGAGCCCTCCTGTGCTGTTTTGGGGCCAATCCCACATCCCTCTGCACTTTCACCTGTTCAGTAATCTGTTCTGCATCTCTAAAAGTTTGTCGTTTCAAGAATGTCCAATAAACGGAGTCATATAGCCTCTGAAGCCTTTTGGGATTGTTCTTTTGATTTTTTTTTTTTTTTGAGACAAGGGGCTCCTGTATTCCAGGCTGGCTTTGAGATTATTATGTAGTTTAGGATGAACTTAAACTTCTGATTCTCTTACTACCATCTTCTAAGAATAGGGATTACATGCCTGAGGGTGGTGTGTACATATAGATTTAAACATTTACATTGTGTGTGTGCATGTGTGTGTGTGTGTGTGTGTGTGTGTAGGTACCATGACACACACATGTGGCAGTCAGAAGATAACTTGCTGGAGCCAGGTCTCTTCTATCATATGGGTTTCGGGGATTGAACTCAGGTCATCAGGCTTGGTGTCTGTGCCCTACCTGCTGAGCTACCTTGCCTGCCCCATGTTCAGGTTTTATGTACCCTGGGGATTCACCTCAGGGCTTCCTGCTTATTAGGGAAACACTCTACCAGCTGTGCATCCCCAGACCCAGTCCTTGTTTTGTTTAGATGCGTTCTCACTAAGAAGCCCAGGCTGACCTCTAACTAGCAACAATCCTCCGGCTTCAGCCTCCAGAGTGCTGGGATTATTACTGATGTATGTGAAGACACCTGGTTTAGGATTATGATTTTTTTCACTCAGTAAAATTCACTGTCACATTATCAGATTGCCATGTGTGTTAGTTTCCCATCACTGTGACAACATGTCTGATATAAACAACTTAAAGGAGGAAAGGCTTATTTTGGGTTATTTTTTCAGTCCATCATGGGGGGCGGGCATGGCAAAGCAGAAGAGGTCATAGCATGGCTGTCAGGAAGCAGAGAAAGAAAATAACTGTTTTCTCACTACCTTGGAGGGTACCCTTCCCATTGTCCCCTTTGACTCCAAGCAGGCCACAGTCTATTTTATTTATTTATTTACTCATTTTATTTATCTATTTACTTATTTATTTATTTATTTATTTTGAGGCAGGGTCTCATGTAGCCCAGCCTGGCCTCAAATTACCTATGTAGCAGACAATGACTTTTGAGCTCCTGATTCTCCTGCCTCTACCTCCTGAGTGCTGGGACTGCAGGCATGTGGCACCATGCCAGGGTTTGTGCGGTGCTGGAAATTGAAACTGGGGCCATGCACATACTAGGTAAGCACTTACCAACTGAGCTCCAGTACTGTTTGGTTTTCTACTGTTGAGTAATGAGAGTTATATATCAGGTAGCCCTGATCACTGTATTAATCATGTTGAATGACTGAAGTGTTAGACCCCTGTTCTTCAGCTTTCCTTGTGAATATGCACACACACATCCCATGAAGAAATGGCGGGACATGCATCTAGAGGGTGAACTAACTTCTGGATTTCTGCAGCAAAGATCCTTTGCAAGGCTATTTCTGTTGTCCTTAGATCTCTTCAAATCCCCTGAAGGCATGCTGGGTAGCCAGCTACAGAAGCTTCAGGTCACCTTTCTGGTCTTGGTACCTCAGTGATAACAAAGGGTTTCCACTTCTCCTGGGCAGCAGATCCAGCCCATTCCCGAGACTCTTCCAAAAAGATCCTCAGGGATTTAGCTCAGTTGGTAGAGTATTTGCCCAGCATACACAAAGCCTGGGGTTCAATTCAAAGCATCACATAAAACTTGGTGTAGAGATGTGCATCTGTAATCATAGCACTTGGAAAGTGGGGGCAGGGATGTTAGAAGTTCAAGGTCATCCTCAGCTGTAGATAAGCAAGCTCAAGGACAGTCTGGAATACATGAGGTCTGGAAAAAAAGCCCCCCAGGCAAACTGCCTTTGGACTTTTGCTGTTACACCCCACCCTTTCGTTCTTTACTGCAGGTGCCTTCCGATCAACTTTTGACATCCATATGGCAAGCTCTTCCACAGAGCACAAAACCAATGGCTGAAAAGATGGCCACCAGAGAGTGCACAGTCCAATTTAGACAACATGTCGGCAGGAACAGGAGAATGTTGAGGGCTGTAGACCAGCAGCACCAGCCAAGAGCACTCAGGGTTTTAGGAAAATATTTCAGGAACAAGTCTGTTGACTTATATGCTGCTGGGAAGCCTTGAATGGGGGTGTGCACAAGACTGAAGTCTACATAGACACAGAGGTGCAGTGAAGGGGGTTCACCACTGGGTGCCAGTGCCCCACACTCACTTCAGGTCTCTGTTGGGGTGGGGAGACACATGTCACATAGCCTCTGCCCCTCATCTTCTGTACTGAAGGAAAGAAGAAATTAGCCCACCCCTCCCCACTGCAGAGTGAGCTGTGGTACGTCTAGTAAGGTTGCAGAGTTAACAGCATCTTACAATCTTTTTCCTACATTAATGAGAAAAAAAAGGGGGTCCAGTGAATTGATTTGACCTCTTGTAAAGCTCTGGTTTCTACAGTCTGGACTTGAGCACAACTAAAACACCAGAGAATTCTTTCCCCTGTTGCACCGGAAGGATGCCTGATTGTTCCCCACTCTGATTCCACACACAGCCCAACTCTGGGGACACAAGGTGAGTCTTTACTGAGTTCCTTTACACGACTGTCTCGAAAAATGCATTTAGTGGCCTTCTTCTTCCTCCATCCTTCCCATCACCCGACTTCCTTGGGCCCCTACGGGGGTGTGGGGGGTGGGGGGGTGTTCTTGTTAGAAGGGGCACTCTCCAAGCCAAGCCGTCTTTCAGATGAGCTGCCAAGTGAGTTTGTTTGCTTTGCTTTTTCATCTAGACCCCAAACACCTCAAAATCAGCACCTGTGATTTTTCCTAACACAGCCTTTGAACTTGCCACAAGTTAAAACATGGGTTTCATTTCTTAGTTGTAATTCAGGTCGCCTTCCACCACACAGCTTGAGTCCAAGAAACACCTTGGTCCTCCCTTCCTCCCTTATTCCAACACAACCAAAGTCGAAGAAGAATTTCTCAGCACCCTCCTTGGCTCCGTGTTCACACTCTGAAGGGAATAAAGCCAGGGCCGCCTCGCCCTCCTCCCTCACGTCTGAGCGCAGAACACCATAAACAGCAACCGTGCTGAGGCAGGCAGACGGGTACATCGGGATGGGACAGATGTAATTAGCAGCATTATTTCTTTGTGTGTGCAGAATAGATAGCAGGATGCCACCACCCACAGGATGCCTTGGCAGATGTACCATCACTCATATTCACAAACAATTCAATGGGGCTTTGAAAAGTGCCTGTAACAAGCGGAGAAAGGCATGGAAAAAAACCAGACTGACGATTCAGCCTGGTTCCAAAGTTACTTGAGAGTTGCTCTGAGGACAGAGAAGCCAAACCAAGTTCCAAAGGATGGAGCCTGGTGTTCGCAGGGCTGTAGCAGGGCATTATGGGAAGAGTACCAGGTGCCAAGTCTGAAAAAGGAAGCGTAGACACCAGTGGCTCCTCACATAGCCTCTCCCTCTGGAATCGCTTTTCTCATTTGTTTAGTGGGCTATGGATCCCAGTGTGTCTGTCTCTGACCCACAGAGTGTGTCTCCAGGATTCCTTGGAAGTGGAAGTATCTGTGACCTACAGCAGGGCGCCTCAGGCTTGTTCTACAGCTACAAGGGTAGGGTATCATTCATGGGATGAATTAGCTGAACAAGGCAGCACTCTAGCCCACATCCCATGATGGTGTACATCCATCTCTCCACAGTGGAAGCCCTCATGTAGCCCAAGGGCACATAAAGTAAGCATCCTAAAACCCAGAACCTACATGGTCCAGTCTAGCACTGCATTGAATAAGCATAGTCCAGTGCGTTCTGCTCCCACCCCTCCATTCCTGATGACAGCCCAAATCCAAGTTCTGGGAACCCAGTAGCATCCCTGTTTTTCTCAGCACATATGCACATACATTTATACACACATGAATACATATATATGTATATATACATATGTATGTATATATATGCCCCCCCCACAAGATCATGAATGTTTTCTCTGACATTCCAACTGACCTCTCTTCTCCCATAAGATTTCTGTGGAGCATGTTTGATAGACAGGAAAGGACCAGGGCCTCAGCATGGAGACTTCTAACTAAGAAATGACAGTGGGTCCTGGGCAGGGAGTCCAAAGACCTGGTTTCTCTGTCTACAATCTGGCACTGGCAGCCCCATACCCCTCTCTGTCTGCTTTCCTCTCTAGACAAGGAAGGCTGGTCAAGGCTTGCTGTTCTTTAGAGATCTTGTCATCCTCCATGGTTGCTAAACTGATGGTGAAAGCACCTGAGGTGGCCTGGGGGTTAACAACTATATAACCAGCCATCTGTGGATGAAAGAGTGGAAACAGCTAAAGGACTCAGAGGGAGCACATGATTTCTGGTCCCTAAACTGTGTCAATCCTCAGAGGGAATGGGCCACAGGCATGTTACATTCTGAGGACTGACCCATAGGCATCTTCAAACTAGGGCCATCCATCAGTGTTCTCCAAGCATGACTGTATAGGAAAGGGGTAAAAGAGCAGGCTTGGAGAGTCCTTGCTTTGCATGTTCTAAAGTAAGTCTGGCCCTAGATGGAAATCCGGGGAAACCTACTCCAGGTCCTGGAATATGCTGCCTGATATCAGCACAGGTCAGGGACCATGTGCTAATAATGTGGTCTATGGTGGAAGCACTGGGTGATGGAATTAGTTGACCCTTGTGAGGCTAGAGACTGAGTATTAGCAGTTCAGTCTGAGATCAGACACATGGATGCTCCATGTATGTGACTGACCCTCAATATAAAAAGTCCTGGGGGTTGGGTAGATGGCTCAGTCAGTAAAGTACTTGCCTTGCAAGCATGAGGACCTGAGTTCAGTCCCCCCGAACCCACATAAAAAAGCCAGGCCTGGTGGTAATTCCAGTGCTGGGGAGGTAGAGACTGGTGAATCCTGGGACTCACTGGCCAGTCAGCCTCCAGTGAGAGACCCTGTCTCAAAAATAAAATAAAGGTTAACACAAGAGGAAATTCATATCGGGTGCTATAAACCTGGTCAAAAGCCCAAGGCTGGGGAGGTCATAGGCCCTGGGTGGGGTGGGGGAACCTACTATTGTTTTTCTAAACAGTCATGTTGTCAAACTACCTTTTAAATATTTATATTCACACATGTAGATTTGTGCTATTCTCGGCCTTGGTCAGATAAGCGTCTTTCTGAAGTGAACAACAGTTGATGCAGAGACTCCTAACTGGTCAAAGTGCTGAGAATAAGTGAACACTGAGTGCTCAGCCCTAAATGGGACACACACATCAACCTCCACAAGGCTTAGAGAATATGGTAGAAGAGATGGACAGAGAGAATGTAAGAGCTGGAGGATGGGGAGGAGTGCTGGGAAATGCGTCTTCTGGACATGACATGACCTTTGCACTCATGAACTCACAGCAGCTGTGGTCACCTGCAGGAGACCTGCACAAGATCAAACCAGTCAATACTTTCAGCATGGATGAAGCCCCGCCCCTAGTGGAGGAGCTATTGACGGTTAATGGCTGTTGGGTGAGGAGGAAGAGGCACAGGTCCAAGAATTTTTTTTTTGCCACACCTCTTTGGGGGGTGTGGCCACTGACTGGTATGTTGCATATGTGCATACAAACAGTACTAAGTGGACTCAATGCATTTAAAAAAAAAGGACATGAATATGGGAGGAGCATGTGTTGAGGGATCTGGGGAAGTGGGAAGGAGTTAAGGATAGATATGATTAGGATACCTTGTATATATGTATGAAATTAAAAAAAATAAAAACCATCTTAAAAATAGGGGAGCGGCACCTGAAGAATGACACCTGAGGTTGTCCTTTGACCTCTACATTCACATACCTGCACAACAGGAACATACAGAAATAATAAAGTAAAAATAAGAAATCCTGGCTGTGCATGGTGATGCACGCCTTTAGTCTCAGCAAGAGAGGCAGAGGAAGGCAGATCTCTGTTAGTCTGAGGCCAGCCTGGTCTACACAGTGAGTTCCAGGCCATCTGGAGCTATAGGGAGACCCTGTCTCAAGAAGACCAAAAAAAAAATTAAATTAAATTAAATTTTATAAAAGAAGTCTTAGACCTGTGCCTCTTTCTTCTTTTGTTTTGTATATGTGCCCTTCTTGAACTTTCCTGAGTTCTGTGGAGCCTTCTAGAAATTTGTCAAACTGGAGGAGAGACCCTGCCCCCATGGCCTTAGGATAATAGAACTACCAAAGGTGCTCCTTTTAATTTTTTTTATTTATTTGTTTGTTTATTCATTCACTCACTCATTCATTTATTTATTTATTCATCCTTGAAAGGGACAGTAGAACTCCAGCCCTTCTCCTTATTGATTAATGAATGTATTTATTTATTTATTTATTTATTTATCTATTTATTTATTTATTTATTTATTTGTTGGTTTGTTTTTTGAGACAGGGTCTACCTGTAGCCCCAGCTGTCCTGGAACTTGCTATGTAGACCAGGTTGGCCTCAAACTCACAAAGATCTGCCTGCCTCTGCCTCCCAAGTGCTGGGATTAAAGGCGTGCGCCACCACGCCCAGCCTAATTCTTTACATTTTTAAAATTTATTTTTATTTTAAGTGTATGAGTATTGCTTGCATGTACGTAAATGCACCCATGTCATGCAGTGCCCATTGAGGTCAGAAGAGGGTGTCAGATCCCCTGGAACTGGAGTTATGGATTGTTGTTAGCCGCCATGCGGGTGCTGGGAATTGAACCCAAGTCCTCTGCAAGAGTGGCCAGTGCTCTTAACTGCTGATCCATCTCTCCAGCCCACAGCACTTTTTTTTTTTTTAATGAATGAAAGGAACAGAAGTATTTTGTCCCTTTGGGAATGTTTGGGGTCTTTGAGAGTGGCAGAGGCCAAAGTAGGGGGTGGAGGTAGAAAACTAGGGGTTGAGGAAGATCTCTATTTACATCCAGGAAGTACCTCAGAACTGCTGCTTCTTGCTCAAACAGCCCTGAACCTGGAGACTAGAGGGGAGACACAGCGGCCCATCTTCCAGGCTGAGTCTCAGCCTGTGTGTCACTCACACCTCCTGCCAGCCCAGTGGCCTTGGTCACCTGGCAATGGACCTGGTGTGTCTAGGGCTGGCCTTCCCAGACTTGGCTCTTGGAAGATTAGTGCAAGACCATTTACAACTAAACCAGGGAAAGGGGGTCTCTCAGGGCATCTTTCAGAATAAAAGAATCTATCCAGGGTGGTGACCAGGCCTGAGAGGGTCCTCTCTGAGACAGAAATTTCCTCTGCAGGGAGTCTAGTGGCTCTCTCCCTCCATAGCTCACCAGCTCCCCCCTGAGGTAGAGCTGAGAACTTCAGGAACGCCCTCAGTTTTCTGGGGGTTAACCGTGTGTGTGTGTGTGGGGGGGGGGTGTGTGTATGATATGTGTGTGGGAGAGTGAGGGCGTGGGGGACGGTGTGTGTGTGTGTGTGTGTGTGTGTGTATGTGTGTGTATGATGTGTGTGTGTGGGTGAGGGTGTGGGGGACGGTATGGGGGGGTATGTTGGGGGGTGCATGTGCGCAGAGGCCAGAGGTCAACATAGGGTGTCTTCCTGTGCTGCTCTCCACCTTATATTTTTGTTTGGTTGGTTTTTTGAGACAGGGTCTCCCTGTAGCCCCAGCTAGCCAAGGACTCACTATATAGACCAAGCTGGACTTGGTCTTACAGAGATCTGCCTGTCTCTACCTCTGCCTCTGCTAGGATTAAAGGCATGTTGTGCCCCACCATACCTGGATCCATCCTATTTTTTGAGATAGGGTCTCTTGCTGAACGGACTGGTTAGAGTGTCTGGCCAGCAAGTCACAGACATTCTCCTGTCTCCACCTCTCCAGCACTGGGATGACAGCTACAAACCCCAGATCTCCCCCTCACATGGGTTCTGGGGATTGAATTCAGTTTTCCATGCTTGAATGGTAAGCGCTTTACCAACTGAGCCATCTCCCCAGTCTTGGAAACGTCCTCCTTGTCAAAGGGATGACACAGAGATCCCAGGGTCCCATTCTCCTTCCTTCAGATGCAGAACGTCTGGAGAGGCGATCACTTAGCCCCCAGCTTCCTTACCACCTACCCTAAAATGACCCCAAGCCCCTCTCAATGACCCTCCACACTTGCTGCCTTCAGCCTGGTCACTCTGCTTGATGAAGATGCTGACTTCATGTTGGAAGCTGAGCCATGCCCCAGCTGCTGGGGACCCTGCCAGGTCTCACCCTCTCCTCCCTGACTGCCCCTTGCCTGGCCCTCCTTTGGGCCTCACCAGATCCTGCTCTAAAAATGCTCTCGATTAAGACGCTGTAACCATCTGAACAACCCACAGACCCAGTGCTAGCCATGGGGCTCTTCCTGTGGCTGCTCAAACCCCACCCAGAGCAGTGTGTGTTAGGACTGGGAAGGTGACAGGGAAAGAGGCCCGGGCAAGGAATCAGACCAGGATTCTCTGTCCTTCCCTGTGTGACCTTGGACAGACCAACCTCTCCATAGCTCAGTGACCCCCCTAATAATCACTAATACTTATTAACCACCTGTGTATCAGGCACCTTACTCTGCACACGACACCTAGTCTTAATGAATCTTATGCAGTGCTATTGTCTGCTATATTTGTGTCCCTTCAAAATTCATGAGTTGAAGCCTCATCCCCAATGTGATTGTATTAAAAGGCATAGCCTTGGGGGGAGTGACTGAGCTACATTTCCCCAAGAGGGTTCTGAGCCTAGAATGGAATTAGTGCCCTTATAAAGGGGGCCAGAAGGAGCCTGTTTGCCCCTCTCAGCATGTAGGAACTAAGTAAGGAGGCACCCTATATGAAGAAATTGGCCTCACTGCCATGTCCATTGATTCCTTGATCTTGTACTTTCCAACCTCCAGAAATGAATTTCTGCTGTCTATAGGTTACCCGGGGTGATGGCTAATCCTGGTTTGTCAACTTGAGGAATTGCTTCCATCAAATTGGCCTGTGGACATGTGTCTCTGGGCATTTTCTTAATTGCTAATTAATGTAGGAGGGCCAAGTCCACTGAGGGTGGTACCATCCCCAGGCAGGTGGGCCTGGGCTGCATAAAACCAAGCCAGGGGAAGCAAGCCAGAATCCTCTGTGGATTCTGCTTCAGGCTCGTGCCTTGAGTTCTCATCTTGGATTCTCTCACTGATGGACTATAACCTGTAAGATGAAATAAACTCTTTTCTCCCCGAGTTCCTTTGGTCTTGGTGTTTGTTATAGCAGCAGAGACCAAACCAGAACACCCAGCCTAAGTTCTTTTGTTATAGGAGCCCAAATAGACTAAAGCCTACACATCCATGTTGTCATCATCTAGCAAGTGAGGAAACAGACTTAAAAGGGTATGTGACTTTCCCAAGATCTCACAGCTAGAAGTGATAGACCTGGGCTAGAATTTAGACATTATAACTTCACAGTATGAATGTAATAAACATCCCCATGCCAGTCAACAGCAAAGTGATGCTGGCATCAACAATCATGGTGATGGTGGTGGTGGTCACGGTGGTGGTAATGAATGATATGATGGTGATTACAATGGTGGTGGTGGTGATGATGATCATCATCATAATGATGCTGATGGTGATAACTGATACTTTTTCCAACACTAAGATTCTGGGAAAATCAACAAACTTAGTAAAGGTGCACAGGCATTTTGGTATCTCTGGGTCATGACCTTGCTCACCGAGGAAAATGCAGAAATATCCTTCCTCCAGGAGAGGGCCAGGATCATCTTCCTGGAGACAGAGGCCTTGCCTCTGTCATCTGCCCCCATCTCTAAGTACAGATTGTTACAAGGCAGGCAGCCTGCGGCATTGTATTTGTTCCCCAATCTTAGGAGGGTGAGAGGGTGACAAGTGGACCACAGCCACATATTTGCAAAGTCACCCTTCCTCTGGAGACCATAAAAGAGCAGATTCTTTTCCTGGGAAACAATTCTATCAAGCAGACATCTGTTACTCTGAGGCGATCTGTATGCCATAACAGTTTAAAAAACAGAGTTTCAATGCTTAAATAAGAAGAAAACAGTTTGCCTACGTTGCAAAACAGCAATATAAACTGTGTGGAATTAGCACGAGAGAAACATTTATCTTCTAGATAATCTCAAAAGAGAACTTTTGGGGGATGGTGTATAATTATGTTTATTGGCATGCAAAGATGTTCATGATCTATCACTAAAAAAAAGCATTGGTTGCAAACATGAAATCAGACTTTTTAAAGGCGCATTAGCTCCACCCCCTGGGTGGGACCTCCCCCCTCTGCATGTTCAGCTGACAAAAAGGGAAGACAGGAAGGACCAAGACTGCATGGCTGGCAGCCTTCTTCTTGAGAAACAGCACACTTTCTTTGTGTTTGTGTGTATATGTACAGGCCATAGGTCAAGCTTGGATGTCATTCCTTAGGCTTCCACCTTTTAAAAAATTTTATTTATTTTTAAATTTTATATGTATGAGAGTTTTGCTTGCATGTATGTAAGTGCACCTGTGTTGTGCAATGCCTGTGGAGGCCAGAAGAGGGCATTAGATTCCCAGGAACTGGAGTTACAGATCGTTGTTAGTTCCCATGTAGGTGCTGGGAACTGAATCCTGAGCCTCTGCAAGAGCAGTCAGCACTCTTCACTGCTGAGCCAGTTCTCCAGGCCCCAGCCCCCATCCTTTTTTAAAAAAAAAATTTTGAGACAGGGTCTCTCACTGACTTGGAATTCACCAGAGTGAATTCTAGAGCAGACTGGCCAGTGAGCCCCAGGAACCCTCCTGTCTTCGCCTTCCCAGTATCAGGATTACAAGTAAACCTAGCTACTTAAGTTTTTCATATGGGTTCTAGGAATCAAATTCTGGTCCTCATGCTTACACGCAAGCACTAACACAGAGCCATCTCTCCAGCCCACAGAAATATATCTTCTTGACAGAGAGGCCCAAGCCTTGCTGTATAGAGAAAGACCATGGACTTTTGGATGAAAGACCAATCTTGGTACTCCTGAATACAGCCCCAGTGACCTGTGACAGTTTCCTCAATCCTGATGATCATTTCCTCTCATTCCCAGGGGAATCACACCTGCTATGGTGTGATGCCATCTGTGATGCGCAAATTGCCTGTCGTCAGCACCCAGGAGGAGGGACCCCCCATACCCTCTAATCTATTATGACAATGACATGGGCTGCCATTCCCAAGATGCCAGGCTGTGAATGGGACCAACTGAAATGTTAGATCCTGGCCTTCCCACACTCACACATTCACTCAAGGAATATTTCCAGAGTGCCTGCTGTGTGGCTCCTTGGGTCCAGGTGCTGGGCTGGCAGCTGTGATCTCAGTGAAACAGACCCTGTCTCTGTCCCTGGAGATTATAAACAAGCAAAAGTAACTACCCATGTGCCAGGGCTCTGAAGGAGCCAGGAGAGGTCAAAAAGTGGAGGGGCTAATTCAAGGGGTCCTTAGCATGTATTCTCTCAGGAGCTAGCAGTGGGCCTGAGGTGTATAGGAAAGAACAGGCCTCCATGGTCTGGAAGAGGCGGATGTAAGCACAGGGGCTCCCATGCAAAGGCCACCAAAGGTAGCATGGAGCTTGCTTACAGATCTGATGCAAGGCTCAAGAAGTAGGAAAGAGTGGGCCTGGCTTGGTGTCACACACATTTAATCCTATTGGAAGGCAGAAGCAGGCAGATCTCTGTGAATTTGAGGCCAACCTGGTTGATACAGAGAGTTCCAGGCCAGCCAGAGCTACATTAGTGAGACCCTGTCACAAAACAAACAATGAGGTTACAGGAGGTAAGGGAAGGTGGGTCTAGGTGCAGATCTGGCCTTGCAGCCCTGAGTCACAATGTGATGTGAATTTTCATTCTGAGAACAAGAACAAGCACAGGAGAGACTCAAGCTGGGTGAGCAGCTGGTAGGTTTGTGCAATTAACAGATACTGGGTGAGATGGGGATGAGGGAAGGTCAGAGCAGCCATGGAGTAAGGGACATGGCTGTGAATCAGACTGTGGCCATGGAGATGGAAGCATGCATGCAGCCCAGCTGTATCTTACAGAAGAATCTTGAAGATTTGGGCTAGGGAGATGGCTCTGTGGGTAAAGTGGCTTGCTATGTAAGCATGAGGAACTGAGTTTGAATCCCCAGAACCCATGTAAAAGTCAGGTGTGGTGGCTGTCCCTGTAATCCCACAGCTGGTTAGGTGGGAACAGGTGGATCCACAGGGTGGGAGCTTCCTATCAGGCAGTCTAGCCAAAATGACAAGCTCCAGGTTCAGTGAGAGACCTTGTCTCGTCTCTAATAATAACAATAATGATGAGTTGGAGAGCAATTGAGGCAGAGTTGAATTTTGGCCCATACACACACCCACACACAGCCTTCTACACATGCATGCACAGATGAACACACACACACACACACACACACACACAAATCTAGACAACTCAGTGGTGTGGTACATGTTGTCGTATGGAAAAGAGGAGATACTTGGAACTTCTGGCTGCCTCCACCTGGTGGCTTTGTGGGAATTGGAAAAAGATTACCTTTCTTCAGGTAGCTGTACCATTGGGCCATCCCTCCAGCTCAGCACCCAGCACCTAAGCACAGCCACTACCTGTGAGACCTTCACCCCGAGGTTCTGACAAAAGGGACTTTTTTTTTCTGCCTGAGTGACCTTGGACTTGCAGTGCCTGTGGGAGCCCCAGGAGAGCCTTGGCATCTGCCCAAGGTTTGGGGATCAATTTCCTCAGCACAGTTTCTTCTTGCCCTGGCTAGCCAGTGGGCTATCTACAGCATTCCTGCCTTGTGCCAAACTAACCCTGGGAAGAAAGGCAATTAAAAAGAAAATCCTTAGAAGCTAATGGTACAAGACCGTGGAACACTTAAATGTAAGTTCTAGAACATCAGTAGCCAAAATGAAAGTAAAGAGCAGTGACATGGGAATCATGGCTGCATTCACCTAATAGTTTACAAAGCTTAAAAACCATGTTCTCCCCAAGTGAGAGCTGGGGTCTGAGAGTTGGCTATCAATTAATCAGCCCCCAAATCTGTGACACATGATAGCATGTATATCCCCACTGGCAGGGCCATACAGGGAAGGTTAGCTCAGTCACTGGCTCTTCCTCAATCTGAGGCTGAAATGAAAAGTTCACCCCTAGAACAGAGTGCTGGCTCACAGAGCCTCATCCTCCCATGTCAACCATCCTGATATGTAGGAGGAAGGCAAATCAACCCAACTGGTGACTTCAGAGGAACACAACTAGCTAGGCATGTCCAATCAGTCCCCCTCCAGGGATGATCACTTTCTTATAGGGAAAAGCCACACGTAATCGCCTAGTTGCCTGTCACAAGGCCAGTGTTCGCCTGGGACTGGGCTTTGCAAGGTTCTGTCCAGTGAAGGGATATACCAAAAGGAAGGTGGGTCAGAAGGCAGGCTTAGCTTCAACCTCAGATTCTCCCTCTCACAAGTTAAGTCATGCCACGCAATCTGGTGTCCTCATCTCAAATCTCTCTGTGTAGGAGGGTAAGAAAAGGAAGCACCTGCAAGATGGTTTTCTGGTGTGTAGTGGTTCCCATCACCTTTAGAGGTGCAGAGTCTGTAATGAAGGAAAGATGAGGACTGGAGAGGTGGTTCAGTGGGTGTGAGCCTTGGCTGCTCTCGCAGAGGACACAGGTTCAATTCCCAGCACACACACGGTGGCTAACAACCACCCATAACTCCGGTTCCAGGATCTGATGCCCTCTTATGATCTCTACTGGAACTGTACAACATGGTTGCACTTACATACATGCAGGCAGGACACTCACACACATAAATAAATAAATAATAAATAAATGAATGAATGAATAATAAATTTTCCTCTGACTTCTACATGTGTGCTGTGGTACATGTGTGTGTGTGCACACACAAATAAATTAGTGAAATAATTTAAAATTAAATAAATATAATTTTTAAATTAAAAAAAAGGCAGAGCAATGCAAGAAAGCTGAGTGGAGCAATGGAGGGGATGGAGACAGAAAATGAGTGACTGAAAAGTCACAGATAAAAGGTCCCCCAGGTGTGCTCTGCACGTGAGAAATGGAGATGAGGGTACATACTAAGGGTGAGCAGATAGCATGGGCATCTGAGTAACTTCCAACAAGGCAACAGGGAATAGAGAAGCCTGTGGGCAACAGGAGATGATGCCATGCTCTGCCTCAGGCATCCACATGGACAGATTTTAAACAGATGTCCCAACAAAGACAGCAAAAGAAACCCATGGCCTGCAGGCTGAGTGCTGAGGCCTCTGGAGATTGTTGTTTTAAGCACATCTTTTTATTCTGCTGCTGTGACATCTGGGGCCTTGCTGACACCAGAAAGGCCGCCCCTTCCAGGGCATGCCAATTCCTAGACTGTAAGCACCTGGGCTGTGTCCTTCACAAGCAAAGCAGCCAATTCAGAGCATACAAAATATACCGTACCATGTCAGGCGTGGTGGCGCGTGCCTTTAATCCCAGCACTGGAGAGGCAGAGGCAGGAGGATCCCTATGGGATCCAGGCCAACCTGGTCTATATAGTGAGCTCCAGGTCAGCTGGGGCTACAGGGAGACCTTGTCTCAAAAAGGCAGAGCACTCATTTTTAATAAATAAATAAATGTAAATCATATTACCTCTATCAGACTCTCATACACTGTCACTGTCTGCCTGCCTTCATTATCTCATGGCCAGATACCAGGGTACCAGACAATTGGGGACACTCATATCCAGGAGCCCAGTGAAATTAAGCAGCCTGACCAATTCCAAACAAGCTGGCTCCAGGAAATCATAACAAAGACTTTCTGCCTCCTGACAGCACCCTGGTGCAGCCCCACATGACCTTGAATGACAGTGTGTCCCTTTCTTTTAGAAACTGTGTGCAACCAACTCTCTCTTCAATGGCAATTGTCTTCTGACCTGTTGGCCTCAGTGAACCTTAATAAAACTACATCTCTTTGTTCCCCCTTGAATCCTGGTATCTAACAGTCTCTAGCACACTAGAGACCAAATTTAAATACCAGTCAATGGATGGATGGGTGATGAGTGGATAACTAGATAGTAGGTGGGTGGGTGGATGGATGGAAGACCAAAGGATGGATGGATGACAGGTGGATGGATACATGAATGAATGGAGATAGATGATGGATGAATGGATGGGTGGATGGATGAATGGATGGGTGAATGAATGGATGGATGATGGACGGATGGAGAATGGGTAGATGAATGCAAGAATGAATGGTGATGGATGGACGATGGATGGATGGATGGATGAATGAATGGATGGATGATGGACAGATGGAGAATGGGTAGATGAATGCAAGAATGAATGGTGATGGATGGATGGATGGATGAATGAATGGATGGACGGATGGATGGATGAATAATGGGTGGATGGATGATGGGTAGATGAATGCATGAATGAATGGAGATAATGGATGGATGTATGGATGTATGGTGATGAGTGGATGGATAGATAATGAGTGGCTGGACGGAGGGACAGACATAAGGATGAAAGTGCAGGACTGAATAGAAGCATTTCATTGGCTGCATGGATTCCCTACGTTTCAGTTTCACTCTTGCGATTGCTTCAGGGCACCAAATTCTACAAATAGATAAGTTTTTCAATTGGTGCAAATGCAGCTGGTCAGGAAGGAGTAAGGGAGGGAGGGAAGGATGGAGGGTGCTTTTCTTCAGATAGATAACCACCTGGCTATATCTGGCTGTTTCCTTTATTCCATTTAGTGTCAATCTAAAAT
Organism: Nannospalax galili; assembly: GCF_000622305.1. Classification (NCBI taxonomy): domain Eukaryota; kingdom Metazoa; phylum Chordata; class Mammalia; order Rodentia; family Spalacidae; genus Nannospalax; species Nannospalax galili. The sequence goes on along the minus strand of NW_008332149.1, from coordinate 4,456,006 downwards.
CGTCTCTGAATCCAGTAGTGAAAGGGATAAAGTCAGAGGGAGACTTCCAGCCACCCTGGTCTCTGCCTACAATGGGCTCTTTGAAGGGTGCTGGCCAGGCACCCTGCATCCTATGATGCAGAAGGCCTCATCTGCATCCCTGCATACCTCTGACCAACCAAGAAAAGGTGGAGCTGGTGAACCTACGTTGTTAGCCTTTACTTTTTAAAACACACCGGTCCACTCTACTGTGCAGTGACTATATGGCTGTGGTGACAGGGCCCTTGGCTATCGTTCTCAGCATCACTGTCTTAGTCCCAGGTTCCAGAAACAGAGAGAAGACAGATGCTGAGGAGGGTGGAGAACAGCCTGAGTTTGTGGCTGCCCACAGATGGTTCTTCCATCTTCAGCAAAGAATAGCTCCCCAAAGACCACCCCTCTACTAGGACCAAGGGGACGCAACAGGAAGCAAAGGAGCCAAAGGAGTCCAGGCAGAAGAAATTCACCAGAGGGCGGTTGGCAGGGTGTCTGTGTTTATGGCTTACCAGATACATCACCCCACTAGACTTTTAAAATGTACCTCCCCTTGTCTCTCAAGTGTCCTAGTTTGAGTGATAAGTCACACAATCATCTCAAATCAGGCAATTTTGCAAATGGGAGAGCCTGAGTTGGGCGGCCCCCAAGTAACAGAAAGTCCAGAAGTAACAGGGCTTGTTGCTATGTGCACAGGTAGGAGCTGGCAAACCTGGAGGAGGTCTGGCAGCAGTACCAAGCCCTGAAGGTGGTGTGGGCACTAGCTGAGGGAGCTGAGCCTGACCTGGGGTCCTGATTGGCTGTGCTGTAAAGGAGGTGTGATCTAGCCTGTCTGGGACCACTGAGCCTTGCTGGCTCCATTCACAACCTCTCTACCAAGGCAGAGTAGGCCTGGAAACAGCATTTCTTTCCCCTTGCTGGAGTCCCAAACCAGAGTTAACAAGTGCAGTGAAGGCGGGAGCAGAGGGGACAGGTGAGTTAAGGGAGGAGGGGACATTGCCACCACCCCATCTTCATACCTTGTGAAGTGCTTGCATGCCTTGTGCAATGGTCCCACTCAACTCCGCCTGGTGCAGTCATCACCCTGAACAGTTCCCCATTTGTCTTTTCCCTCTTGGTTGAGACTGGCTTCTGCAGAGATGAACTATGAATCTCTGTTGTGTGAAATATCATGGATTAAGGGATCAGAACCCCCCACCCAAGAAATGACCCTTTGATGATGGTGTCAACTCAACTCTCCAAGTCTTTAACAGTTGTCAGTTTCCTTTTGTCAACACATGAACTTCTCTCAAGAACTATTTAACCCAAAAGCATTTGGCAAACAATACCCACCATAGGTGGGTTTTTCAGACCAACTCACGCTTCAGTTAATTGGCCAAGAGACTCTGTGAACATGCACAGCCCAGGCCAGAAAGGCAGGGCAAAGACTTACAAAGTAGAGGTGAGTAGACGTTTCACCTTGCGACCTCACATGAAGTTTAATAAAGATTAAAATGCTCCAAGTATCCAGTGTTGAAGGGATCTCAATTTTTGTGAACTGAAACTTCAAAGCTACTTTTTAAAATGTAAGATTAGCTATCATGCAAAATTTACTAGACAAGCAGTTACACATATTCTGTGGGAAAATACACATAAAATACACATATTCTGTGGGAAGGTCTTGCACACTTGCGTCTTCACACATAAAGCAATGACAATCCTGCACAGTCCCAAGTGTCCATCCCTCTGCTCTGTGAGGGCGAAGGTGAACGTCCTGGTTCTTGGAGACTCATGTGTTGTAAATTCTGGACGCTCGTTTAGCTGCGGTTTGAGCATCAGGTGGCTCTTCCTCCTCTTCCTCGGTTCGCTTATGTTTCAAAAACAAATCAGACTTTAAGAAGCGGCTGTAACTGTCGTACTTCATGAGATTAAAGATCTAAAGAGGAAAGAGAAAGAGTCTGATGGCCACTGCTAGTCCAGACCATGAATCATCCTGCCAAATACCTACTATGGGCCAAAGAATACAAACAA